>NC_091437.1:121854367-122154367 GCF_964237555.1 Oryctolagus cuniculus
CACTTGTATTGAATGGATCTGCTAAATCTCTCCTGATTAGTTGTCCTTGCCCCACCTCTCTTTTTTCTTAGAGTTTGTTGAGGAAACTATATATTTTTTTCTTTTGGGTTTCTCATATCTGGATTTTGTAGTTTGGGTTTGTAGTTGTCATTGAATGTGTGTGTCTCTCCGCCTGCATGTCCTGTAAAGTGGAAGTTGGTGTAGAGCTGCATGGGATTCCAGATCCCAGTTCAATCTTTGTGGTAGAACTGCTTCCCAGGTAGCTCTTGGTTTGCCCAGGAGGTACAGAAGGACAAAGAGATCTTCCATCTGCTAGGTCACTCTTTCAAATGACCACAACAGCCTGAGCTGGATCAGGCTAAAGCCAGGAGCCAGGAACTCCATCAGAGTCTCCATGTTGGTGACAGGAAACTCAGGTACTTGAGCCATCATCTGCTTGCCAGGCACATTAGTAGGGAGCTGGATTGGAAGTGGAATAGCCAAGACTCAAACCAGCACTCCAGTAATGGGATACAGATGCAGATATTCCAAGGGGTGTCCTTTTTTTTTTTTTTTTTTTTTTTAAGACAGGCAGAGTGGATAAGAGTGGATAGTGAGAGAGAGAGACAGAGAGAAAGGTCTTCCTTTTGCCGTTGGTTCACCCTCCAATGGCCGCCACGGTTGGTGCGCTGTGCTAATCTGAAGGCAGGAGCCAGGTGCTTCTCCTGGTCTCCCATGGGGTGCAGGGCCCAAGCACTTGGGCCATCCTCCACTGCCTTCCCAGGCCACAGCAGAGAGCTGGCCTGGAAGAGGGCAACCGGGACAGAATCCGGCGCCCCAACCGGGACTAGAACCTGGTGTGCCAGCGCCGCTAGGTGGAGGATTAGCCTGTTGAGCTGCAGTGCTGGCCCCAAGGGGTGTCTTAACATGCTACACCACAACACTCACTCCTGATCTCTTATCATAACCTTAAGATTGATTGTGGGAGCAGATGTTTAGCCTGGTGGTTGGGCTGCCCACATCCCACACTGGAGTGCCTGGTTTGAGTCCTGGCTGCAGCTTCCTGCAGAAGCAGATCCCCGGGCGGTGATGTGATGGAGATCCTGCCACAGGATAACTAGACTGAGTTCTCAGCCCCCATTTCTGGCCCTGGCCCCAGCTCAGCCCTGGCTGTTGTAGGCATTTGGGGATTGAACCGTAGGGTAGGTGTTCTTCCCTCCCTCTCTCTGCATGGCAAATGAATAAATAAAAAAAAATTGATCATGGTTTAGGAGATGAACAACAGTTTTAAGATGCACCATCAGTTAATTATAGGCGTATCCTTGGGGAAAGGAAAGAAAAAGAAAATCTTCCATTTAAAATGCCATATATTATAATATGTTTAAATATTCATCCTAATTCTCAAAATAATACAGTGAGAACAAGGCATGTCATGGAATCCAGAAAGTGTGATCATTCCATGTGGTTGCATTGCTGTAGGGGAGAGGAGTGGGTGATGTCAGAACTTATCAGAGATCTGATCTAGTCTGGAAAGTCAAGGAAGGCGCCACCCAGAGCAGGTGGTTAAGCTGACAATGGAAAAGTGAGAGGCGGTTAGCCAGGGCAAGTGAGGCTGGGGGTGGAGACCACCAGTCAGGTACAAGGAGCAGCCTGGTGGTGGGGAGCCGGCATCAGTCAGGAGCTAAGGTGTGCAGGAGGCAGAGCTGGCCCTGAGGCTCGGGAGGCTGGCAGGGCCAGGCCGACTGGAGTGACTTTGAAGTTATTCTAAGCATAGTGAAAGGCCATGGAAATCTAGAATAAGCAGAGGAGTTGCATGGTCTGTGTGGACATTTAAGGGGGTAAATCAGTAATACCCCGACCTCTAGTCTGAGTTTGCAAACATGAAAGACTTAGCAGTGTTTTCCCGTCAAAGCTCGGTGGAGCAGCTGGCTTTAGTAAACCAGGTAGGCGGACTTGTCCTCCGCTGCCCATCGGATAACCTCAAACTTCTTGCACAAGATAAGGCCTGACACATGAATGCTTCTGCATGGTTGAGGGGGCGAATGAAACCCCATGCTGTCTGGAGGCAAATAATTTCTGAAGAGGATTCAAAAGAGGTTCCAAAATCACCACCTTGCAAAGACAAGAGAGAGTAGTGTCAGAGGCCCAGGGTATGTGATCCTAGAGATCCTTCTGCACTGGGATGTAACGCAACACACCCCCTTCCCCAAATTACACGTGCACACATGTATACTACACATGTGCCCACATGCATACATGCCCACGTGTGCAAGTATGCACATGTGCATGTAATGATCTGACATGATTTTGAAGGTTGCTTTGTTTGTAGAGAATAGATTCCGAAAAGCAAAGTGGCTGCAAGGAGATCAGGTAGAAATCCCCGTAGTCTTAAGCTGGAGATGGCGACCTGGGTGCTTTTTAGCACGATCTATACCTTTTTGCATACCTGACCCATTTCACAGTTCAGAAAGCCATTGAAGATGTCTAAATATGAAATAATAATGACAGTGAGGTGGAGAAAGGAAAAAGTGGGGAAGTAAAACAAATAGGACTTCATACGTGGTTACTTCTCAGGCCAGTGAGGGAGTAGTGGAGCCCCCATGGACAGCCCAGGGAAGGTGGTCCCTCGGCCCTGTTACTGGCTCTGGCTCTAGGTGACGCCTACTGATTCCTGGGCTTGCACCTGCCTGCGTATCACCAGCTGCATTATAGTCAGCCCTCATCCTTGGGGCCCACATCTGGGGGTTCAGCCAACTGCAGATTGAAAATATCCCCTTGGGGAAACACAGCTGTGTAGAACCATACGGACTTTTTTCCTTGTCATTCTTCCCCAAACAATATAGTATAACAGCTGTTTCCATGGCATTTGCGCTGTTCTGGGTACTATCAGAAGCCTAGAGCTGATTCAGAGTGCACAGGTTGTATGTAGGTTCTGTACCATGTTATGTGAGCATCTAGGGGCTTTGATTCCTGTGGGGGTGCTAGAACCAATCCCCAGTGGTTGGTTCCAGGTCAGTGTCCATCTGCAGTTTCAAGACCCAGATCTTAACATTTTTCAAAGGTGATGCTTGGGGGCTGGCACTGTGGCGTAGTAGGTTAAGCCTCCACCTGCAGTGTCGACATCCCATGTGGCCGTCGGTTCGTGTCCCAGCTGTTCCTCTTCTGATCAGGCTCTCTGCTAATGGTCTGGGAATGCAGCAGAAGATGACCCAAGTGCTTGGGCCCCTGCACCCACATGGGAGACCTGGAAGAAGCTTCTGGTTCCCGGCTTTGGAGTGGCCAAGCTCTGGCCATTGCAGCTGTTTTGGGGAGTGAACCGGCAGATGGAAGATCTCTCTCCCTCCCCCCCTCCCTCCCTCCCCCCCTCCCTCTCCCTCCCTCCCCCCCTCCCTCTCCCTCCCTCCCTCCCTCTCACTGTCTGTAATTCTGCCTCTCAAATAAATAAATAAATCTTTTAAAAAAAAGTGCTGTTTGGCAGGTCTGCTCACTCATAATCATAATGCTGAGACATGCCTTTGGCTCTTTATGATTCTTGAATCATATGAGAAGCTTCAAAAAGTTCATGAAAAATGGAATTTAAAGGTAAGGTGATTCCCTGAACTCTGAGCTCCCCCCGCCCCGCCCCGTCCCGCCCCACCCCAATATCAAAGCCTAGAAGTAGTCTCACAGGGTTCAAAGGCCTCCAAAGCCACAATGCTTATGTTAAGGGTAGCTGTCTGGAAACAGGCCTCAGCCCTTCCTGTTCTCCCCCTATGCGGTGTGCCCCAGAGTAAGTAAGAGGGCAGGCTGGCTGAGGAATTCAGGGCTGCTGGGACTGCCACTGTGTGGATGCTCATGGGTAGTCTGCCCCAGCCCGCGGCTGCCTCCCCCTGCCAGCCTGGGCTTCTCTGCGCAGGAAAACAGGTTGCAGAGTTGGTGGGGAGGATTTTCACCCCAGGGCAGGGCAGCTTGATTTTTTAAGCCTTATCCGGACTTAGCCCTATTGAATTTTATCCTCTATTCTCCAGATTTCCCACTTACGTGTCATCATATTGCATCACACTGCTGCTCAAAAAGTAGATCTCTTAGAAAATGTCCTTGCAGCTTTGAAAGCTGAAGTATATTTTTATCTGGGAAAGCAATCTGTCGCGTTGAGTTTCAGGAGAAACGGGGAAGCACTGGGTCTCTCTTTTGCTACCAGCGTCATTTCTAGAATCTGAAAAGATTACAGTTAATGGGGTATTTCCAGCCGGCTGATGGATATTTTCCAAATCTTATTACTTTTCTGTGTGATTACTTTTGGCAAGAAAGGATATGAAATGTAGAGGTTCCTGAATAATGTTATATCATCATATAGTTATGATAACTGTTCTATACTTAAATGTAAAATTTATAAATTCTCCATATATAATGTGTATTTTTAAAATATTTATTACACATTTTTTTTAAACTTTTATTTAATGCATATAAATTTCCAAAGTACGACTTATGGATTACAATGGCTTCCCCCCCATACCGTCCCTCCCACCCACAACCCTCCCCTTTCCCACTCCCTCTCCCCTTCCATTCACATCAAGATTCATTTTTTATTATCTTAATATACAGAAGATCAGCTTAGTATACATCAAGTATGGATTTCAACAGTTTGCTCCCACACAGAAACATAAAGTGAAAAATAATAGATGATTTTTTTTTAAATGATGATGAAATCAGAGCAGACCTATTGTCATGTTTAATCCCAGTGAGAGTCAAGTTGGGAGTTGATAATTTTTTTTTTTTAAACTTTTATTTAATGCATATAAATTTCCAAAGTACGACTTATGGATTACAATGGCTTCCCCCCCATACCGTCCCTCCCACCCACACATTTGAAAGGCAGAGTTACAGTGAGGCAAAGAGAGAGAGACAGAGAGAGAGATCTCTTCCATCTACTGATTCACTTCCCAAACAGCTGCAATGGCCAGGGCTAAGCCAGGCCAAAGATGAGAGCCAGGAGCTTCTTCCAGGTCTCCCATGTGGGTGCAGGGGCCCAAGCACTTGGGCCATCTGCCTCTGTTTTCCCAGGCACATTAGCAGAGAACTGGATCAGAGTCGGAACTGCCAGGACTCGTACCAGCACCCATATGGGATGCCGGCACTGCAGGTGGCAACTTTACCTGCTATGCCACAGCTCCAGCTCCTATGTATCATATTTGAAAAAATTAGAATTGGAACCAAGATTCTTAAAAGCCTTATAATATTAATATTTAAATTATGTAGTATTTGTAAATTATGATCTACAAGGATACTTCGGAAAGTTTATGGAAAATGGAGTTAAAAGATAAGTTTATTTTGGTGCAGAAATTTTGAAATTCATGTATAGGAATCTTCAATAGTGAATGATAAATGCATACTATGAAAATATTATACATGGAATTCCAAACTTTTTGCACCAAAATAAATTTTTAATTCAAATTTTTCACAAACACTTTGAAGTACTCTTGTATTTTTGGAAGAGGAGGTACTCTGTTTTTTCCCAGTTTGCGAAGTTGAAGGATTCAACTTTCATTCTTTTCTAGTGTAAACATTTAAGGCTGTACAGAGCTGTACATTTACCTCTAAGACCTGCTTAACTTCCATCCTATCAGTTTTGATATGTAGTACTTTTATTGTCATCACTCGGTTCTTAAAATGTTTTGTATAATGAGTTCTTTAACCTATGGCATTTAGAACTGTGTTTTAACCTCTTGTTCTTGTTTCTATCCCTGGTTCTTAGTTGCTCTGTGATCGGACAGCGTGGTCTGTGTGATGCCACTTCTCAAGATGTGTTGAGCCTTTGTAAAATTATTTTGCTTTTCATATTAACTCAGCGTTTGGAATTCACAAGAAAGCAGTTCTGATTTGTAAATTCTAATACTGCTTCATTTACCTCAAGATCCATTACAATTTTTTTTAGTTGAGTAGGACATATAGCGCTTGTCAAGGCCCTACCCATGCTTTCATTCACGGTCAGAAGGAATAGAGTTGCCTTTGAGAGTGTCGCTGATGGCTTACGTTTCTGTTAAACAGGAGTACGCCGTGAACTGCCACGTGATCACCTGGGAGCGCATCGTCAGCCACTTCGATATATTTGCATTTGGGCACTTCTGGGGCTGGGCCATGAAGGCCCTGCTGATCCGCAGTTACGGCCTGTGCTGGACAATCAGCATCACCTGGGAACTGACCGAAGTAAGCAGCACGGTGGGGAGGGGCTCCCTGGACGATACAGGCACACAGTTCGTAAGCGGGAACAGGCAATCCCTTCTCCAGCGCTGAGGCACTGGCGAATGCTGTAATCTCTTCCCTTTAAGAAACAAAAGCATAGCCTCTGTGTTCATGTGATAAAGTGTGCTTCTGTCCCACAAGTCTGGAAGAGAAACAAATGAAACAAAGCTAAAGAGCAAAGTTAGAATCACAGGTGAGACAAAAGATGGTGGAGAGGGAATCTTCATTTGCTCCCTAGTTTCCAATCTGAGAGAAGTAGAATTGGGTGTTGAGGAATTACAAGGGTGCCCAGGGTATTTTGTAGCTGAAAACTGGTTCCTAATACAGCTCCACAAACAGAGATCAGAAGTGGGGCTCAGGTAATTAATGAAAGAAATGTGCTTTTGAAAAGGATTAGCAAGATGGACTTTTGAGAACTAATGCATTATTATTCAAGCATTATATTATTCATACTTGTTTCCAGGGTACAAAATTTGGCCATGTGCCAATATATTTCTTTTTATTTCTTTCTCTTCTTTTGTTCTCTTTTCTTTTTATTTTTTTCCAAAAATTTATTTATTTTTTTGAGAGGCAGAGTGATAGAGAGGTGTGGGAGATTGTAAGAGAGAGAGAGAGATCTTCCATCTGCTGGTTTGCTCCTTAAATGCCCTCTACAGCCAGGGCTGGTCAAGGCTGAAGCCAGGAGCCAGGAAGTTCATCCATCCTGGTCTCCCATGCGCAGCAGGAACCGAAGTACTGGGACCATCATCTCTGTTCCCTAGCACGTTAGGAAGCTGGATCCATAGCATGGAGTAGCCAGGACTCGAGTCAGCACTCTGATCTGGGATGTACGTGGCTTAACCCACTGCCCCCAAACACCCGCCCTGCCAGTCTATTTCTTGATGCCGATCAGTGTCCTGTATCCTGGAGAAGTATGCCAGTTGAGGAAAGCATCTGTTAACGTGGAGGCTAGACGTCTGAGGTCCTGGTGGCAGCAGCTTTGGTTTCCTCTAAGGACTGTTTGAGGCTCTGTCCCAGGCCTCTCTCTGACCTCCTAGTTTGCTGGCATTCTTTCTCATTCCTTGGCTTCCTGTTCACACAGCGCTCTCCCTGTGTACATGTCTGAGTCTTCACAGTAGGACACCATTCACATTGGATCAGGGACTTGCTCTACTCTGACAGCATCTTAACTAATTACATCTGCAATGATTCTGTTTCCAAATAAGTTCCCATTCTGAGGTATTGGAGGCTAGGACTTCAACCTATGAGTTTTGAAGGTGCAAAATTCCATCCATCCGCACTGGGACCAAACACTTTATTTATGTCATCTTAAATCTTCATCACAAGCCAGGAAAGACCAGGCAGTACATTCCCGTTGTTCTGATGAGGGAATCAGAGCTCAGAGCCTTGCTCCCTTGGATGAACTAGCATTGGATTCCAGATGTGAAGCCCATGCCACGTTCATGCTGGGAATTCCGCTGCATGACCTTGTGCAAGGCACCTGGCCTCGCTTCCTCCTGTCTCGCCCTGCAGACTGGGCTTTGTGCTGTCCCTTCTCTCCTGCTCCAGTGTCCTGTGCTCCCCAGGTCCTGGAGAGTCTGCTAAAGTATATGCACCCTGGCTGTCCATTGCAGTGGTTTCACACCTCTGCTCCCACTGTGTCTCTCCCACTGCCTTCTCTCATCCGAAGTGCTGGTCTCCCTTCACACTGTCTATTGCCAGAGACTTAGACCTGCACCAGATCAAGTCCTCCTCCTCCTAAGAGCTCTTCTGTACTTGTCCAGTACTCTTCAGACAGAGCCAGCCCTGAAGTGAACCGATCCCAGCACTGCAGCCTCTGCCTGCCTTGGCCCCCTCTGCCCCAGCCATCTTTTCTTTTCAAAGACCTCATGTTCTTCCCACCAGGAGCCCTCCTCCCAGCTCTTCCCTCTTCTTCAGGGCTCTATCCCAGGAAGTCTGCCTTACTCTCCTGTGGAATGCTGCATGCTTAGGCACCTGGAAAGGAGCGCCTGTGCTGTCTCCTTTGAGATGCATGTCGGCTAGTAGATACTTGATAAATATCTCTTTTCTGTCATCCACTAACCCTCGAGGGGGCAGGGCCATGTCTCCACAGTCCCAAACCCAAGGACTCTACTTTCCACATGGCAGATGCTCTGCAGATCTACAGCGAATGGACACACATGGCCCCTGGCTCCCAGACTCCACCTGCCGGGACCCATCTCACTAGAACCTAGAACCTGCAACCCTTCCAGAAGGCTCCTGGGGCTGCAGGATGCACTCTGCACCCTCGTGCATAGCTTTGTTTCTGCAGACATCCTTGTCTCCTGCTGCCACGTCCCTCTTCCCATCCAAGAGCAAGAGTAGAGACTCCACCTCGTGACTTGGAGTTTGAGGATGTGTCCAGGGCTGCGCCACACCTGTCCTGGGAGAGAGCAGCCAGAAGCCAGCAGCCACAGTGGCTGCCCTTGTAGCTTCTTGGCAGCAGGCCCATCGCACAAATTCCTCATGTTTGTGTATTAGTTTGTAGCTTACAAAGCGCTTCCTTGGGTATCGTTTTAACCCTGTGGTGTTTTTCATCTGTCTTCAGGGGTTTGTCACTGCAAGGTTGTCTGTTTCCAGAGAATGCACGGTGTTGCCCTTGCAGTTTCAGTTTCTCAGTTTGGCCTTCACACAGCAGGGCATGCTGCTCCAGACATGGTGGTGCACCCTCTGTATAGGACAGAATGATCTCCCAGGGAGACTCCCCTTCTACCTTACGTCTTCCCCATCCCCCTTTCCTCATCAGATCTCTCTCTTGAATTCAGTCCTTCCTGGCCTAATGTTCCCACTCCAGTGTGCCCAGCTTCCAGACCCTTCTCCAGTTGCCTTCTGTTGGAAGGAATCTGCTTTGTCCTCAACCCCATCGTGCCCCACTTAGGTCACCTTTGGAACATTTGCATTTAGCCTATTTTGTGCCTCTGGGAATCTGGATAAAGATGACCCCTCCCCTTGAGATCAACACCCTTCATTTTCATGCACACCAGGGACACCTAATATAAAAGATGGCATTGCTGTGAATCAGTTAGTGTGAGACTTCTTATTAAGCTATCAGTTGCCTACATCCTGTGACCCAGAGCTACCCTTTCAGCATTTTATGATTTCCTCATTGTTCGACCCAAGTATCATTTAATATTTCTTAAATGCACAATTTGACTCCTCAGGCAGTTCATTTTCAGGATTTGGCCAATGCTTTGTTGTCAGTTATGAAAACTTGTCTCAGGTCCTCTCCTGCGTTCTTGTCATAGAGTCATTAGCCAAGGTCATTCATTGCTGTTTTTTAAAGAAGGGCTACCATTTCTCTAAAGTCCTGTGTCAAAAAATAGAGTAGCTGTTTGAATTAGTATTCTTTGCAAAACCGTCTTAGGATGTAAAAAAATAGGAACAAAAGGTGGGCGTTTAGCCTAGTGGTTAGGATGCTCTTTAAGATGCCCATGTCTTATGTCAGAGTTCCTGGGTTCTGTACCTCACTCCAGGTCCTAACTCCAGTTTCCTGCTGAAGCAGACCCTTGGATGCACAAATGATAGCTCAAGTAGTTGCATTTTTGCCACCCACATGGGAGACCTGAATTGCCTTCCAGCTCACAGCTTTGGCTCCCAGTTGTGGCCGTTTGGGAAGTGGATGGCAGCTTGCTCTCCCGATCTCTGCCTCTCAAATAAGTAAAAAATTTTCAAAAATGACCAGATTACAGAGCCTGTTACTGTTGTTTTTTTAATACATTTGGGAAACAATGTCAGCAGCCAATGCACTTGTGTTATGACAGGAACTGTGCCTCCCTGCGGGGCACCCAGTTTTGGTCTCTTGTTTTCCTCAGCTCTTCTTCATGCATCTCCTGCCCAACTTTGCGGAGTGCTGGTGGGATCAGGTCATCCTGGACATCCTGCTGTGTAACGGCGGCGGCATCTGGCTGGGCATGGTCGTCTGCCGGTTCCTAGAGATGCGGACGTACCACTGGGCCAGCTTCAAGTGAGTTGTCCTCCCTGTGGACCCAGCCACAGCGCTGTAGATTGCTGTAGAGTGTAGGTTACCTCCTGGAGAGGCACCAGTTCCACATTAGTCATGAAGAGTCACAAGTGATTCTCAACCTGATTTCAAGCATCCATCCAGAAAACGCTAAACCATTTACAGTTTCCTTTCTCATCCCCTGTATTCAGAGGGTCCTCAGACCCTCTTGATTGAAATTATTTCTCAAAGCCACCCCCACCTGTTTACCTGCATTCAGACTCCCATCCCTGGGTTAATTCATCCCCTGTCCCCAGTCATCCCCTCCAGCCCCTCTCACACCATTGCTTGAGTGGTCTCTTCAAGAGCATCAGATTCACCCTGTCATGCCCTGTGGTGGCCTCTCATGGTCTACAGACAAGGTGTCCTGTAGGCAAGGTCCCCTCCTCCCTGCCCACCCAGGACCCTGATGTTCCGTGTCCACGCACACACTCCTTTCTCTGTTTCCCAGGGCTTGGACCTGTGCTCCCTGGCCAGGCTGCTCATCCTTTTCTTCGCTGACTCAGTCACCTGTTGCCTGTCCCAGATGCTGTCTCTGGCTCTCTGGTTTCACTTGCACAGCCTCTGTGTGCTGCCCAGGAGGGCTGTGCACACTGCCCACCGTCATGGCTGAACTCTGTTTAGTTCGGTTGCTTCCCCATTTGTGGGTAGAAGCATGCCATTATTAGAGCAAATGAGCAATGCTAGAGATGGTGAAAGAAGCAGTTCTTTTTATTGCATTTAAACTTGAACTAATATATCAAAGTATTCTTCTGAAACATTTTTTAAAGAATATTTGTATATCCTAACATGCAGATAAATCATAAATTATTTAACAATTCCTTTTTTCATTTAGTTGTTTCAAAGTGTTCATTTTTATAAAGATTAGAGTGAACATTCTTAAATATATATTTTGTATACAATTTTTTTTTTTGGTAAATAAATTCCTAGAAATTGAGTATACCAGTTTGTGCTCTCTCCTATAATGTATGTGTGTCCATTCCCTGATATCTTGAATGATTCTGACGTTGAATTTGAAGCATAAATATGTGAAAATAGGGAGACTTTTTGGCAATGTTTAAGGAATCAGAGAGCCTGGTACAATTTATCTGCTGCTAGAAAATTACTAAACCTGAGCTTAGGTATCTCAGTCCAGGTCTACCACATGGGTAACAGCAATCCAATTACTTTGAGCCATCACCTCCGCCTCCCAGAGTCTACACTGGCAGGAAGTTGGAGCTGGAAATCAAACCCAGGCACCCCAGTGTGGCTCACCAGCATCTGAACTGCTGAGCCGAGTGCCGGCCTTATCTCTTTGCAATGTTAAATCTTCTGATTCTGGATCATACTATATCTCCATTTATTCCCATCTTCCTCTAGGTCTTTCCTTGTACTTCTGTCATTTAAAAAAAATATAGGCCTTCATAGTTACTGTTTATTTTTGGGTAGCCTCTATTTTTGTTGCCATTGTGCCAAAATAGACAGGACACCCTTGCTGATGGACAGGTGGCCGGAGGAACTGACCTGCTTTCCTGCCCTTGTCTTTGCCCCTCCCCCACCAGAACACAAGGCCTACAATTACACAGTGGCTGAGACATGAGGTCCTTAATATTTGTTGAATTAAAGACTCTTCATCAGTTATTAAGTTAGTATCGTTTATTTTGAACTTCGGCCCTCCTGTACTGGTCCGAGAGTGCTGGAGTCCACAGCCAGCTCTGAGGCTGGGGAGGGCAGCCTGCATCTGCCTGGTGTCCTCTCTGACCTAAGTGTGGGACCGCTGGTTTCCCTCACAGGCATGGGAAACTTTTTTGAGTGATTTAGAGGATTAAAACTAAGAAAGGCTAAATACCACTGCTCGTCAGCTCACACTGCCCACTTCTTTGGAAAAGAAAAAAAGGTAAAGATATAATGTGGGCGACCCCAGCAGCATGGGGCATGTGCTGTTTTACCCAAACACCTGGCGTCGGGGGGCGAGCAGTGGGTGGGGATCGCACCCCTAGTGGCGGCCACGTTCTCCTGGGCTGGTGCCAGGCTGTTGTCTGTGAAGCCTCCTGCTCTTGTCACCAGTTCACCTCTCCCAGCTCAGCAGCACCCTGACCATGATGACAGCAGTGCTGCGGTTGAAATTCCCTGTTGAGTCTGTGCCTCTCACTCTCACCTGTGAACAGAGACCTGTGCTTGAGATTATTCGGATCCAAAGGAAACTTCTTGTTCAGTGCAGGTGTTAAACAATCAGAAATGCAGTTTTCCCCCTGTTTTGTTGCCCCTTATGTCTCTGGATTTTTCACGGCAGGGACATCCACACCACCACCGGCAAGATCAAACGAGCCGTGCTGCAGTTCACGCCCGCCAGCTGGACCTATGTTAGATGGTTTGATCCCAAGTCTTCTTTCCAGAGAGTGGCCGGAATATACCTATTCATGATCATCTGGCAGGTATTCTTTTTAGAAGCCCAGGGCTGGGGTGGGGGGACAAAGAATAATAGCCTTCCAGGCACTCAGAGTTAATGTTAGTTGCTGCTCACCAACGAGATGCTTGGCTCCCTGTAATCTTCTGCAGCTGGCCTGTGGAATCAAAGTGATGTTATTTTACCTAAGGTCTTGCTACATCCATGAAGAAATGCTAAAATATGGATCTCTGAGTTACAAAGTAGAAGCAGATTAAATTCCCTGAAAGTGGCCGTGGTAGCATCCATCACCCCATGAATTAAGCTTTGCATTGCTCTTTAGAACGGTCATTTTTCAAGACCAAAGGAATGAATGAGAAGGCTTTTCCTTCATTCCTGAGTCAGTGCGTGTTGGTTCCACTTGTGCTCCAGCTGTAACCATTTTGGGTGATTTCTAGAGCACTAACCCAGCTCTCTGCTGCCAGGGAGACCTGGAGCCCTGTGGAGCTGTTGGGTCCTACAGAGTTTTGTCCTGGCAGATAACAGCCGTGGTTCACGTGTAGCACATTCTGTGGTGGAAGTAGTGGAGACAGCCAAGGGTCTTGGCAAAGGATGGTCCACCATCTCTGTTTTCTAGACACAGCCTTTTTGGTTTGAGTCTCCTGTCCCTGGTGGTTTCACAACTTTGGCCGACTCACTAAGGGAAATCAGCTTGTATCTGAAGGCTCTTTCAGAGTCATCAGAAATTATATTTTGGACACAAAAGTGCCAAACTACTCCCAACATAAGGAAAAGATCAGCAGATGTCACTTTGAAGACAGTCAGTCTTCCCTGGCCATACATGGAGAATATAATGCCCACCTCAGTACAGAAGGGTGTGTGAATAGTTCTGTAATCACTGTGGTTTGGGGAAGTTAGCACAGTCGGCCCTTTGTATCTGCCAGCTCCACATCTGTGGATTCAACCAACAGCATATTGAAAATACTTTTTAAAAAGTTGCACCTGTACTTAAAATGGATTGGCTTTTTTTCTCTCATCACCATTCCCTAGATAATGCGGTACTACAACTATCCACATTGTATTTATGTTGTATTCGGTACTATAAATAATCTAGAGATGATTTCAAGTATATAAGTGGATGTGCATAGGTTATATGCAAATACTGCACATTTTACAGGAAGGACTTGAATGTCCATGGATCTTGGTATCTGTGGGGTGTTCTGGAACCAGTTTCCACGGATAACAAGGGACACCTGTGTTTATAAGAATGGGCCTGTGAGTGGATCAGGATTAAGTTTTGCCTTATCAGGGCAAACCTCAAGGAAGGTTTAAGTGTTCTTTTATTAGAAAGGCAAATGATTGGCTTTACCAAGGAGAGATGCCATTGTGTTCCCATGGAGGAACCTCCTAGCCTTCTGTGGAGCACGCCTTTCCTATGGCTCTGAGCACTGGGCCAGGATCAGCTCTCCCTCTGTGGTGTTAATAGGTGGACTATTTTTAATTTCTTATCCTTGAAGTCAACACTGTGGGAAAATGATACACATTTTATATCATGGAAATGGACCTGCCAGTCTATGTAATGTGCTCTCAAAATCTCAAGCACAGTGACCTTCCCATGGTCTCACCCCCTTGTTTGTGAGCTGGAGCTGGGCTCTGGGCAGAGCTGTTTGTGCTGCTAAGGGCTACTCGTGATGAACTGCACCGGGACTCTAACTTCAGGGAGGACTACCACTGCCCCTAGGAAAAACTTGGACCAAGCTTCCATACTCGCTCTTTAGTGCTGTCTTTAGTGGAGGATCTGCCCTGTCCCAGGCGTGTGCTACAGAAATACACCGTCGTTTTCTGAGGTGTATCTTCAGCTTCATTGTGGTGTTGATGAGTTTACTTTATCCATGGCCAGACTTCTTTAGACCTGCCCTGATTTCTGTAAGGCTACTTGGGTGTCACATGGCACCCACTTGTTTGTATGACTTCATTTGTCTCCCAGTGTTCCAGGGATCACACACAAGCCAAGTGACACTCATGCAAACCAGTAAACATGGCAAAAGATTTGGTGCCTGGAATCCTTGGGGACCCCTCCCACCACCCCTGCACTACCAGTTGGTTTGTTCTCATGCTGTACCAGCTGTTATTCATTTGAATAGGTAGCCTTGGAAAGCACCATATATTTTCCAAAAATGCTTGGAACATACCAGTTACTTTTAGTTTGAGAATGTCTATTTAAGGAACATGATTATGGCTTAGCATGAAGTACCAGGTTGACTAATTTCTCCTTCTTTTCCAGCTGACTGAGTTGAATACCTTCTTCCTGAAACATATCTTTGTCTTCCAAGCCAGCCACCCATTAAGTTGGTGTAGGATTCTCTTTATTGGCTGCATCACGGCTCCCACAGTGAGGTAATTCTATACCCACCTGACTGTCATCTGAGGATATTAACTTGCTCTATCTCCCCCTGCTTGGCAGAAGGGAAGTCACAGCCACTGGCAGATTGTCCATGAAAATCGCATTCTATAGAATCGTGCCTCCTGAACGTTCTAAGTATGAAGGAAATGCTTTGTGCTTAGACCTCAGAACATTATTGGGGCTTTAAAAGAAGAAAATGAATCATCCACAGCACACCAATAGTGCTACTCACTTTTTTCTGACCACTTAATTAATTTTTCACCGCTGATCTTTTCCCCTGCTCACATCCTATTTAAAAAAAGAAAAGGAGTTGGACACTGAGTTTTTTTTTTTTTTAAAGTGAGATCATTGGAAAGCACAAAAGTTTTATGGTAGAATTCAAGTCATAAGTGATGTTATTTTTAAATATGGTATTTTACTGATTTTTTCCAAACCCAAAGAAGCTGATTTCCTCTTAAAAGTGTCCTTACAGTGGGTGTAAAGGCCCTTGGGCTGCAGGGATTCTGTGAGATGTTGTTTCAAAGCAAACTGTTTTCATTTATTTCATTTTCCCCATTTAGCAATGGCACTTGGGTTTCCTCACTGACGTGGAGTTGCAGCATTGAGCAGTAGCAACACCAGAGAGCTGCCAAAGATACACATGTAAACCGAGCAGTTAAGAGAGTTAACTTTACAGAAACTGCAGGAGTACTTAGTCCATCATTTCTCATGTGCTTGCAAAGCACACAGGTCAAGGGCCTCCCTTGCCAAGGAGACTAGATATGCACCTTGGTCAAACAGACCCCCAGGCAGCTCCTCTTGTTGTAAATATTCATTGTCACACGCACAAAATAATTATACACACACATATATACGTATGCATGTTTTCCCAGATCCGGAATGAGCAAACCGAGTAAGACACGTGCAAGTCCTGTAGAATTAAAGCAAAAATTTTGTCTCCTCTTTTTCCTTATGAGCCCAATGAGAAAGGAGCAGTTGGGGGAGACAGCAGCCCTTTGAAACTTCATAGGCCACTGGCCTGTTAAAGCCACCATTCCCTAAATGCCATTTTCCCTCAGTGGTTTGGTGGGCCCCTTCCTCATTTAAAATGTCCCTTAATTTGAGCCCTCACAGTTATTCTCAGGGGAGATTAGCAGCAGCTCTTTTGTAAAACTAGATACAATCAACAAAGTGAATAAGACAGAAAAGAAATCTCTTCGTATGAAACAAAATAGCAAGTCACATCTGATGTCTCATGAAATTTTAATTTTGTCAAACATTTCTCAACAAAAACTAGAGACAAAAAAAAAATCTTGACATTTTGGAACTCTTGACAGCGTCTCAAAGTTTTTGCCCCAACCTGTAAATTTCTACACAGTTGTTTTCCGTTTGCAACTTGGCCACCTGCAGGGCTGTTGCTCTACCTAAGACAGTCTCATGCAGGAAGGTGCGTTGACAAGTCCATTGCAAGATGGACCTGGTCTCACAGATTTCATACAGCCAACCCCGTCAGCAAAGGGCAGCCCCCATGAGAAAGCTTATGGGCTTATGGATAAATCATATGCCCCACATCTCCATTTGCTTCCTTTTTGATGAGACTTTTGCATGAACCTGGTTGCTCTTAGAAGATACTTGAGTGAACGTTCGTTTCATCTGATAATACAACGTGCAAGAAAAAGGGATGGATGCAGAGAGAGGGTACACAGAACTGAGCTGGTAAAACCATTAGGTGATGAAAATATGAAGCCAGGGGAAAACCTGCCTTGTATTGAGCTAGGATTCTTGACTGGGGTTCTGGATAAGGAGGGAGTGGTTGTAGATGAGCTTCAGTGCAACACGTGTGTGTTGTCTGTGCCTTTATCAAATCCTCAAAGGAGCCTGGGGCTGCACACCAAGAGCTGGGCCGGGTGCTGCCTCTGCAGGGCTGGATGGAGCTTTGGGGTGCTCATGAGACTCTGAGCCACATTGTCCTCACCACATGACTGTGGAGCACTGCAGATGTGGCCTCTTCGCAGTGAAATGTGCTGAATGTGTAAACCACACACCCCAGATTTCAGAGTTAGTGCACATTCCACACAACATACCTCATTACGGCATGCTACTGTACTGATATAAACCTTGGTTCAAGAAATATAGGCATTATTGAAATGAATTTTATCTGTCCTTTGTACTTTTTGCTGTGACAACTGGAAAAATGTCAGTGGTCTCTGTGGCTCAGGTTTGGTTCCTGCAGACAGTGCTGCCATCAGCCTTTGCGCCCTGTTTCCAGCCGTCTCTATCACATCTAGTCACTGGCCTTCAGCGACACTGAGATGCAGCCGAGAGCCCGTTCCAGTTTCTGAAAGCTGAAAACATATGTATTTCCTGCCTGTTTACAAACAACAGCCTTTGTCCTGGAGAGTGCCAGGGGAGACAGTTAACGAGCCAGGGAGTTCACCTGTGCCATCCCCTCCAGGGAGAGAGCCTGGAACTGGCTCAGGGCTGTGGGCATCTGTGGCTGAATAAAGACTGCCTTTGCCAACTGCCTGGTTCTCCACCCTGCACTCCCCTCCCTCCAGCCTCACTCCCATTCTGAATCTCTTCTGGGAGTGTTTCAACAGGCCCGGCTCTTAGTCTCCTGAACCGGACTGGCCCAGGCAGCTGGAGCATGTGGGACAAGGAAGAACATTTTCTTGGCTCACTCTGTCAGTGTGATTTAATTTTACCTTGCCTTGTGGTCTTCCAGAAGCCCTCAGTGAGTTCCCACTTTGCTCTTTCAGGCAGTACTACGCCTACCTCACCGACACACAGTGCAAGCGCGTAGGAACACAGTGCTGGGTGTTCGGGTGAGTATCTGCTACTGGGGAAGGTTCAGAGCCACTTAGACCCCTAAATTTCTCTGCATATTTCTTGACCCCGTGTTAAGGACCTTTCAGTGTAGTTTTCCTATAAAGGTAAGTGAACAAAGTTTAGGGTTTGTTTTTTTTTTTTAACTATCTTTTTTAAAAATTGTGTATTTGAAATAGAGAAAGAGAAATATCTTCTATCTGCTGATTCACTCCCCAAATGCCATCAACAGCTGGGACTGGGCCAGATTGAAACTAGAACTCCTTCTAGGTCTCCCATGGGTAGAAGGACCCAAGTACTCGAGCCATCTGCTGCCTTCCAGGGTGAACTTTAGCCGGAAGCTGGAGAGTAAGCAGAGTTGGAACTCAAACTCCTGCACTCCGGTATGGGATACAAGCATCCAAAGTGGCAACCTTTTTTAAAATGGTTTATTTATTTAGTTTTGAAAGGCAGAGTTACAGAGGCAGAGAGAGAGAGAGAGAGGTCTTCCATCTGCTGGTTCACTCCCCAAATGGCTGCCATGGCCAGAGCTGGGCCAATCCAAAGCCAGGAGTCAGAAGCTACTTCTGGGTCTCCCACACGGGTGCACAGGCCCAGGACTTGGGCCACCTTCTGCTTTCCCAGGGCATAGCAGAGAGCTGGATCAGAAGTGGATGAGTTGGATGGGACTTGAACAGGCACCCACATGGGATGCCAGCACTGCAGGCAGCAGCTTTACCCGCCAGCCTCCCAAGTAGCAGTTTAACCATTGTGCCAGACACCTGCCCCAACATATTTTATTTTTCAACATTCCTTTTTCTGATTTAAGTAAAGAATCATTATTTGGCAAGTGATCAAAAGAGGGCATAGAAACTGTACCCTACTTTAAAAAAAGGAAATCAGAAGATATTTTCTACACAGAACTCAGAGACCTTGTTTTATAAAATAAATTAGAAAATGGACTGGTCCAGTTTCCTCTCTAGAGACCTCAAGTTGAGGTGACATCAAACTCATGTGTGTTTGCCCACAGTTCTTGTTACTTTCATGCCAAAAGGACCCCTTGCAATAGCTCCTTGCTCTAAGCCAGCCTGATCTTACTGTTCTTGAGAGAAGTAACACATAGTCATATGGTCACAATCTACGGTCTTGGTAGAGATTAAAGGGCTACATCTTAACTTTCTGTTGTTTAACGTTTTAAAAGGGACCATAGATTATTTAGTGTAAGGCCCCCTCCCCTGACTGTTAAACATGAGAGACCCTCTCCAGAATGTCAGGCGAGTAGTTCTTCTGCTTAAACAGCATCAACAATTTCCATTTAGCCGCTGATGTTCTAGAAATGCCCGGCAAATCTGTGCAAGCTCAGCCCCTAGACCTAAGCCAGGTTCTGAATTGATCATGACTGTATAAACAAGTATAAAGAAAATGCACAGTAGAAAAGAAATTACTACTTCCAATGGGTAAAGAGAATAACTCTTTAACATTTAAACTTTAACATTTAAAAAGTACTGCATGCAGGTGGATTAAAAAGTCAGAATATCAGAGAAACTAAAGATCATGCAAAGAAGTCAACCGTTCAGAGACAGTAGCCATTGGTATTTTGATGTCATTCCTTCCCAGCATTTGCTTTGTGTGCATTTGCGTATGAGTAGCGTGTGTGTGTGTGTGTGTGTGTGTGTGTCAGCTCCCATTCCAGATCCTGAGAGGTCGCCAAAAGGATAAGAATGTAGACCATCAAGTGAGATTTAGCAAGTACCTCCCCATCCCCAGAAGACAAAGGGCCACCGTCAGTTGTTCCCCATCAATTCTGTGGCATAAGCTGATTTTCCTGCCCATGGGTGATTGCCGCTAAAGGGGTGATGGTGTGGCTTAGGTTTCCTTAGTTCAGCAATGTCCAAGAGGGAGCAGGCGCACATCCACCAGATTTCTGCGTCTCGGCGGGAGGACGTGGGCCGAGAGGAAGTGCCGCATCCTGCCTTTGAGCTCTCCTTTCCCTCTCACAGTGCCCTTTCCCGGCTGTCAGAAGTCCCCAGGAGGTTCTCATTCCTCCCGGGACTGGGTATTTCCCACGGAACTGTATCCCCTGACCTGAGGGGTCAGAGAGAGGTGGTGTGACCACAGAGTGGTAGAAAGCACCTCCCCTGAATGTCCTGCTTTGTTGACCAGGATGAAAAGAACAGAAATGCAAAAGAAAGATGATTTCCACTTCTTCTGCGTGCTTTGTTGAGAATGGAGAACTCCCAGGGCCACAATAACAAGATTTATGACCCTTGTGAGACACAGTGCACTGTGCTGAAAAAAAAAAATAACAAATCCCTGTTAAGAAATCACCCCAGTATACCCGCCTACGGGCCTGAACATGATGAGAACCGCCTCCTGCCCAGAGCACACGTCCACACAGTCAGTCTACACTGTCCACAGGCCGGCCTGGGAGTGAAACAGGAGCAGGGCCTCCAGACCCCTCTCTCTGAGTGCTTGCCGCCCCCCACCCCGGGGCCCCCACTCCCATCCCCCTACCAGGCCACCTCCTCCCTTTTCTGCCCCACCCCCACCTCCCTGTGGCCCTCATTTCCTTTCCTGTCCCAGCATAAAACCTTTCTGTGTCCAGTTTCCTTTGATAACTCCACTGGCCAGCTTTCTAGCTTTGACAACTAGCAGCCACCGTCTGGCTTGGAGTGAGCCCCGGCTTTAGCAAGATGTGGAGAGAAGAGAAGGAACGCCACTGTGGGTCCTTGGGGAGATGGGAGGGGGCAGGGCAAAGGTCAAACAGGCCCCTGGACCTGAATCTCTTTCCCAGCCGGTGACTTTTTCCTGGGGTTGGGGGAGGCACTTTCCTTCTGTGACTGCCATGTCCTCGTAGCTCAGTACTGCCTTACCACACTGTCCCCTGCCCTTGAACCACACCTCTCTGTGGAGCTGGGACTCCATCCAGGGAGGGAGAAAGCTGTGGTGGGGGCACGCGGGCCCCTTCCCTGTTTAGAGGTCACGTGTGTTCCTTTAGCTCCGCGGGAGTTTGGGGCCAGGCTGATGGGAGCACATTCCCCAGGTGTGCGGTTTATGTTGTCTTTGTCTGCATCGCCCTGATTATAGTTGAGCTCCTGTGCTTCTGAGAAACTGTCATTCCAATTTAAAAAAGAAAAGCAGTTCTGTGCCATGGTCCTGGCAGGAGGCTGGCCAAGCTTTGGCTGGGGGGAGGGAGCAGTCAACTCTGACAGTCCAGGGCTGGGCCCGAGGGCCCAGGGTGGACCCAGCCTCCCACCCGCGAGTGCCCGTCCGCAGAGCCGCAGCCTGCCCAGCTCTTCTCTGCAGCCCTTTCTGGTCTCTGCCTTCATCCCTTCCACCTTCTCCAACCTCCTTCTGTAGCCTCCATCCTGGATTTGCTCCTGTCTACTGCTGTTACCTTTTCTGGCTCCCACCTCTCTCCCCAAACCCCACTTCCATGCCCTCCTACAGATCCTCATCATTGGAAGTGGCACCCAAGCACAAAGGGTCACTTGGGGAGGGAGAGATCGAGAGGGATAGACATTGGCAGCCCCCCCCCCCCCCCGCACTCCTGGGTCATCCCCGCCCTCCTGCCGCCTGTTATCTCACAGCCTCAAGCCAGCCTCCCCTGCCCTGCCCACCATGCTCGCAAGCTGGCCTGCCTCTGCCCCTTCACCCTTTCTCTTTGTGTCTGTCTGTCTGTCTGTTATCAGTTTGTCAAGGCCCAGCCAGACTCTCACTTCCTCTAAAAAAAAAAAGTGCCTTTACTCCCCCTAATCAAAACAAGAGCCCTCATTCTATAACTCAGCGCCTCCTGGCTTCCCAGGTGAGTGTGTGTGTACTGGTTGTGTTTTATGGATCCATGTCTCGTTTGCACTGTTGGGAGCCAGCTCTGAGCTGGCAGGAGGGTGGCCTGCCTGGCTCTGAGTGGCCCTAGGAGTGAGTTCTCAAGCAGCTGCAGAACAGGGTTAGTGAGATGCAGGCTGCCAGGTGGCCTCCTGGTGCAACCTTAGTACCCAAGAGTAGGCTTTGCTGGCAAACTGAAGCTCTGTCTCTGCTTCTCAGGCTCGGCTTGTACTCCCAGCATCCACGTGTGGGCCTGGAGCCTTTGTGCCCCCACTTTGTGTAATGACCCTGCTTGTGCAGTCTTGCTCCATTCACGGAGGAGCTCCCCAGCCCTGGCTCCTCTGTAACACCATCCGTTTTTCCTATCCTGTGGAGCTGAGCCTGTGTGAGTCAGCAGATCCAGAGCCTCCAGTGCAGAAGCCAGCAGCTCACTGCCCGAAAGTTTGTCCTTTAACCTGCTGAAGCGAGATAAGGATGGCTGCAGACATCAGAGGGAGTCCTGGTGCTGGCTGAATTCCGCCAGATGACAGTTTGGCCGGCTCACCATCCTGGGAAAGGTCAGAGAGATTTGAACTTGAACTGAGTAAAGGGAATGAGGAGGTAGGAGGAGGTAGGTGAGGTCTCAGCTGAGAACCTCAACCCAGGCTCCCAGTAGGCTGGAGCCTTTGGCCTCGACCCCAAATTGGGCACCGTTAGAGTCTTGCAGCCTTTTGAAGGGTGCTGTTGATTAGAATAGCCCCTCAGGGCCACCGTAAGAGCGGGGGCAGTGGCCTTGATGGTGGCTTTGATGCTTCCCCCGGTTCCCACTGCTTCTCATCCCCACAGCTCCTCTGTGGGTCCTGGTACCTGGGTTAGTGCAGTACCTGCCAGCTTTCGCCCTTGCCATGTCCCAGTGCTGGAAAGATTACATCACAGTGTGAATCCAGTTGTGTTGAACACTCTGCTCCAAACTCTGGAAGATTGCCCCAGAATAAAACCCAAGCTCTGCAGCGGCCCTCACGTTACTCTGTGTTCCTCCGACCTCAGCTTAGCTCTTTCCCTCACTCAGCCCCTTCCTGAGCCTTTCCAATCTCAGATAACCTCAAAGCTGGCTCCCTTGCTGGATCCTTTAAAAAATAATTTATGTATTTTATCTATTTGAGAGACAGACAAACAGAGCTCCCATCCAATGATTCACTCCCCCAAATGTCTGCAATGCTTGGGGTTGGGCCAAGCCAAAGCCAGGAGAATTCAGTCCAGGTCTCTTGTGCAGGTAGTAGGGACCCAGGTACTTGAGCCATTATGGTCTGCTGCCTCCCAAGGTGCACGTTAGTAGGAAGTTGGAATGAAGAGTGGAGCGAGCACTCTTGGCTCCAAGCACTCTGCTGTGGAATGTGGGCGTGTCAACCAGCATCTCAACCCGGGCCAAACAGCCTACCCCAGCCTCCTCCTCCTCTTGCTCATCTGTCACCTTCCCAGAGAGACGTGTCCACACGTGGGAGCAAAGCATGTCCTGAAGTTTCTGACTCAAAAGCAGTGGTCCTTAGAATAAACTCCAGGGCACTGTGCAGCCAGTCGAGTGGACCTTGACCAGCATTCGCTTAAGGTGAAGTAGAGTGGAAACAGCAGAGTAAGCTAACAGAGGACAAAATCACAAGTTCTTCATGGGCTCACTTTGCATCTCATATTCCAACAACACTTCATGCCATAGAGTAAACGTTCCCGTGAGCTGAGCAGAGGTAGTTTCACAGACAGGGCAGGGCAGATTGGTCATTTCAGTTACGTGTAAGGTCACAGGGAACGGAACAGTGGAGACATAGCTGACTGGCTAACACCAGATTATTTCAGGTTATCTTTTGTGTGTGTGTAAGGGTTAAGGAGTGGGAATTTTGTTATCGTGCTGATTGAAACTGGCCTGTTTGGGATGTTTGGCTGTTCTCTCTCTAATCATGATTTTTCAGAAGGTCAAAGAAACTGCCTAGTTTCAGACTGGTGATGTTGAATGTTGGCACGAGTGACTCCATTCTTGTTTTTAGCCTGTTTGGGACATGGTACAGGAGCTTTGTCTAAAACCATGACCTCCTGTAATTTTCATTTAACAAAGAGTATACCTGGTTCTGTCAAAATGCTGTTTTTGGGTGTGTGTGTGTTTGTGTGTGTGTGTGTGTACAGAGTATTAATTAAACACATGACCAGCGTGCTCTAGTCCCTTGATCACAATGCTTTTCAAAAGGGGCTCAGACCACATGGAATATCCAGAAATCTTTCATGCTGAGCTTAGGGTGTTTTGTGTGGTTTAGAGGTCAGTGGTGGCACCTCTGTCCTGGGGCCAGCACTCTCTGGTGGGAGTTCCTCTGCAAGTCCCAGCTGCAGACGAGATAAGGGGCTTTGTAGGCCCCTCACTGTGCAGGCTGGACGCACCGCACAATCACCTGCCGTCTCGTGCTGGGCCGTGGCCTGGGCCTCGGGATTCCAGTGAAGAAAGCCTGACTATGTTTCTCGGCTGCGATGGTGCTTTCTCACATGTGCCATGCCTTGTCAGGGGACAGCAGTCTGCAGAATCAGGCCTTCTCCTTGACCCTTGTTTGGCTGGGGCTGCAAGGGAAGACAGCCCCCAAGCCTCTAACGATGCGTGAAGGAGACTGGCTTTTCCTGCTGTGCAGCCATAGTTCTAATTCCAGGCCTACGACCTTTCGACCTTTCCTGATGGCAGTGACCTGTGTGTGTGCCAGGGGGCAGGGGCACTGAGGCCTTTTCAGAGAATACTTGTGAGAGTCTACCAACCCCGATTGTCTGGATTCTCAAGCAAGGCACCCAAAGGTGGCGTTGTCTGAAGTCCGTAGTCCCACCCTGTCCTCGGGATCTCACAGCCACGGTGCAACCCCTGCCTCGTCCGTTTTTGCCTTCAAGCTCTGAACCCGAATACAGGCCTGATTTTTGTATTCATAAGTGAAGAAACAAAAGAACAAAAAAGTAGCTTTTTTTCTTTAATAGTTTGATCAAATGGGGAAAACATGAGAGAATGTGTGTGTGTTTTAACATTTTTGTGTTTAGCAAAATCGCTTACAGATCAAGAGAGGATAAAGGATTTATGTTGTCAACAAAAACGGGCTATTTAAACATTTTTAGAAGGCTAGGAGGGAATGTATTTCTTCCTTTAAGTTCTTCTTTTTTAGAGATTTGATTTATTGATTTGAAAGGCAGTGGCAGAGATGGAGGGAGGGAAAGACAAAGAGAAAGAGACATCAATCTTCCATCTGCTGGTTCAATCCCCAGATGGCCACAACAGCTGGGGCTGGGCCAGGCTGAAGCTAGGAGTCTTGAACTTTATCTGGATCTCCCAAGTAGATGGCTGGGGTCCAGGTACCTGGGCTATGGTCTGCTGCTTTCCCAGGGGCATTAGCAAGAGTTGGATCAAATGTGAAGCAACCAGGACTCAAACCATGCATCAGCTTAACCCCCTGTGCCACCCTGCCAGCCGTTGCCTTACACACTGAAACTCACCCTGAGTGGTCAGAGCTAGGGCCCTTGCATAAAGCTACAGGAGGCAGATGCCAGCCCAAGACAGCCAGCATTCACCCAGGGGAAGACACTTCCCTGCCAAGGTGCTGGGCTGGGCTGGAGAGTGTCCACTGGAGGCCGAGTGAGGACCTCCCCAGGTGGGAACAGAGACCCCGTATTGGGTGATGTCTATTACCACCAGCAGTTGAGGGTCTCTAAGAGGAAGCGAGAGGCAAAACTGTTGATTTATTTCTGAAGAAGCTACAGCGGGTTAGTACAAAGTCATCTTGTGGGACGCCTCCTACCAGTGTTGGGGACGAAAATCTTGGGGTGAGTTGAACTTTCTGGCTCAATCGTGCATATATCTGGCATGGTAAATGCTTGGGTAAGATGAGTGAGTATTTGACCTGTCGTTCTCTGTCTAACAGGGTCATTGGTTTCCTGGAAGCTATTGTTTGCATAAAATTTGGACAAGATCTCTTCTCTAAGACCCAAATACTCTATGTTGTGCTTTGGCTTCTTTGTGTGGTAAGTCATTCCTTTTTGCTCAAGGATATTGGCTAAATTCCCATGGTGTCTGTTTAAAACACACACACACACACACACACACACACTGTGAATGAAGCTTCCTTAGAAATCCACAAAATGATGTTCTACTTGTAATAACCTGAGGTTGGCTGTCAGACTGTGGTTCAAGAACAAAACACAGATGACCACTTGGCATCTGAACTAGGTCACCTTCTAGAAAGACCGTGCTGTCCGCAGGTGCACCTCATGTCCATTGATGTCACCTACGGGAATTTCTTTACACGTGCTGGGCATTTAAAGACTGCTGTGAAGGGACAAGGACAGTTGCAACGCTGCTCCTTCATCTCATCATCATGCCTCACACATCTTAACACGCTCGGCACTGTACGAAAGGACAGACTAGACGGTGACTTACAGGCGATAGAAGATGATTCGGAGGGGAATTCTGCCCCATGGCACAACATTACAACCCTCGCCTGGATAGGAGGAGCTCTCCCTGAAGGGAAGGAAGAAGAGGGGAAATCTCTTAGGCCTCCCTCTCTTGTCCCAGGGCTTTTCCCTCGATCTTTAAATGAAGCCAGATCCCGGACTGCCCTTCTTAATTTAATCATTTGACATTATTATCTTAGAGAAAAGTCCCAGTTTTACATTTATGCTGAAGAGTCTTTACTTGGTCTAGAAAGTGAATCTGGGCCTTTTTTATAGTCATAGGATTTCCCGACGTATTTGCCGCTAGAATAGGTGACACCTCATGTGCCCGTCATCGAGTCCCAGCCTTACATCGCGCGATCTTGTTTCCTTTTTTGCCCTGCCTGCTGTCCTCACTCTGTGTTATTTTTAAAGCAGATCCACCTTCGTTCCTCAGGATGTAGCTCTAAAAGATGAGAATGTTCCTTTGTTTGAAAGCAGCTGTCATACCATTGCTGCATCTGAAAGAGAATTGATAATCATTCCCTAATATTAGCAAATATGTACAGTGTCTAACTTATGAATTTTTTTCTGAAGTTTCATATTTTTTAGCTATGTAGGATGATCAACACCCACTCATTGTGATTGGTTGGTTTGTCTTTTAAGTCTCTTTGAATCCGTAGACTTTCCTTCTGTTTCTGGTTCTGTCTTCCTTGCCATGTATTTGTTAAAGAAACTTGCTCTTTTGGCCTGTAGATTCTCCCACAGTTGGATTCTTCCTGTCCTGTAATTTAGCATACTTCTCTGTCCTTTATGTATTTTCTAAATCGGTAATTAGATCGAGAGGCTTCATGAGATTCGGATTTTTTTTTTTTTTTGGCAAGACCAAACTTGGTATTTGTCAAGTCTTTTATTGCATTTCCCAGTGTCTGTTTTCAGGGTTACTTGTTAGAAATTCTCACAGTTGGCCGGCGCCGCTAATCAATAGGCTAATCCTCCGCCTGTGGTGCCAGCACACCAGGTTCTAGTCCCAGTTGGGGTGCCGGATTCTGTCCCGGTCGCTCCTCTTCCAGTCCAGCTCTCTGCTGTGGCCCAGGAAGGCAGTGGAGGATGGCCCAAGTGCTTGGGCTCTGCACCCGCATGGGAGACCAGGAGAAGCACCTGGCTCCTGCCTTCGGATCAGCGCAGTGCGCCGGCTGGGGGCTTAACCAACGGAAAAAGGAAGACCTCTCTCTGTCTCTCTCTCTCACTGTCCATTCACTCTGCCTGTCAAAAAAAAGAAAAAGAAAAAAAAAGAAATTCTCACAGTGTGCCAGGGTACCTTGAGTCTGTTCTGTTCTGTCTCATCTTGGACAACGAAAGGGAATAGTCCTCTCCTTTGTATTTAAACTACAGAATGAGTGTGCCAGTGTATGTTTCCATGCCACTGAGAGTATATATACTGTGTTGGCCGGGGGAGCGTGTCAGCTGTGGGGGGCAGGGGAGAGCTGGCCGGGGCTCTTCTTGGATGTCTCTCTGGTGTGTGCACCTCAGGTTGGCTTGGAGCCTGGTCTGGCTGCATGGGCACAGGTGGGTGCTGTCCTTACTGGCGTTATGGAGCCACACGTCACAGAGAGGGTCAGGTGGACCAAACACCAGAGATGAGGCAGGTGGCCATTCTCACGGCACATCACGGGGCTGCCTGCTGCTGCCCTTCCCACATCTTTGGCCAGAGAGGTCGTCTTAGACCATTGATCCAAGAAGCTTTGTGGGGTTCCCCGCAGTCTCCCTCCCTCTGACTTAAAGAGACTTTCTCTGTGTTGTGTTGCTGACATTTCGCCTGTGCCTCCTGTGTGGCTGAGTTGTGACTTGCCCTCCTTTCTGGGTGATGGGAACTTGCTGAGGGCATGAGCTGGCCCCTTCAGTTAACACCCCACTCCCCCCACTCCCGGGCAGTGCAGTCCATCACTCATTCACAAAACACCTGTTGAGTGCTCCTCAGGGCTGCACCTGGTGCTGCAGGGACACAGATAGCGGTGGACTGGGGCTCGCTGTGCACCAGACCCCGGGCAAAGCTATGTCACTATTTGTCCTTGTGACCCTGATGCTATATGAGACATTTTATTATCCCACATTTATTTATGAGGGAACAAAGGTGCAGAGAGGTTCACTCACTCATCCAGCATCAAAGAGGTCCTTGAGCCAGGCCTCCAGCCCAGATAATCTGGCTAGAGAGCCCACACTGTTCATCACTGCTCCCAGGAGGCGGATACGCGATGAAGACGGCAATAGATGTGCGCATCAGGCTGTGGCCACCAGAGGGAGCACCGGATGAGCTGGGGAGTTGGTGAAGGTCAAGTGTGAGCAGGATTTTGAAGCTAAAAACCTGGCTCTTCTCCCTCTCTTCAAATCAGTGGTGGCCAAGCTCTGTTAACTCAGCAGCGTAGCTCAGCTCCATCTCTCCCTCTGCAGTTCCGCTGCCACGAGACTGTCTGGATGCCATATTTTCTTGCACTTCTGCTTCAAGTCCATTCTGCACACAGCTGCCAAAGTGACCTCCGAAATCCAGACCTGAGTCTCTTTATGCTACTTAGAATCATCCCCTGGGGTTGGAGGATTGAGAGACCAAATAATGGAATCTTTTTTTCCCCACCCAATTTTAAGTATAATTAAGACATAAATAGGGCAGAAGAAGAATATGGAGATCTGAGCAGCATCTTAATTCCCGAGAGTCCACGTTTTTCGGTATGAACTGTACTTGCACAACAGTAAGGCGGATTCCTACCAGTGAACTCCAGAATGAGCCACCCTCCAGCCCCAGGAAGCAGGCCTTCCCACAGTATGTGTGTGTGTGTGTGTGTTCATGTGTGAACGCCTGCCCCTGAACATTGACAGCACAGAGGGAAAGACAGGAAATACCAGCTTCCTAATCTCTATGCCGCAAGCCAGATAAGATAACATCCCCTACCCAGGGAGCAGTGAAAGGTGGAGACAAGTAGTGCGGCTCCCTCAACCCAAAAGGAAACATCTAGAAGGAAGAAGGTTCTGTCTCCCACAAAAAAATGTGCCACATGAATTGGGAAGTCTTTTTTTCTTTTTTTTTTTTTTTTTTTTTTTGACAGGCAGAGTGGACAGCGAGAGAGAGAGACAGAGAGAAAGGTCTTCCTTTTGCCGTTGGTTCACCCTCAATGGCTGCGGCAGCCGGTGTGCTGCGGCCGGCGCACCGCGCTGATCCGAAGGCAGGAGCCAGGTGCTTCTCCTGGTCTCCCATGGGGTGCAGGGCCCAAGCACTTGGGCCATCCTCCACTGCCTTCCTGGGCCACAGCAGAGAGCTGGCCTGGAAGAGGGGCAACTGGGACTAGAACCCGGTGTGCCAGCGCCGCAGGCGGGGGATTAGCCTATTGAGCCACAGCACCGACCTGGGAAGTCTTGCTTATGTGTTTAGGGCCTTTGTTTTCTGGAACACTCCATCAAATCCATCCACACTCATACTCCACATGTGAGCTGCACCAAACTGCTGAGTTACCTAAACAAGTCATCCTTCCAGGTATCTCTTGTATTGACTTTTGATGTATCCTTTACTTGATCCGAAAACTTTTCCTGCCATCCCTGCCTAGGGAAATTTAGCCCCCAAGACCAAGTTTAGAATCTTGTCCCTCGTGAGAAGTACCCCCAGCTCCAAGGCAGGTGGGTAACTGCCTGCTCCTGGCCGGTCACACGTGGTGCATTAACTCTGCGAGTCCCGACCCGAGTGCGATGACTTTTGTCTGGCTCCTCAGCATTGCACTTCTTGCTCACAGTGAGAAGGTCTCATTCATCCTGGTGTTCCCCACTGTCTCGAGCATGGTGCCTGGTGCACGGGAAACACTGGGCGGGCTCAGGGACCAGCGTGTGCAGGGTTCCCAGAGTGCAGGAGGATGGCAACCTGTTTGAGGGGCGAGAGTAAAGAGAACTGCATGCAGGAGGAGGAAGATGGGGCCAACTGCTTAGGGAGGGCTTCGTGGGTGTGTTTGCACCCCCAACCCCTCACATGGGAAGACAGGGTGGTCTGACCTGTGTCTCCTAGAGGAAGCCTGGAGCGTGGGGGTGTCTAGAAGGCAGTTGGCAGGGGCGGTGCAGTCAGAGGGTGTGGCAGGTCCTGGTCACCAGTGACTGAGGCTGCACCAGGGCACAGGCACTGAGGATGCAGAGAAAGGACTGGCTGTGAGAGTTGGTTAAGAGGTCCACTCAGCGGGACCCCACTGTCCCTGTGGTAGCTGGAAGGGGACCCGAGGGTGACTCCAAGGTTCCTAGACTCGGAGTGGGGGTTGTAGGAGAAGGCCGGTGAAGCAGGACGTGAGTTTGGGTCAGGAGGGTTGCGCTCTGAAGGACTTTCCAGCTTATAAGGGGATGCAGCCTGTTCCGTTGGGGATTCCAGGCCATCTTGGTCATCGGTGGAGACGAGAGACTCAGGCCCTGGCTGTCCATGTGGAGGGCACGGCTGAAGCTGGGATTAGGTTCCGAGTAAGGGGCGAACCTCAGCAAGAGACACAGCCTGAGGATGCATTCCGTGGAGTGGCAGTGCTCAAGAAGCTGGGGCAGCAGCAGACAGACAGAATCCCCTGATGAGACTCTGGCTGGGCGGGCTCAGGGATCCCTGCTGCCTGGCCCCTTTACTGACCAGAGAAGGGTGGAGATGGGTCCTGGCATTTCTTCCTCTTCATGGCCTTTGTTAAAAGAGCAGGAGGGGTCTCACACCCAGGAGAGTATGAACTTATTCAACAGAGAAACAGCCCCTGATGGTTCCCCTTGCTGGGTGAGAGATGGGCACCGAGCTGGAGGTTAAGGTGGAAGCAGAGAGCCTGGTTAGCAGGGTAGTGAGTGCTCCTTGCCATGATGTGGAAGCTGAGCCAGGGCCCCGCCCTCCCTGCTGCCACACCCGTGCTGGTCATGGACTGCCAGGCTCTTGTCCCACATCCTTTCCTTTTCTTGGTGCAGTCTGCACATTGGAAGTGTGTATGGGCTCTGGCTTTCTCAGCAGGTGCAGGTGCGATTGCAAACCTTCAAATTGCTGGCTTTTGTCTCCTGGGACAAGTGTGAAATGGGCCTCTCTCCCCACAGGTGAAGTGAGAGGTTTGGCAGCCCGATGAGCCCTTTGTGTGGCGATTGTGACGATAAGCATCTGTCCTTGCCACCTGCCAGTGTTTGCCTGGCTCTTGCAAAGCCAGCTCTGCCTGCTGCTGTTGGCTGCTGAAGGGAGCCACAGCTGGCCACTCCTGCCCTCCCGGGCCTGAGCAGAACCGAAGAGCCTGGGTGCCTGCCCTCTGGTGGTCAGAATTCACAATGGCAGTCTAGTGCAGTGACCAGCTTCCCTCCCCCCAGCACAGGTTTAGGAGGGGGACCCTAACCATGCGGCCCCACTGTGTGAAATTCAGGGAGGCCTGTTTTGCTCTTTGTAAAGAACCCAATGCATGGGAGAGGCTTACACACTGTAAACTCTCCATGTCATAAAAATGGCACATTTTATGTAAGAAATTATCCAAATATTAAGAATATGTTCAAGGTTAAAAAAAGTAATTTCCATTTTATAACTCTAATACATTCATTTGTTGCTGATTTATCTGGTGGTCAATTTGATCTTTGGAATCTCTGTAGATGCAGCCAGTTTGCACCTGGATTTGGGGTGAGGTGACAGGTAAATGACAGGTGTCCAGATTGCCACCGGAAACACAGTGGGAGAGACAGCGCTGGCCAGCCAGGACCGCCTGCTGTAAATGGGCCCCTAAAGCAAGGTGTCCTGAGGGAGCAGGCGGCTCAGTCATCGCTGTACACTTAGTGCAGACTGTTGCTGGGCGCCGGTCCTGGCCTGCTCTCTTACACCCTCCGCCCTCCCTCCACTGGCACTCAGCCGTGGCAGCCCGAGACTTTCCCCAGCTTTCAGGGGCTTTCCCTGACATGTTTTGAAACTCCAGATTCTCGTATAGACGGTCCTCAACTCAACCGTGATCCCATCGACGATTTTCAACTTGGCGAGGACGGTCCAGAAGGACCTGAATCTGAATGTGGATCTTTTCCCAGGCTAGTGTTACTCCGTATGATCCTCCCTGCCCGTGCTGGGCAGCGGCAGCCAGCACAGCTCCCAGGGAGCCAGGCGGCCGGGCTGCAAGGGGACATAGCCAAGCGCCCTACTGCATCGCCAAGCGAGGACATTCAATAGGTTAGGGGTACAAAGCACATTTCCAATTTACAATGAGTGGATGGGGATGTAGCCCCATCCTGTGTGCGGTGTATCTGGATATACTTGTCTTTTCTTGAATCGGGACCATTTAGGCGGTGGCGCAAGGCAGGTGGGCAGTGTAAACCAGGGGTCAAGGTTGCCCCTGTCCCTGGGCACACATGGATCAGGCCTTCTCATTTCCCTGGGCGCCTGACCAAGCATTTTTATTTTCCCTTGATTTCCCTATCTACTTAAACAAGAAGAACGAAAGCAACAAGAGCTAAGGTCAGGGCCGGGCCCTTGGCAGCACGGGCAACAGTGCACCACCGAGCTGTGCCACGACACGGCAGGCGCCACCGGGGCCCAGACTGAGCTTGGGAACACTCTTCCCCACCCTGAGCCCTCACAGCAGGGGGACGAGGAGCCACCAGGAAAGTCGCAAATGGTGTGGGGGCTCCCAAGTCCTCTTTAATGGGACCACAGAGTTGTAACAAAAGGGTTTCCTGCTGTCGCCTCCGCACCACAGTGCTGTCGGAGTCACAGGTGGCGGCTGTGGTCTCAGGGTCACCCTTGTCAAAAACTCTGGGCTCGTGCCCCCATTCCAGCCCCTGCCGTCCCTCAGGGACTCATCTCTGCCACACCCAGCCTTTTTGAAACCAGCTCCGTGGGCAGGTGGCAGGAACGTGTCATGCCTTCCCAGACGGCTCCCAGTGGGAACCCTGAGGTTCTGGGAGCTGGGTTTTTGCTCAGCTCCATTCATTCAATGACCCTGTGCTTGTCTCCTCCTTCCAGGCCTTCACCACCTTCCTGTGTCTGTACGGCATGGTCTGGTACGCGGAGCACTATGGCCACCGGGAGAAGGTACGGAAGTGGGCAGAGCTGGCCTCCCCTTAAATGCTCACCGGAGCTTGTGCTTGTGGGTCTCCTTCAGCCTGGCCACTAGGGAAACCTACCCATGCCGGGATGCTTGCCCTGCTTGTCACTGCCCTCATCCGTTTGTCGGTATTTTCTTTTTAATTTTGTTATTTTTGTTTACTTGAACGGCAGAGAAGCAGAGACATCTCTCCGCTGCTGGTCCACTCCTTAAAGTTTTGCATCAGCTGGAGGTGGGCCAGGCCTAAGCCAGGGGCTGGGAACTCCATCCAGGTCTCCCACATGGGAAGAAGGGACCCACATACCTGAGCCATCACCTGCTGCCTCCCTGGGTGCATGTTAGCAGGAGGCTGGAAGTAGAAGCAGAGCTGGGACCCTGACCCAGGCACTCCAGTGCGGGATGAGGGCATCCCAGTCCGATCCTTACCTGCCGCACCGAACACCTGACTCCTTTTTTAAAGGAGTTATTGTATGGGGCTGGCATTGTGGCATAGCAGGTTAAGCCTCCTCCTGTGATGCTGGCATTCCATATGGGCACTGATTCGAGTCCTGGATGCTCCACTTCCAGTCTGGCTCCCTGCTAACAAGCCTGAGGAAGCAACGGAAGATAGCCCCAGTACTTGGGCCCCTGCACCCACGTGGGAGACCACAAGAAGCTCTTGGCTCCTGCCTTCAATTTGGCCCAGCCCCAGCCATTTGGCCATTTGGGTAGTAAACCAGTGGATGGAAGAGTTCTCTCTCTCTCTCTTTATAATTCTGCCTTCCAAATTGAAAAAAAAAATCTTTAAAAAAAATAGCAGTTTTTTTTGAAAGGCAGAAAGGAAAAAACAGAAGACAATATATTTTTACCCTCCTTTTTTGTTTTCTTTTTTAAGATTTCTTTCTTTCAAAGTTAGAGATATAGAGAGAAGGAGAGACAGAGAGAGAGAGGGAGAGAGAGAGAGGAGAGAGAGAGATGTTCCATCTGCTGGTTCACTCCCCAGATGGCTACAATGGCCAGGGTTAGGCCAGCCCAAAGCTAGGAGCCAGAGCTTCTTCCAGGTCTCCCACATGGGTACAGGGGCCCAAGCATTTGGACCATCTTCTGCCACTTTTCCCAGGCCATTAGCATGGAGGTGGATCAGAAGTGGAGCAGCCAGGACATGAACCGGTACCCGTATGAAATGCCAGCGATGAGGTGGTGGCTTTACCCACTGTGCAACAACAGTGTCCCCATTTTTTAAAAATATTTATTAATTTATTTGAAAGAGTTTCAGAGACAGGGAGATACAGAGAAAGAGAGAGAGAGAGAGACCTTCCATCTCTGGCCTCAAGGATAAGGGCTGGGCCAGGCCAAAGCCAGGAGCCTGGAACTTCCTCTCGTTCTCCCACATGGGTGGTAGAGGCCCAAACACTTGGACCATTTTCCACTGCTTTCCCAGGCACATTAGCTGGGAGCTGGATCGGAAGTGGAGCATCTGGGACACAAACTAACACCATATGGGATGCCGGCACTGCCATCTACCCAGCCGTATTTTTTTTTTAAAGTAAAAATATTGCTTTTGCCCATTCTTTGTAATTTTAGCATAAGGATGGCAAGGCAGTTTCTGGAAGGTTGATTCTGCATCCGCTGGCAGAAGAGGCTTGTGTTTCTGGCTGAGAGACCAGAAGCGTGCGGTTCTGTCTCCTGCTCGTGATGATCCCAGCCCCGTGGCAGGGCCGGCTCCTCCACACTGCCCCACCCTGCCAGCCCTGCTCCCTCCCGGGCAGTTCTGGAAATAGCATCACTCACCAAGCCTCTCTCTCCCCAGACCTACTCAGAGTGTGAAGACAGCACCTACAGCCCGGACATCTCCTGGCACCACGGGAAAGGTACAAAAGGTACCTGTTTCTTGCTCTGTTTATAAAGTGTTCCTGGCTCCTCTGCCCCAGCAGGCCCACTAAGGAGGCTGGGACTCAGAGTGTTGTCCTCTGAATGTCTATCCTGTAGGCCTCGTGGGAGCTCCAAGCTGCTCAGCCCACGTCTCCTGTCACTCGTTAAGAAACAGACAAAACACTCGCAGGGTCTGCCCGAGACGCCAGCTTTGTAAGCCGAGGTTCTGCGTGGCCCTGCCTTTCCCAAGGCGAGAAAACCTGCCAAGGCCTGCGCTGTCCCGAGCCCCCTGGTGGGGATGCGCTTCCTCTTGGCTTTCATTGCCAGTGAAGAGCGTCAGAGGGAATTGTGCACCAGGAGGAAAAGCCTCTCTGGTTTAAGAGGCAGCGCAGTAGGGGGAGAGGCATTGCCCCAGGGAGCATTTTGGAAGAGATTTGGGTCACGTGGTTATTTTAAAGCACTAGGCCTGTGCACCAGTGACCCCAAGGAGGCTCCTTTGGCCAGTGGCTCTCGGTCAGTTCTTGGAAGCTGATTGGGAAGTTCGGCCAGGGGCAGTGCTGAGTGCCCGAGTTGGTGTGCCCGAGTTGCTCAGAAGTTGCTTTGCTGAGTTCCTTTGGGGTTAAGCTTGGAGCTCCCTGCCCCGGGAAGCAGCAGTGTGCACCATGCTGAGGTACCCGCCACCCTTTGGGGCTGGTTTCTCCCCATTCAAGGAGAGGGTGGGTGTCCCAATGTGGAATGCTGGTAAGAGGGGCCATGGGGCTCCCCAGACTTGTGTTAGGTAGACTCAGCCCCTTCCAGACTAGGCCTTGGCACCCCCAGTTTCTCTATTGGAAAGAGTTAAGCAGTGGTGAAGCTAAATGGATCAGTAAAAAGAAAAAAATGGTAAGAAAGGGAAAAAGGCTCCAGCAAAAGAACCCCTTGGACTAACAGGCGATTCCTAGGTGGAGATGTTCCATGGCAGAGCCCAGGGGCAGGGAACCCATGGGCTTGGCTGTGAGACCAGGGCTTGACCCCAGCCCCAGTGTGAGGTCAGAGCCAGCCCGATGTTGCTGCTGCAGTGTAGCCCCCGGTCTGTATGTCAGGGCAGCAGAAGCCTGGTTTGGAAAGACGGCTTTGAGATCAAAGAATAGAGGCCCTGCACCCTCTTTAATGCCACAAGTCAAGAATCCTTTCCAGTTTAAGGCTTAGGAACCCTGGCATGTCCCGGGTCAAGGTGTGGAGACCCAGGGAACGCACCCTTGGCTTGCAGAGGTGGGAAGGATGCCCGTCGGCTCACATTTTCGTTGTCTTTCGTTTGTGCCTCGCTTGTTTGCTCTCCCACTTCCAGTCCTCCCTCATCCCCACGAGCACATGTTCACTACCCAGGGGGGCTGAGCGCATTTTTCAAGATGCACCCAGGCTTCATGGGGCTGTTAAACACCAAGGCCCCTCAGCTGCCTTACTTTAGTGCCGGGTGTCCATGCGCTTGGCCTTGACGTACCGAGGAGGCCACTAGAGGGAGTGCATGTACCAGGGAAGAGCACGCTGTCAGCTGGCAGGCCTGTGGCAACTGAGACTAGAGACCACACATCCGGGCACGAGCTCCGGAGGCCTCACAGCCCAGGGTGACTGTGTGCTCTGGTTCCTTTGGCCAGGTTCTGAAGACAGCCCACCCAAGCATTCAGGCAACAACGAGAGCCATTCTTCCAGAAGACGGAATCGGCATTCCAAGTCCAAAGTCACCAATGGAGTTGGAAAGAAATGAAAGACCCTGGTTAATCAAAGATGTCCCAGAGAGTGCCTAGAACTGAGAGGGAAGCAGAACTCGTGTAGATCTCCCCGTTAGGAGGTCGGGACGCGCAGAGCCAACGGGAAGAGGAGCGGGAACGGTGGGGGGGGGTCATTGTGTGAAGAGCGTTAAGTCTTGTTTCCCAAAGACCTGGCCGCAGCAGGCGGATCTTTGCCTGGGGTCCTTTGCCAATTTAGGGTCTGTCCTAACTTCAGCACTTGGCACACAGTCACCGGGAACAGTGCCGTGTGTTGGGCGGACAAGGCAGCTCTTCACTCAGTGTTGCCAAGGGCAGCTGCGGGCTGCTCTGTGTTGTGGATGCCGTTCAACACCTACGTTGAGACAAGGTGTTAACTGGACGGTTAATGGACTGGTCACCGGTTTTTATTTTTATGAATCTGCCTTTCCATATGATTGGTTTGTGTAAGTTCAGGCCATTTTTCTGTCTTTTATTTTGTTGTTTCTGTTTTTAAGTTTAGGATGCTTAAGAGCCTTCAGAAGCCACTGTTGAAACTGGGGGAGGGCTCCCCTTCCTTGAATCTAGAGAGGAGAAGGGGGAGCGCTCTTGCGTTCCTGTCTAGCAACCTCAGCCCCCCTTTGAAGACCTTCTGCCGCGCGGCAGGTGCACTGCAGTCTGAGGAAGGGTTGGCTGCCTGCATAGGAACCTGAGCTTCACATCCGAACCCATTTCGTTCCGTTGCAAATGTCACTTGTCCAGACGGACCCACCATGCACAAAAGCAAACCTGTGACAGGGGCAGTGAACACCACGGCTCCTCCCCCAGCCAGGTGCCTTTTACCTTCGCTCTGTTTTCCTTCCCTGGTGTGTTATAGCTGACACTGTCTTTAGTCCCGTGTGAGGTGCTGGTGAGTATTACCTTCCATGCGTGCCATGCTCTGGAACACTCTCCCCGGTAGTTCACCACCTCTGATGGATTCCTGTTTTCAATAAAACACGCGCAAGCCCGTCAAAGGTCTGTCTCCATCAGCTGCTCATTTCTTTATGTCTTACTGGCGTCTTCCATTGTTTGTAAGCAATCTCTGTATTTTGCAAGAAACTCTAGGATAATATGCACATATGGTTGTTTTATTTGGTGAAGAGAAAAAAAAGCAAAATAATAGGTATTTTAAAGGGTTTTCAGCTGCATATGTCCAGTTCCTAACCTTCCCAAACAGTTAACGGGAGAACACATGCTCATTGTTTTTTGCTGTGTTAATGGTGACCAAGTGGGATTTGTTTTCCATCCAACAAGTGGCCAGTGCCTGGTTGATTAGCTTACAGATATAAACCCACTGAAAGCAGCCCTTTTGTTCCCTCATTTCACAGAGCACAAAGCTGTCAATGTCTTTTCTCCCTTTAAGGAAATCTTTGGCCCTAGAAGCGTCTGTTTGTCTTTGGCTGCAAAAGAATTCCAAGTTGAAGGGGTTAATTGAATTACACCAATCTGGGGTCCCATCCTGTGCTTTCAGCCACCATGTGGTTCTGAGCCACCCACCAACTTGCTCCTGCAGCTGGACGGACGTGTCGTGGCGGCGACGCCGCACAGTGGCTGGGTCTGTGTCCCGAGGAAGGGAATGGGCCCGAGCTCTGAGCTTTGCCATGCAGCCCAGCCGCGTGGACACAACCATCTGTGTGAACGTGGAAGACAGACTAAGAGGTACATGGTTCAGACACCTGCCTGCGCCTCTACAACCCCTCAAAAAGGCTTTTTTTAAAACAGAGGTGCAGTTCACAAGCATGCCCTTAAGTGAGTATGTTTCATTTGCATCTGTGCCCTGCTTTTCTGAACATACATCTCAGGTGCATCATATTCTGCACCTCCTTCCTCACCCTGCCTCTGGCACATCAGTGGTGCCAAGTAACCACTGGGAGAGCGGGTAGAGCTGGGCCTGGTGTGCTGAAATGCCTGTCCAGTCCACTGATACGCCTGCCCATGTCCTTTCTCCAAGGCCAGCATGTAGGCCAGCACTGTTTAGCGTGTGTCACAGTTGATATTACTGAGGCGTATGTGATGAGCACAGTGTGAGAAACAGTATTTATCCCCCTGGCTTTGTAGGAAACAGCTGGGAAAGTCTTCAGATTACTGTCCGTGCTCTTTCTCTGAGTTGAAACTTTCTTTTTCCCCTTTCGATCAGAGCTCTTGACTACAGCGGTTACAAAACCAGCCTTCCCATGGCTGGCCAGATCCACAGCTGCCAGTCCCTCTGGAAACTGTACCACTGGACTTGGCCTGCTTTTCCCAACTGTGTCCTACAGCGACTCTGGGGATGGGGCTCACTCGGATAGAAATAGAACCTGATTCCAAGTCATCAACTGTAAATTATCTCAAGTTCCCCATTTGCAAACCTCTGTCTCTTAAAAGAGATCATTATAGGCATAAAGCAAGAAGAATGTTCTGGGTCTATTTCTCCTTAGGAAACACTGCACTGAGTGTTAGGTACTTTCCCTTTCTGTCACTCTGGGTCTTGCCAGTCCTCCCATGCTTTTTCTATGTGTGTTTGCACAATTGGTAGGGTCCTTGGCTGAACTACTCCCACAGCAGTGCTGCGACATCTCATTGACCACTTAAACATGTTGACGGTGCAAGACAGCCTACAAATGCCAGTCGTGTTTTCCGTGGGGTGGGGTGGGAGGGTTCTGTAGGAAGCTCGTGAATAAAGTCCTTGCCCAGGTGAAAGAAGAGAGAGCGTGCTGCAGAACACAGGAGGCCCAGCCCTGTCGGTCTTGCCTCTGAAGCCACGTGCTGGGCAGCATCCCCCAGCGGTGCCCTCTTTTCGTCAAGCCTGGGCCGTTCACAGTGTTTAGGGGATCACTTAGCTCACGTTTAGCTGACTGAAAAGACATAGGCTGGACACAGATGACGAGGCTGCCGCATGCAGAGTGGGACAGAAAACACCACCGTTGGAAGCCGGATGGAAGTAAGCCCTTTAAACACAGGGCACTTCACTTCCACACTCTGGATTGTGCTCAGTGACTGCTGTGGAATTCCAGGGCCCACCACCGTCTTTATCAGGGACACCTTTTTCTTTTTAATCAATCTTAGCGTGATGACAGCTAGAAATCCCACAGGTAAAGGATGACCATGATAGGTATAGTTCCTGTTTATAGGACTGAAGTCAGGATGTAAGGAGGACCAGCTCTCTGTTTATCAGTGTTCCTTGCATCATAGAACCTCTGCCCTGCGTGTGTGTGCATGTTTCGAGGATTGCATTTGAGATTTGTTCTTTGCAAGGGCCAGCACTGGTAATGCTGAGACCAATTGCACTTGCTGCAAACCTGTAATGATGACATTTTTATAACATTTCCCCTTACCGCATTATAATCTAGACCTGATGGTAGGACTATCACAGGCAAAGATTGTGATGGCTTTTAGATTGAACTCTGGCATTTGCTGCAATAAATAAATATGGCTATTTTGCTACCTTTGAATTTAAAGGAATTGGTGGGCAGGTGGTTGGCTTAGTATTAAGATATCTACACCAGTATCAGGATGTCTGCGTTTGAAACTTGCCTCCAGCTCCTGATTCTAGCTTCCTGCTAACACAAACCCCAGGAGGCACCAGTGAAGGCTCAAGTTGTCAGTTTCCTGGCATTCCCATCCTGGATTGAGTTCCTGGCTCCCAACTTTGGCCTTGCCCATCTGTTGGGGACATTTGGGGAGTGAAGCAGTAGATGAGAGCATGCGGTCTTTCTGTGTCTCTCTTTCTATCTTTGCTTCTCTAATTTTTAAAAATTCCTTATAAAATAAAGAATTGGTCATTGATGTCTACCAAAGAAAAGGGAAAAAAGTGAATTTTTTTTAGCTTTTAGGAATTCTGAATTATAAAAAAAACTTCACCTCTGATGTTCATTGGCCCCTTGCAGAAGTTCTGTCTGTGACTTTGTCTACCCTCATATTCCCTTGGAACTTGCTGGGTGGAATTGTGAAGCTGCCTGGCCTATGAGGATACTTAACTGTCACAGTATTTTTAAAAGATAAGATTTTTTTAAAAAAATTATTTGAAAGGCAGAGTTGCAGAGAGAGGTAGAGACAGAGAGAGAGAGACAGAGAGAGAGAAAGGTCCTAGTGAGAGAGAAGGGTCTTCATTGGCTGATTCAGTCTCCAAATGGCTGCAATGACCAGGGCTGGGCCAGGCCAGAGCCAGGAATCAGGAGCTTAATTTCTGCCTTAGGCCACTTCAAGACTCTGGCTGAAGACCTGTTTCTGTGGACAGCACCCTCTGCTGGACAGAGGAGGGTGGCCAGCAAGCTTCCCACCCGCTGTGCTAGGGAACGGGGATCCCAGGCTCCCAGCATTGTTGCCCTCTTGAAGCAGAGGATGACAGTATATCCATCCAGTCGACCCCTGGGGAGCACAGGAACATCATTCAGAAAAGAGAATTTGTCCCAGGGCTTTGCCTTTGGAGCCGGTGCAGGCAGCCACCCCACCTCTTTAACCTACCGAGCCTCATGCTTGGATGTTCAGTTTATTAAGGTTTTGTATGTTGTTACTGGAACGCTCTGAAGACATCAAGCCCAGGGCCTGCCAACTGTAGGTCCCGAAGCTGCCCTGCGATGGTGGAGGGTGTGCTGAGAGCCCCCTGAGCACTGGGCCAGGGTGCGGGGCGTGGGCTGCCTTCTGGATGCTGAGTAAAGGGGACTCATGGGGCTTTAAAAACAGGAAATGAGGTTTGTCTGCCTTTAAAATAATTCTTAAATTGGAGACTAAAGAACCAAAATATTGCATCCTCACATCTGAAGGCTACACACAATAGCCCTAATTACAGAGTGAAATTGCAGGCAGGGTTTGCGAAACACGCTGTACTGGGAATCCGGCTGTCAGCCTGGCTGTGCGGAGCCCTGCCTGATTCTGGCCAGTCCCACTGCGTGCATTGTGGACGGGCTGGGTCTTCTACAGGGCTCCCTGGGAAAGGCTTAAGAACGTCTCCAGCTTTAAAAACGTTGAGGCTCCTCCACCTTCAGTTAGAATGAAGTCCAGCCCAGGAGTGGGGGGACAAGGGCCACTAGTGCTGCTGCCCGCAGGCGTCCCAGACATAGGTCTCTGGGGGACTAGAACTTTCAAAAGATCCCTGGCTGGGGCCCTGGCAGCCCCCTCGCCTTGCCCCTGAGTCTGCCTCGTGGCTGCAGTAGCACAAAGCCTGCTCTGCTCCTGAGCTGGACGCCAGCCAGTGCAGGGTGGAGCCACATTTGGGCAGGGCGGGAGTGGGGTGTGTGTCCCAGAGCCCCTCCATGGACAGCCCCTTACGGATGCGAGCGTGGAGCCCATGAGCTGGTGGTGGTGTCCTCACATCCCGGGAACATGAAGCTAGGGAGAGGTTGAGTGCCTGACCTCAGAGCACACAGCGCAGATGGTGGGCACATCAACCCAGCGCCCAAGCTCTCTCCAAACTTGATCTTGTGCACAGCCAGACCTCAGCCCCGGGGTGTTCCCACCGACCTCCCTCCTGGCAGCCCGAGCAGCTGGCAAGTGGGCGGGGTGAGGGTGAGGAGCCAGCTCCTGGGGGACATCCCACACCTTTGTCGCCCCCTCCCTGGAAGGAGACCCCGATCTCAGCTGCTGGCACTCTCAGAAGTGGCTAAGCCCCAAGCCACTCTGCAGATGCCGGCTCTGGGCGTGACCGGCTGCTTGCCAGCGCCGTGGAAGGGAGTGACTGCCGTCCACCCGGAGTGTCTCTCCTGTTTGTGCCAACCCAGGCTCTGGCCTCCACATCCCTCTGTTTCTGGGGCATCCGATGAGTTGAGGTGCCGTCGCTTGAGCTCAGGTCCGTCTCCATGTGGGTCCTCTTCCTGACGTTTGGAGGCGTTCTGCAGACTGTCCAGAGGCAGTGCCTCACCCCTGGAGCAGCTCCCTGTGCCCTCAGGAATGTGATTTACAATCTGGTGGGGCCATAAACCTCGGCTCGTCACATCTGAAACACAGCGGAGTATGGGAAAGAATGTAAATTATAAATACCAAATTCCTACGGTCGGCGATACTGGAGTGGCCTGCATGGGTTATTTTTTTAAAAAATACTGGCTGCATATGGCTTTCATTTCTAAGGGCTTGGGTCCTCCCCGCCCCACACCCCACCACTGTATTTCGAGGGAGAACAGATAACAGCAAAACGTCCTGCTGGGATACAGTGTCTTTCCAAAGTGAAAGATAGCATTGCCGTGATGACTCACCGGTCAGATACTTTGAAATGCCACTCTTCCCAGAGGGCAATGGGAGATGACCATGACCAGGACTCTCGCACACTCACCAGCCTGGTTGCTCTCTCCCAGACCAATTCCCAGCGTTCTCACCTAGCAAGCCCGGGATCTTAACTTTCTAGGAGGAGATTCCTGGTCTGACGGTGGAACTCTTCCTCCTGCCGCTCTGATCAGTCGGGGTTCTGCTCGCTCACTGGGAACAGAGCTCTCGTGGCTGTTGCTGGTGGTACACACAGAGCCCCACAGTTGCCCCGAAGACCCGAGGGTGGCACAGGCTGAAGCTCTGGTTCCCGTGGGCGGGCGGCCCCCGGCTTAGGTCCCACAAGCTGGGCAGCAGCAGCCCCTTGCTCTGCCGAGGTGGGAAGGAGCCGCTGGTCGCCGTGTGAATTCCATCCACTGGAACTCTCAGACCACAGAAGCCAGTGGTTGGTGTTGTGGTGCTGGTGTTCAGCATTTTCCCCTTAAGCCCGGCCTCTTCCCAGCTCAAAATGATGGGTGCAAGCTGAAAAAACACCCAGAGCTCAAAGTTCCCAAGCTACCGTTCAAACAGCCCGAATCTGCTGGAGCGTCTATTACAGTCACTAGCGTGGCGTTTTTCTTGGTGTGGTCAGGGAAGAATGCTGATGAAGGAGCGGTGTGCCTCGTGTGTGTGAGAACAGGATGTTTGAAATCAGAAACCGCTCCACCCACAGAAATCCAGACTCTCACAAGCACCTATTCATTCACTCACACACTCCCCCTCTGTGTCTTCCTGTCATTTTCTCGGGACCACATTTGATTCACAAAACGCCAGGCTCAGCTTGAGCGTGAATAGCCAAGCCGACAGAGGCCTTGAAGGAGAGGGCCATTGTGGCTTCCAGAGACACCCGGCTCGATGTGCATGTTTTGGCCACTTGGATAACCTCAGCTTTGGGTCCATTTGACCGTGTTGTGTCTCTGCCCGAAATTTCTGCTTAGGAACCTCTCAGAAACTTGAACAGAGGAGGGAAGCCCAATTGGAACACACGGAGAACATGTAAACCATAGCCTCATATTTGCACTAAGGTTTGCAAGTTGAACACAAAAGGAAGTGACAGAATCGGACCCCTGGAATGTGGATGCCCCACAATGTGATTGTGGGCCTGTGAATTGAATTGTCACCGGTTTTTCAGACAATGTAAACAGCAGACTCGCCTTTTAAGTTTAGAACAAAGATATAAGCACAGCTCCAGGAACTTGACTTCAGAGCCTGTTGGCATTGTGTGAAATCTCACCCAAAATGGGTGTAATACAGTTGGCCCAAGGGCAAAAACAAAAATCTATCCCGTATATGAGATGCACCTGCCTCCACATTCCCCATCTGTCCTAAGCCAGCCCTTGATTTTAAAACATCATTGCAAACAGTTCATTGTATCTTCTTTAGGAAAATACTTGGCTGCCTGGTTGCACCGTTTGGGAGAAAGAAAAAGAATATTTAGGTTTTCCAATACATTTCTTTATATTTAATATGTGGATGCTGCCCTCCAGTCTTTGAGTTGCTGATGTGACTGGTCAGTGATGTGTTCTGCTGTACTTGGTGAAATAGTATTAAAAAGCTAACACTTCCTTTAACTATGCCAGGCACAGTACTTGCAGCTCTCCATGGATTACATGATTTGCTCCTCACAAGATCCTCAGTGGTGTTGCCCCATTTTTTGGTTGGAGAAGCAAGAATGTTGAGGAAGATAAGTGACTCAGGAGGGGATGGCGCTGTGGCGCAGTAGGTTAATCCTCCGCCTGCGGCGCCTGCATCTCATATGGGCACTGGTTCTAGTCCTGGCTGCTCCTCTTCCAATCCAGCTCTCTGCTATGGCCTGGGAAAGCAGTAGAAGATGGCCCAAGTGCTTGGGCCCCTGTACCTGCATGGGAGACTGGGAAGAAGCACCTGGCTTCTGGCTTCAGATCAGCGCAGCTCCAGCCCTTGCAGCCATTTGGGGAGTGAACCAACGGAAGAAAGACCTTTCTCAGTGTCTGTGACTCTACCTCTCAAATAAATAAATACATCTTTAAAAAAAAAAAAAAACATAAGTGACTCAGGAAATCCAGGTCCAGCATGCAAGTCTTGATCCCTCTACGTGAGTGAGAGGTGATAGTGGGGGAATCTGGGCTCGTGTACCAGACTTTTTCCTGGTTCACATCCTGCTGCCATCACTTACAAGCTGTGTGCTATTTCACCTATGCGCCTCAGTTTCCTCAAACCTTCTTCATAGGGCTGTTAAAAAAAAATGAATAGATGCATCACTCAAAAAGTGCATAGAACAGTATGCACCCTGGTGCCAGAGCCCAATGAGTGTGCACAGTGGTCATTGGGCTGATGACTTCATTTGAGGCAGGGAGCCATTTAGGAGGAAGTGATGGTGACAGATGAGGCAGGAGCTGGTGGGGACGTGAACTCAGGCAGCCTTAGACTGGGGAGGAGGAGACAGACTGGAGAGACCTAATACAGAGAAGCAATGAGGCTTGATACCCAGTGACAGGGGAATTCAGGACAAAGCCCTCACTCCTCCGCATGTGAGGGGTCACCAGGATCCCATCCAGATTTGTGTCCAGTGGCAGCTCCTGTTGACACTCACAGCCCTGTTATTAGCCCTGAGGAACCACAGCCCACAGCCCACTCAGGGTACCACACTTCGAGGGTCTTTGCACTTTCGCCAAGGCTGAACACCTGCCCCTAGCATTCTATCTGGCAGTCCACTCATCCTTCAAGGCTCAAACCCTTCACTCAGGCCCTCCTAGGCCCTGATGCCTGCGGAAATCCTGCTGCTCCCAGGTGTTCTCATTCACCTCTTTGACAGTGGGTATGTCATGGTTCCCTTGGCTAGACTGCAGGGTCTCCAGCACCCAGTCCACAGCGGGTGCTCAGCAGATGCTCCTGGATGAGATGACAGGCCAGAGGCACAGACTCAGCCTTCCAGGATGGGACACCTCTGATGCAGGTGGCTCTAAATCTGCAGGGATCCTGGGCAGGGTCCTCGGGTGCAGGTGCACCTTGGTCTGCATCTCCGCTTCCTCAGCTGGCACACTTAACTGTGACGGTGGCTTTGCTTGCCTTTTTCCTGTTAGACTTTCACCAGCAGTAGAAATTGACAGCCCCTGCTTTGGAGTGTTATCAGAAAATACCACATTTCCCAGTTTCTCAGGACATCTTTGAAGGTGGTGACGGAGGACACTTCTTGATCATCTGCACGTGGTCTGGGGCAGGTGCCAAAGCATCCAGACTCCTCCCCCATGCACCTGCTTGGCCAGATGCAGAGAAGGCTGTGATTTTCTCCCCTGGATGCCAGTTTATGGGCCCTTTCTAAGAAAGCCAAAGCAGAAAGCTCTCACTCCTGAACTTTCACAAAAGCAAGTGCCAAGTGATCCCATTGCTAAGCTGCTGTCTTGACCGGGCCCGTGTAAGAGAAGGGGTCACACAGTGTGAACCTCAGTAACTTCACAGTACATCCACCTCTGAGAGAGCCAGTATTGCTGGCTTTACCTGCTTGAGGTTCAAGTAGGGTACATCTATTTTTTTTTCCAATAAATTGCTCAAATTTCAGGGCTGGCATTGCGGTGTAGCAAGTAAAGCTGCCACCTTCGACACTGGCATGTCACACGGACAACAGTTCATGTTCCAGCTGCTCCACTTCCAATCCAGCTTCCTGCTAATGCCACTGGAAAAGCAGTAGAAGATGGCCCAGGTGCGTGGGCCCCTGCACCCATGTGGGAGACTGGGATGCAGCTCCTGGCTCCTGGCTTTGGCTTGGCCCAGGCTGGCCATGGCGGCCATCTGAGGAGTGAAGCAGTGGGAGGAAGAACTCTCTCTCCCTGCTTTCCTCCCCTACCCTGTGACTCTGACTTTGAAATAAATAAATGCATCTTTTAAAAAACTTGCTCAAATCCCACAATGCCATTCTCAGCAGCAAGTGTATTACAACCACAGAGGCTGCTGACCCCTCCCAAATTCCCTTAAGAACACCAGAGATTTATTCCATCCACTGGGGGTCAGAGTACTGGGCAGTTCCACCAACCCCAGAGCACTGTGATTCCGGCACACTGGTTCAGCACAGGCAGTGAACAGTGGTCCCCTGTGCCATGACACTTGTTGCCAGCCCCATCCCACAGTGGTCATGCCCCAGCTTGGGTGGTGAGGTGCCACCAAGCACAGAAGACTAAGCTTGGGACATTGGGAGTTCAGGTGCAACCTGATCCAGACCCCACCTTCACCCAGTTGGCCTGCTGGGCACTTCCATTCCTCTGGATGGGCGAATCTCCCTTTGGGGCCTTGGTATTTATCTCTACCATGGCCAACCTAATCCATGCAGGAGACTCCCATAAGGGCTGCTTCAGAAGGGAAGAGGTAGGATCCTTGGTCCCTTTCCTCCTCCTGTGGCCTCTGCAGATTTGTCAGTCCCTCCCCAGAGCCACTTGCAAAGGGTGTATGGTAAACGGGTTGCAAAAGCAAAGCGGAAGTGTTCCCCTGCAGCAGGCCCCCTGTTGCAAGGGCCTTTCCACCGGGCACTGGCTGGATCCATTTCAAGGGACCTGCCAATTCACAGAGGAGCGCCAGCTCCCGTGCAAGCTCCTGCCTTCCGGACGGGACCTGGAGTCCCTCTGGCTTTGTTTTGTTTTGTTTTCCTAAGCTTTGCTGAGCCATGGACTCTCAGCTGCTGGGGTTGGCATCTGCTCCACGTCTGGTGAGGCCTGGTTACCACTTTAATGAGAAAAGAGCCCTAAAGAAAAGGCACTTCCACTGGTGGTGCTCCCCAAACTGAACTAATTATCTTTCATCCTGCTAACTCTCTCCCGCTGTGACTGGTTTAGTTTGGGGAACTATTTTTGCTTTTGAACACAAACGTTCTTCCTCTTGCATCCGCTCACTGCAGGCTCTTCTGAAAGGCGATGACGCCGGATCATTGAGCAAAATGTTTCATCCCCGAATAAAGGCACTTGTGGGTTTCTGTCTGTCTTTTTTTAATGATGCGCTTCCTTGAGAAAGCCACCCCATGGGCAAGAGCCTCCTTTCTAAGCAAATGTCCGTGATCATCTGATTTCTGTCTGGGGAGGACAGCCAAACATGAATCACTCACTCGGCCTCAGGGAGGGGCCGGCCCTCCGTTCTGCAAGACTATAATCCCATCATCCACCTACTAGGGGAGCGGATGACTGGGCAGTAGTAAAAGATGGCCGAGGAAATGACACAGGAGAGCATGGTTTCACCCCTTTTCCCATCCAAAGAGATTCGCTCCAAGAAGCAGGATCTGCAGTCCAGCTTCTGACTTGCAAACAGTTCCAGAGGGAGGTTATGACCTGCATGGCAAAGTCCCCATGACACAACTGTCACATTGCAACACATGCGTATGCAGAGGAGCCAGGGGGGGACCTGGTGGGGGCGCGGAGTGGGGATGGGAGTCAGCCTGTTGTTGAACCCCTACATTTCACAGGTCAAACGCTGAGGCCCGGGGTAGTGAAATGATTCAGCCATGAGCACACCCCTGGCTATAGCAGAGCTGGGGTTCAGGCCACCTCTGGGTCCCTACCCCTCTGGTGCCTACCCTGGGCAGCGTGTCCACCATCGAGGACGTTTATCCTTCCCCCCAAGCTTCTTTTTCCCTTCTCCAGCAGTGTGCATTTCTCACCTTCAGAACGGAGCCTCACTCTCTGGAGGTTTCTAGCACCAAAAAGTTCCGAATTCTACAGGACATGTAAAAGTTCATGGAAAATGCTTATTGTGAAAAAGCTGCATGGATTTCAAAAAATTTTGGCAATAAAATAGATCTTTTAACCCCATTTTTCAGGAATTTCCAAAGTACCCTTGTACAGAAACAGAGTGCACACAGCCAAGGATGTTTACAAGAGAGTGCAGAAACCCTTAAAGGTAGGATATCAGCAGTGCCTAAACCTGGGAGCGCTGAGGTGTTTCCAAAGTCCTGAGGACAGCTTATGTGTGTATGAATGAATGCATGTCCTTATTTGAGAAGCACAGAGACAGCTGCCATCCACTGATTCACTCCCCAAGGCTGGACCCAGACTGGAGCCAGGATCAAGGAACTCAATCCCAGTCTCCCACGTGGGTGACAAGATGCAGTCACTTCCATCACTGCTGTCTCGCAGGGATTGCATTAGCAGCAAGCTGGAATCGGGAGTGGAGTTGTACTTGAACCCAGGCACTCCTACGTGGGACGTGGGTGTCATCTTAACTGCCTGCCCAGGGACAGATGTTTAAAAGAAGGTGAGCGGAGCTTTTAAAACCATCCATAGGATGAAAAGGAAAAACAAAAGAATGGGAGTCCACTGTCTGGGAAAAGAGTTTGTTAGATGATGTGTGCCTCTAATTCAGATCCTTCTGCAATTCTTCTGCAAGAGGATCTTCAGGGACACTCAGGTTAGCTGGGTATCTATCTCCCTTTTGTGAGTAGCACAAAGATGGAGGCAGGATGTGTTAGGAACCCACCTTGATCATGAACCTGAGTTATTCAGGTTTTATCTCCATATTCTCCAGAAAGAGAAAGCTATTCAACCTGGAAAAGGCAGACATTTATGGACAGAAGAGACAAAGCCCAAGACAATCCCTAAGTGTGCTGGAAATATCAAGTCTCTGCCTGCTCCTTGTGCAGTAAATCTCTTGGTGCTGAATTCCAGGGTCATTGTGGGTTAAACCCTGAGAATCAAGACTTTTGGAAACTGCCAATCAACAGCTCGATATTACTCCATGGAAGTTTCTAGATTAGATTATGGACGAGTGGTCTGCGGCTGTCCTTATAGAAGAAAGCATCAATCACTGGACATCACTAAGAGAAAGTTTTGCAAGGCTAATGTGTCCTTTGTTCACTAGGCCCTCAAATAGGGAGATCAAAGCAATACTACACCTGAGCAATTCTCAGAGCAGAAATCTCACGTAAGCTAAAAATCAAACAAAACAAAACAAAGACACCTACCTCAATTTTGAGAAACCCAGTACACATTTCTAGCTCTTCTTGGAGAGTCACAGGGCGCATTAGAACATTAAAGGCTCTGAGAAGTCCTGCACAAAGAAGCCTATTCAACATTACCCCACAGAAAAAGTGTTCTGCAGAACACGTTTGTAGGAAGGATGTTTTAGACAAACTTCAGCAAGGTGTTTTTCAAATCTTCTTACAGTGCAAACTGTGAAGGAGGCAGAGAAACATGGGGTTAAAAATAGCTCACTGGAATCACAATTGGGTAGACAACTGTACCTAAAAATCATGAATTAGATGATAAACAGCCACCCCATGGAACGGTTCTACTGGAAGGCCTTGAGGTTCTGGCCCTGGTCCTAGAAAATTCTGATCAGTGACTTACATCACTACACTGAAAATCTACTTTAAAATTTTTCAGGTAACCTAAAAGTCAGAGTGGCAGTTAACAGATCATATAACACACTGAAATACTCTCAAGAAATGCATCCGACAGAATCCCTCTGAGACTTATTAGAATCAACGGTATAAGTAAAGAGTAGATGAAATTTAACTTGAAACTAGCTCATATGAAAAAGACTCGGAGGTGTAGCTATGCCAAGATCAGCCCAGGTCACACATGTGACAAGGCTACCCATGTTGTAAACTCAGTGAAGCCAGCTTGGGTGGGCAAGAGGACTCCCAAGACAAGTAAGGCAGGCAAGACAGTCTGGCTGTGTGGGGCACAGTAGTCTGGTCTTATGCTGCACTTTGAGAGGGACATGGGCACATTGGAGTACGTTCAGACAAAGACCAGCATCGGAAGAGTTCTGGAGAACATGTTCCCTGAGGAGGAAAGTCTGAAGAAGTTGGGTGTATTTAGATGGTCTCTAAAGAGAAGACAAGGCCATGCTGATGATGCCTGGCTTTGGAAGGTAGTAGGGTATAAGTATGACAGAAAATAGGTGAATGCATTCTTTTTAAAAATATTTATTTATTTATTTGAAAGTCAGAGTTACACAGGGAGAGGAGAGGCAGAGAGAGAGAGAGAGAGCTCTTCCATCCAATGGTTCACTCCCCAGCTGGCCGCAACGGCCAGAGCTGTGCCGATCCGAAGCCAGGAGCCAGGAGCTTCTTCCAGGTCTCCCACGTGGGTGCAGGGGCCCAAGGACCTGGGCCATCTTCTACTGCTTTCCCAGGCCATAGCAGAGAGCTGGATCGGAAGAGGAGCAGCCGGGACTAGAACTGGCGCCCATATGGGATTCCAGCACTTCAGGCCAGGGCATTAACCCGCTGCTCCACAGCGCCAGCCCTGGTGAATGCATTCTTAAATCTTTGCTCCAGTAGTCTAAGCTATGAGATCTTGGACATGTTTTATTTTTTTTCTTTCTTTCTGTAAAGATTTTGTTTCTAGAAAGGCAGAGTTATGGAGAGAGAGGGAGAGTCAGAGAGAAAGAGATCTTCCAATGGCTGGATCACTCCCTAAACTCCAATGGCCTGGGGTTGGGCCAGTCCAAAGTCAGGAGCCAGGAACCAGGAACATCCAAGTCTCCTACACTGGTGTCAGGGACCCATGTACTTGGGCCATCTCCTGCTGCTTTCACAGTCTCATTAGCAGGGAGCTAGATCAGAAATAGAGCAGCTAGGACTCCAACTGGTGACCATATGGTATATGCCAGCATTGCAGGCAGTGGCTTAACCTGTTGTGACATGGCACCTGCCCTTTGGACAACTTTCTTAATGTCTCCTAGTCCTTAATGCTTCACACCCTTTAGATGAGAAAGTCTCTCCACTCCTTAGTGGAGTTTAGGAGGGCCCTGGAGCAGTATAAACTTTCCTTCCACCATGTGCAGAGAGCCAGTCACATTGGTGAGGAAAGTGGTCTATTTGGTGTAGATCCAGAAGAGAATGGGATCAATGGGAGAATTCCCTCAAGACAGATAAATTTGGCTGATGAACTATAGAAACTGTATAATAATCAAAAGCTGGAAAACAAAGGAACTGGTTCAGCTGCCTATAAGTTGACAGTGGAACTTCCACAGACATTATGGAAGAGAGCTCTGCTTTGGGTGGGAGATGGAATTAGATGACCCTTAGATTGCTTTTAATTCTGGAATTCCATGATTCAAAGATTCTGCTAGACTACTTATTAATCTCCTCCACATGTCTCCAAGTTAACTGCTCAATCCCCATTAACATGTATTGAAGTGGGACTTATGTTTATTATTAAACAAATTCTTCTACCATTCCCTATATATAGTTTCCTTCTCTTCTATTTTGGGGTTCCCATTACAGCCCATTTTGAGGAGATGTCCATTGTGGACACTTAATAAATGTTGGTAGACTAATAACAGAGGTCCATATGGTCCGTTGAGCTCACATTCACACTGTGGATTCATATAAATGTGTATTTGACTCTTGGTTCTATTTCTTAGGATTTTTATTCTCTGGGACTTTATTTACTCATGTATTAAAAGTAGAAGTTGGCATTTGGCCCAGAGGGTTAAGATGCAGATTGACATCTGTGTCCCATAGCAGAGTGCCTAATTTCCAGACCCACCTGCAGCTCTTGATTCTAGCTTCCTGCAAATGCAGCCCCTGGGAGGCAGTAGTGATGAATCAAGTGACTGGGTACCTGCCACCCAAGTGGGACACTTAGGGTTCCATGCCTGGCTCCCACTGCAGAACACTGGAGAGTGAACCATCTCTCTCTCTCTCTCTCTCTCTCTCTCTCTCTCTCTCTCTCTTTCTCACTCTCCTCTCTCTCTGACTCTCAAACAATTTTTTTTTTAATTTTAAGTTCTTTTTTTTTTCAAAAATGGAGGTAGTAAAAATAGCTTTATGAGATAAAGTCAAATAACATATATTAAGCCCTTGGGAAAATAGTAAGTGTACAATAAAGGGCAAATATCATTACTTTTGTCATGGTTGTCAGAGGGAATATAAATCTACCTGATACTTACACAAGAGTTTCTTGACTACAGAGTAAGAGGCTCAGGGACAAATTTGTTCTTCCTGTGCTTCCTTATTTCAAAATATCTTCTCCTAAATTGTTCTTGGCTATTGCTATGGTTTGAGTAGAATATAGGTCCAAACATGCAGATGTGTTGATGGTGCTGGGAGGGTGGCAATTTAGTCCAATTGTGATGTTTAGGCCGTGGCCTGGTGAGAGGGCCTTACGTCACTGAGGGGCGTGCTCTCAGAAGGTAGTCCTCTCCAAGAGGACTGTTCATGTAAGCCCAGTCAGGCCCAGCGGTTCCCTCTGTGTCCTGGCTCACCATGTGATTGTTCTTCTGCATACCATCCACATGGCCATCCTCCGTCCCTATCAGAGGGCAGAACCAAGGGGACCTGCCCAACCACGGACCATGGGCCTTCAACACTCTGAGTTGAAATCAATTCTTTCCTTCTTCAGTAGCTTACCTTAGATATTTTGTTATAGAAACATAAAGCTAACTTACTACACTTATAATGCGCCAAAGCCTATGGAATCTGTTCCCCTAGGTCTAGCAGCCTTTGTGATTGGAATAAACAGGAATCCACCGTAAATGATCAAAAATGGAGAGATTGAAGTGGGGGTGGTTTTAGCTTTGCCGGAAAAGACACAAGGTCAGAGCTGATCTGAAACATCCTGCTGGGGTACAGCTGGTGTGTGGTCAGCCCAAGGTGGCCACCAAGCAAGCCATGCATTATGGCCACCTGGGAAGTGGCCCTGCCCTCACCCTGCTCTGTGCTCTACAGCATGGGGAAAGTGTCCAAATGGGCTCATGGTGCCAGCCCTGTGAGTTCCTGCAGACAAGCCCCACACCTTGTTAGTGCCTAGCCCAGTACGGGCCAGGGCCTGGACTTAAATATCCTTAACCAAGAAGTAAAGGAGAATGAAGAAGAGATGTTTTTAAATTTTTTTCATTGTGGTAAAACAAAAACACGTAACGGGAAATTTACCATTATAACCAGTTTATGTATGCAGTTCAGTGGTGTTAAGTGTATTCATATTGTGGTGCAATACGAATCACTCCTTTCATCTTGCAAAACTACAACTCTATCACAATTAAACAGAAACTTCCCCTCCCCCCCTCTCCCTAGCCTCCGGCAACCACTGCTTTCTGTTTCTCTGGATTTTACTGATTTAGAGAGTGCAGAGAAGTGAGTTCGTCCAGTGCTTGTTTTCCTGTGACTGATTTGGTTCACCCAGCATAGTGTCCTCAAGGTTGGTTATAATGAAGCTCAAGCAGCAGCATTCACAGAGGCAAAAGGTGGGAGAACCCAAGTGTCCACTGGCAGACGAACGGGCCATCCCTACGATGGAATGTAACCCAGCCATAGAGAGGAACGAAATACTGCTACGTGCTACAACATGAACGTTATGTGAGAGTGAAAGAAGCCAGTGTAAGCGAAAGAACTCGTCACAAAAGGCCACATGTGATGATTCCATTCATATGAAAAGTCCCTAATGGGAAACTCTGGAGAGGCAGACAAGTGGTTGCCTAGGACTACAACAAGGAGGTAATGGAGGTGGCGTGGCAGCTAAAAAGTACTGAGGTTTCCTTTTAGGGTGATGAAACTATTATGAAATTGACTGTGGTGATGGCTGTGCACACCTGAGAACACACTAAAACCACTGAATTATGCCCTTTATTCTTTAAACTGTTTTTGGGGATATCATTGAGATACACAAGGTGTATAAATATATGTATATAACTTCATGGGACTGGAGATAAGGACACCCCCATGAGACCATCTCCACAACTGAGGCCACAAACCTGCTCATATCCATCACTTCCGGAAGTTTCCTTCTGTCCCTTTCATGTGTGTAAGCATGTACATATTTTTGATTTAACATTCTTTTCTGGTTGTAAGATCACTTAACCTCAGAGCTCCTCTCTGCAAATTTTCAAGGGTACAGTGCAATATTATTAACTGTGGACACTGTGTTGTACAGTGGATCTCCGGCACGTACTTGTCTTGTATAATGGAAACTTTGCACATACACCTTCCCAGCATGGATGCTGCTGCAAAGGACAAGACGTGCTTCATTTTTTAAAACTGAAAAATACTCTAATGTATGTATGTCCTACATGTTCTTTATCTGCATATGAACATTTGGATTGTTTCAGTAGCTCAGTTGTTGTGAATGATGCTGCAACGAACATCTCTCTACGATTCTCACTTTAACTCCTCTGTTTATATACCCAGTCATATGTGCTTATATTAGATCATTTGGTAGTGCTAGTTTTAATTTTCTGAGAATTCTCCACACTGCTTTCCATGGTGGCTATATCAATTTACCAACTTACATACCTACCAAATGTTAAGGTTTCCCTTTTTTCCACATCATCTCCAACACTTTTTTTTAAATAATAGCTAATTCTAACAGGTGTGGCTTATAGCTCATTGTGGTTTTGATCTTCAGTTCCCTGATGTTTGGTGATATTGAAGAACTTTTCCTGTACCTATTGGCCATTTGTATATCTTTGGTGAAATGTCTGTTCAAGACCTTTGCCTATTTTAAAATGGGTAATTAGGTTTTCTGCTATTAAATTACAGGAGCTCATTATATATTTTGAAGAGTAATCTCTCATTAGATATTTAGACTGCAAATCTTTTCTCCCTTTCCATAGGTTGCCTTTTCATGCTGCTGATTGCTTCCTCTGCTGGGAAGAAGCTTTTGAGTTTGATAGAATCCCACTTGTCTAATTTTGCTTTTGCTTCCTGTAATTTGGTGTCTCATTCAAGAAATCATTGCCAAGTTCATTGGTTAGAAGCTTTTCTCCTGTTCTCTTCTAAGAGTTACATTGTTTCAGGTTTTACATTGAAGTCTTTAATCCATTGCGAGTTGACTTTTGTGTATGGCGTTGACTTGTGCCCTTCAGATGGGTGAATTGTGTTGTATATGAATCATATCTCAACAAAAGACCCATTCTTGGTGGGGAACTGACAGGCCCTCCTGCTGGCTTGGAGGAGGAGGACACACGCCCTCATCTCTCTATTTCTCTGTGCTTCGACATCATTCCACTTCCTCTTGGAGTCAGGCTCGCTCTGCTGGCTGCTTCCATGCCTGAGGGGAGAGACGTAGCTGTCCTGTGGCTTACTCACAGCCCATCCAGCTCCCACGCTTGTATGGCAGCAATCTCTGTAAGCCAGTTTCAAATTCCCTGGACTGGGCTGAGTCTGCCCAGCATGGTCAGTGCCGGGAAGCAGGGCTGCCACCTTCTCACAGCCAGAGCCCCCATGGCAGAGTGGTACAAGGAGGGCAGTTCCAAGCACAGAAGGAGCAGGAGTCTGTTTTCAGATGCTTTAGACAGAACCAACATTGAATCGGCAGCTTCCATGTGCCATGCACTGTGTCAACTGCTTTCATATCCCTAATCCCACTTAATCTCTGAGCTACACTGTGTGAAAGCTTGCGCTGACTCAAAGAAAACATTCTCAGCTGGGTTTAACTTGTGGTGGATGCATAATGTCACATCAAGGCCACAGCTGGTAAAATCCTACCGAGGGTAGGACGAGGCCTCCAGCCACAGAATCTGGTTAGCAGAGGGTGGTGTTTGTAGCTCACCAAAACACAGGGCTCAGAGTTACTCATGGTTAGTGAGCTGCATTAGCCAACTGCGAAGGGTCTCCTGAACTGCCCAGCAACCAATCTACAGAGAGGAGAGTCTGTTAGAAAAAGCTATATGGTTCTTTTTCTTTTTTTTCTTTCTTTCTTTTTTTTTTTTTTTTTTTTTTGACAGGCAGAGTGGACAGTGAGAGAGAGAGACAGAGAGAAAAGTCTTCCTTTTGCCGTTGGTTCACCTTCCAATGGCCGCCACGGCCGGCGTGCTGCGGCCGGCGCACCGCGCTGATCCAAAGCCAGGAGCCAGGTGCTTCTCCTGGTCTCCCATGGGGTGCAGGGCCCAAGCACTTGGGCCATCTTCCACTGCCTTCCCGGGCCACAGCAGAGGGCTGGCCTGGAAGAGGGGCAACCGGGACAGAATCCGGCGCCCCGACCGGAACTAGAACCTGGTGTGCCGGCGCCGCAAGGTGGAGGATTAGCCTAGTGAGCCACGCGGTGCTGGCCCCTATATGGTTCTTAAACGTTAGTCATCTATGTGTTCATCCATGTGTTAGTCACCTAAAAACTCTCTCTGGCCTTGGACTATCTGACATTACCCCTTAGAAAGAAGGAATGACTGCTGGGGCCCGAGGCTTAAGGTAGGGAACAAAGACACAAGGAAAATCCATATTCCTTAACTTAGTGTTTGTGAAGTGGGGAGAATCCAGATTCAAACCACATTTTCCAGAAAGATTTTTCCTCTTAATTCTTAACTCCATGTGTATTGTATGGGAAACCTAATCCGTATGTTTCCTGCTCATTTATACTTAACTCATCAAAGGTTTCCTTGGAAGAACTATTTGATGTCCAAGGAGACTTTAGACATTTTTTTTTTTTTTGCTTTTAACAAGCCTTTGTTCTTAGAAATAAAGAAGCTGCTGCAGTTGTATAGGCAAAGAATAAATGAACTTGAACCCCAGAAAGGTTGAACTTTGTTTCAAGTAGATACTATATTTGGAAGAAACTACTTTTGGAATGGGCTCTTTTTCTTCTAATGTTTTTTCGGGAGGGGCCTCCAAGTCAGCACTTGGGCTTTCGGGCCAGAACAATTTCCTCTTCAGCTGACGCTAGGCACCATTAGGTAGACAAAAATCCACCTCCTTAAGGCGCTTCGAGGTGGTCTTCAACTTTCAGACAGCAGAAACCATAGCTCATTGTGACTTCCATCTGGTGATTTGTGGCAAAATCTGCCCTGTAAGAGTCTCTGCCTATTTGTTGGTAAGACCAAAGCTCCCTGAGAAGAGAAATGCCATGAGACCCCAGGACTGAGCCACCCCACCCGCCCCCACCCCATACAGGATCATGCCAAAATGTCTTGAAGAAACTGACCTCATAGCCTCTCTCCTCACTGTGGAATTTCTTCCTTGACCTTCTAATACTTGTCTTTATTCCTCATTCATGTCGCATTTTATGGTGCAGCTCCTAACACAGCAGAGTCCTGGGGCTACAGAGGAAGGGGTGATGTGTAAGATGCTGTTTTCCTCTCTGAGAGGCTCACGGCTTCAAATCAGGGGTTCATCAGGTGTGCTCTGCATGGATGTTTTGGACTTTCAAGAAGGGAAGAGTGGGCAGGTTCTACCAAAACACAAGATTCTTTCCAGGGCCGGTGGGCCACGGGGTGTGGGAGCTACAGCCTGAGCATTGATGTGGCCATACCCACAGACACAGGCATGCTGGGCTGGCATCAGCTGGACACTTGTTCACATTGATGTCTTTCTTGATGTCTGCTGGCAGGAGAGGCCAAGGGCTGAATTTGCAGGACTGGGGGCGATAGGACTCATGGTCTCCACTGCTTCTGAAATTCTGCTCTGCCCTAACACGTCCACACCACCCAGGCTACTGCTCAGTGTCTTGCAAACACATTTCTATTCATCCTCTGTAACAGCACTTCAAGCAGATGTGATGCTCACACTACAGAGGAGGAAGCAGACGTATAGCAACTGAGTCACTTGCCCATAGGTCGTAATAAGGAGTGAAGATTGTCTAGAAACCCAACGTTGGGCTAGGGCAAGCTAGGATAGGGCTTGTCAATCCTGCTCCAAGTTATGTCTCCAGACTGCATTGCCTTCCACCCAGATGAGAGGCAAGCACTCTTGCTGGAGATTTCTGGAGAACTGGAAAGAAAGATTGGATCAGATTGCAAGGAACTGAATGCTGATGTCATGGGGTGGCTTTCTGGCTTTCACAGGCTGTGATGGACAAGGTAGATTGAGGGTGGCAGATTAATCAGGGAGAGTAATGAGGGGCTACAGAGAAACAGGCAAGATCAAGGGGCGAATGAGTGAAGCAAGAAGCAGGGGAAGGAAGAGAGACCATGGCAGAGAGAGAACTGGCTTTGATGACTCTGCCATATTTGTTTGTAAAAGTCAGGGGTGAGGCAGTGCTGTGGCATAGTAGGCTAAGTCTCCACCTGTAACACTGGTATCCCATATGGGTGCCGGTTCACGTCCTGGCTGCTCCTCTTCCAATTCAGCTCCCTGCTAATGTGCCTGGGAAAGCAGTGGAGGATAGCCCAAGTGCTTGGGCCCCTGCACCCATGTGGGAGACCCAGAAGAAGCTCTTGGCTCCTGGCTTCTGGCTCCAGATCAGCCCAACTCTGGTCATTGGGTCATTGTTGCCATTTGGGGAGTAAACTAGTGAATGGAAGATCTCTCTCTCTCTCTCTCTCTCTCTCTCTCTCTCTGTAACTCTACCTCTCAAATAAATAAATAAAATATTTAAAAAAAATAAAAAGTCAATGGTGGGGGTGCAGAGAGAGGGGAGATCTCTGGTCTTTAGAAAACTGGTGACATTGACACCTCAGTGTCAAGGAAGGGCATGGATTTGAAGGGAAAGATGCCAAGTCTGTTGGGTTTGAGGTCCTGGAGGGACTTTAGGGACTAGGCATCTAGTCTGTGCTGGAGAGTAGTCCAAGCTGGGCCAGAAGACAGACCTTGGGTTGTCCTAGTGAAGAGCATGGTGGGACCACGAGTGAATATTGAACCCCTGGAATTACTGTACTGTGTGTCTCCCAATCCAGTATAGCTGCTTCTCAGCAAGGCTCCACTGCCTCCAAGGGGGAGCACTGGGAAACAGAGGGGAGCTTTGGATTGAGCAGTGACTGGGGGGTGCCACAGGCATACAATGGGTCTACAGGAACTACAGGAACACAAGGTGCTCTGCAGTGCACTATGCACAGTGAAGAATTACTCTCAGGTCCTTTTAATTTCTATATATTCCATTGGGCATTTATTCAAATGAAAAATCTGTCTAGATTTCTCTGAGCCTAGGATCTAATTATGGTTTTGGTATATGCCTATATATTTTTGCCTATATATTTTCCCCTATTTAAGTTCATACTTATTTTCACAGGGATTTCATTTATAAGTAGAGAGGAAACTGTACTTTGTTTTGTAGGAACTTGACTGAGTTGCTCAATTTTAGAAAATCACATCCCTGCAGCAACCATTCGACACTGCAGTTAAGTTGCTGCTTGGGAGCCCACCTCCCATATCAAGGGGGCCTGGTTTCAATACTGACAACTCTGCTTCTGATCCAGCTTCCTGCTAATGTGCACTCTGGGAGGCAGCACACGATAGTTTAGGTACTTGAGTCTCGGCCACCCACATGTAAGAGTTTCAAGCTCCTGGCTTTTGCTGGACCCAGCCCTGGCTATTGCAGGCATTTGAGGAGTGAACCAACAGAGAGTAGATATCTGACTGTCTCTCTTTCAAATAAAATGAACATAAATAAATAAATCTTAAAAAAATCCCATCTCTGGTGGCAACACCATTCCTGAAATATGAGCTATTATTCTGAATTGATAGTTACATGATTAATGGTGATTCCATATATGCATTAAGCTTCTGATATTTTGTTTTTAAGTATTCATATTTAACCATGAGTGGAAATTTATATTTTTTCCCAGATTCCTTTCCTTCCATTTATCCTTTGTGTTACAGTTCGGTCATTATATTGATTTTAAATAAGTATGTGTGTAAATTATATTATCTATAAAATTCATTTCAGAAGAATGAAGAGCATGTTACAACTTAATTGTTATAAGGCACGCTTGGGAATGATGGAGTTGAGAACAACTGGTTCTAGCCTAGCACCATCCAACAGAAATATGAGATATAAATATAATTTTTAAATTTCTAGGAGCCATCTTACAAAATAAAAAGATGGTGAAATATTATTCAGCCCTGAAAATAAAGTCAACCCTGTCACATGCTACTATACTGATGAAACTTCAGGACATAATGCTCAGTGATAAAAGCCAGTTACAAATAGACAAAGATCACATGTTCCCACGTACATAGTATCTGGAGTAGCTAACTTAATAGAAACAGAGAGCAGAAGGGTAGCCACCAAGGCAGCAAGGAAGAATGGGGAATTGCTTAGTGGGTCCAGTGTCACACAACCACGAGATTCTGACGATGTTTTCACATCAGTAGGAACACACTCTAGTGAACTGCACACTTGAAACCAGCCAAGATAGTCAACTCCATGTGCTTTTGTAACCATAAAAATATAGAGGTGAAATGAATTTTGATAATATGTATTTTTTAACTCAATAGTATATCCAAAATGCTATCATTTCAATGAATGATCAATATAAGAGCTACCAATGAGCTTTTTATATTCTCTTGTTGTGCAACATCTGAAATCTGCATGTTTTACACTAACTGGGTAATAGATATCAACTGGGAATCGCCATGTTTCTAGTGCTCAGGAGCCACATGGGCTGGTGGCTAAAGCCAATGCTGACCCTGATTAGATCCGAAGGGCCAGCCACTGCGGTGAGTACTTTCCAGAGAATGGCTCTACTAGTTCTCACAATGGCCCTATGATATGGGCACTGGAAAACTTGAGGTGCTTGCTTCAGATGAAGCAATACTGTGTGGCTAAGTGGAGAGCTGAACCCAAGCATTCAGGCTCCAGGATCTCTGCCTTAACCACTGCGTTAAGGGTTCCTTGGTAGGACTTTGCCCAACGACTCCTGTTCTGGCCGACTAGGAGTCTGGAGCCCCTTTCTAGAGAGATGCTGGAAGTTTGCTTCGACAGCCCTGGGGTAGCTTTAGGGCTTGGAGACTCTGGCCAGCTCCTCGAGGAGTCAGTTAGCTTTGTCTTTCTCCACCCTCCCGAGGAGCAGGGTGGAGGCCCTGGCCAGCCCTCCTGAGCAGTGGGAAGAAACCTGTATTTGCTGCGTAACTCTGGCAGTGTTATCTCTTCTCTGAATTTCCATTAGGAGAGATGGCGGGCATGGAGAATCAAGACAAAACACAGAGGTAGCACACACTGCCCCAACACACGCATCTAATGAGGACTTGCTACCAGGACCTTGCTAGGGAACTGCCTGAATTCCAGTGACATGTTCTCCGGGGTTTTCCCTAATAAAGACAGATTTCTTCATTTCCCGGGGCTCCCTTAAGATTGTACTGACAACTTCCCCATTAATTATCGAATTATGCCTCGTCAGAAAATGATTACATTTGCTTCCCATCTAAACACCTCTCCTCATTTATGGGAAGTCTAATTTAAACTAATATGCTTTTAACTTGCTTAATTTCAACACCTCCAGAGAGGCTACTAATGAGCTGATTCCTGGCCCAGCTGGTCCCTGGGTCCTTCCTTGTGTTCTCTGTTCCAAGACTGACTCAGATCTTGCAGCACAGGAAAGGGGCGGCCTTGCCCTTTGATCAGCCGCTTGGTGGGAGCTTTCTTGAGTGCTGTGTATTTCAACAAACAACCTAGAATCTGAACCCGACACAAATGGGAGACTCCACTTGCTGATTCCAGAAATGTGAAAATTGCCAGAGTGGGGCCACATGAGTAAAACAGCCTCCCAGTTTCGACCAGATAGCTTAATGAGTCAGGTAATTATAGCCAGATTCCCCTTTACAGGGCCTTTTAATTATTATTTAATAGAGAGATGATTCCAAGCTGTGGCTCACAAGGCTGGCAGCTTTACATGCATGGAGCTAAAGAGGGGCTTCCTCCCAGGTGTCATCGTCCTCTGGGAAGGAGGCAAAGGTTTCCAGAGGACCTCTCAGCCCAGCCTCAGGGAGAATTTCAGGTGCCAACAACTCCTCTTCCTGGCACTGTCTTCTCCAAGGTGTCAGATGGGTCACTTCGCTGGAGCACTGGGAATCAGGTCAGTCTGTTCCTCTGATTAACCCTGATCTCATTCAGTTGGCAGCAGGCAGTAGCCTGAGGCCCTGCTGCCTTTCAAAGTCTGCCTGCTCATGCCAGGGCTACTGGGAGCAGGAAAAGCTGATGAGCACACACCGTGAGCCAAGCTATGTTCTAAGTGCTCTCAATGCTTGTATCCTTACATTTCCACACAGATGTCCTTATAACTCCCTCCCCATCTTACAAAGCAGGAAACTGAGGCTCGCTGGACTTATGCACATTGTTCAAGCTCACACAACTAATAATTGGAAGGCCTGGGATTTGAACCCACATACCTAACTCCAGAGCCTAAGGGTTTAATTCCTACATCACATTGCCAGGGATTAGCTGACCAGGCAGGAAATTCTGAGCTATGACTTCATGTCCAGAACTTTGGTGGATTATCTAAGGACCTTCATTGTCATAAACATTGGCATTGCATCATGCTCTGGTACCCACCCAGGGGCATAAGCGATCATGATGCTCCCCATCGAAACCATATTCCTTAGACTAGAAACAGGCCCAATATCCACACCAGATTAATGAGGGGCCTTTCTTTGGGATTTTTCAAATTGGCGGAAAAAAGATGGGTAAAACTGGATGAGGTGAGCCCCAAACTACCACAGGACATGATGTAGGCTCATGGAGAAGACAAAGTTGGCAACACACAGAGAAGAGAAAGAATTCCAATGGCATTTGAGTCTCTGATTCAAATCCGTGATGCATGACCCTATATTTCCAACAATTCCATTAAGCAAGCCCAAAAGCTAGTCTTACTAATAGTTCTAACCCCATTGTGATCAAAACAATTTTCACAAGCTATGGCTGGAATTTGGTCTACTAGGGAAAATGGCAGGGGCAGGGAGGAGTCTCTGTGAGTTTTAACCTGTATTGTATAAGGGCAGCAGAAATGGATGGGATGATTCTGGCAGCAGAAAGACAAGCCAGGGGCCTCCTAAAGATAGGCTATGGCAATGGCCCAAACATAGATGATGAGGGCCAGAGCAAAAGAGATTGGTTGGCTGTTGGCCAGTGGGCATGGAGTTGAGAGATATTTTATTAGTAATAGTTTTAGACCGGGTGATGGATTAAAAAGGGAAGATGATACTGGATATACCCAGGATGATACCCAAGTGAATGGGGAAGCCATTCACTAAACAGGTAACACAAGTGGTAGAGTGAACTTAGGGGAGGTAGGCAGAGGAACAACAGGTAATGGGCTTGGCTGTGGATAGTTGATGGGTGTCCAGCTGGGAATGGATCTTTTAAGCTGACACAGAATGTTCTGGCACTGTGACAAAGTCACCTGCTGCTCACAGTCTCAGTCCTCCTCACCCACTCCTCCTAGCCTATGCCTCACACCCCTTTGTTCTGCTCGCAGATCTCCCAGAGTCTTCTGATTTTTGTCTTTGCCTCACCTTGCAGATTTGTGGGGACTGGCATTATCTTTCTGATAGAATTTGGGCTCTTTTCCATACAACTTGGCTCTTTCCAACTGCTCAGCTGAGTTAGCCCCCTTGGATAACTCCCTCCCAGGAGCAGCAGGAGAGGCTGGCTAGCACTGTTAAAAACAAACACAGGAGCCACACTGCAGGAAAGGGATTCCAGCCAATTTGGCTGTTGATAGTTATTACGTTCTTTTTGCAAGGTATCTGTAACCAACTACAGTTCACAGCAGATGAGGATTGTAGACCTCCTCTACCTCAGCTGCCCAGCAAAGGAGTAAGCATGGGTTGCATTGAAAGCAAGACCAAGACAGGATTGTATTATTATATATAAAAACTTACTAATAACCAGGCACTGTAATCATGCACAAGCATTTTTTCCCTAAGCATGATGAAATCTTTGCTCTGTCTGATACACACCTTGCATGATGAGAAAAATATTCTAATGGAAGAACTCAGGTAAGTTATCTGTCAGAATTAGGCAACAGAATCACCTGCTAAATGTGGCACGAAGGACCAGATGGGAAATTGAGCTTCACGGCCCATTATGCAGGGTGCAAGCTGTTGAGCTTGTGAAGTTCTTACACTGTTCATGCCAGCTTGGATTGTTTGTTTCATGCTCTTAACCACTTACATGCAGTCATCCCCTCAGTATCCCCAATCCCTGAGGATCAGATCTAGGACCCCTGTGGATCTCCAAACCCATGGATGCTCAAGTCCCCCACCTAAAATGGTGTAAGACGTGCATATGACCCACGCAAAACCTACCTCTAGATTTTTTTATAATACCTAATGCAGTGTAAATGTTCTGTAAATAGTTGGTATCCTTAGCTGGTTAGAGTATGACGATGAGAAAAAGTAGATACATGTTTACTACAGACACAATTTTTCTCCTGGATATTTTTGGTCTTCAGTTGGTTGAATCTACAGGTGATAGCATCTTGTGCATCATTCATTTCAGCAACAAAAAAATCCTTTCTAAATCCATTGTACAAGTGAACAAGCCCTCTAGGGCTGAAGGAAGATAAAGAGTCTGCAGCTCTTGCAGAAGTTAGCTCTGGAGGGCGGACTTCCAATTTGGGTTGTTCACAGTGCACCTTCCTGATCAGAGTGCTTCACATGCCCACAGAGCTCTCCTAGGGTGCTGATTAAACTGACGCACATCCCTTGGTCCTTGCTGAAGTATCCAAAAGTAAGTTACATGTAGTATCATTCTCATGCACTTGGCTCAGAACCTTTGCAAAAGCTGCTTTCTGCATACATTGTCTTCAATCTCTTTTCAACCATTTGCCTGATAACTCTTATTCCATCTTCAGGACTAGCAGAGCTATCATCTCCTCCAAGAAGCTTTCCCTTATCTTCTTTCCTCCAAGGTCAAGTTGAATGTCTTTCCATGTGCTCTTCAAGCGTCTTGTGTTCATTTACATTGAGAATCAGTGTAAATCTAATTCCAACTATGCATCCCTAATACCTAAGCAGAATAGGTACTCCATTTATTCATAAAACTGAGCTAAATTCACACGAGACTGACTCTCTTTTCCTTCCTTCCTGCTCCTTACCAATGTATTGGGAAAGGGATCACCAATTTGTGTGGTTGTCCAAAGATAAAGAATCTGTGAGAAGGGGAGGGATGAGACACAGTCCTGGATGGACACTAATTTTTTTTTTTTGACAGGCAGAGTGGACTGTGAGAGAGAGAGACAGAGAGAAAGGTCTTCCTTTGCCGTTGGTTCACCCTCTAATGGCCGCTGTGGCCAGCGTGCTGCGGCCGGTGCACCGCGCTGATCCGAAGCCAGGAGCCAGGTGCTTCTCCTGGTCTCCCATGGGGTGCAGGGCCCAAGGACTTGGGCCATCCTCCACTGCACTCCCTGGCCATAGCAGAGAGCTGGCCTGGAAGAGGGACAACAGGGACAGAATCCGGCGCCCGACCAGGACTAGAACCCGGTGTGCCGGCACCGCAAGGCGGAGGTTTAGCCTAGTGAGCCGCGGCGCCGGCCAACGCTAAATTTAAGAAAAATTTGCAAGTGACCAAATATAGAAGCATTTTTAGATTGTTTTCACTTTAAATGCTCCAAATTTTCAGCAAGCTTGCTCTTAGAGCAAACACTAGAGCTGGAGTTGTGCAAGTATCTTGTGTGTCGGCTGATCTCTGATATTTATCCTGAAGAGAAGAAAGAAACCAGAAACCTTATTCATCTGATACCTTCCTATGAGTCCTGCAATTCCTAGTGGAGTGAAGGTCGGTGAGGTGCTGTCAGCCAGACAGAAAGCCCATCAGGAGGCTGCTGACCTCATTTTGTCCACCACAGTCCAAATATACAGACTTGGACTTGACATTTGCCAAAGTGCAGCTAAATAAATGGTGATAAAATAATGTTCCACCTATTCAGCCCCACATCAAAGTGCCTAACTGGGGTTTTCAATGTCAAAATAGACTCAGCCAAAGTATTGAGACACAGACCATTTACTCAGAAGTACTCTTCCTCGGCAACTCTGAACTTGTAATTTTAAATAAGACCAGGCTGATATTTCATTGAGCATTTTATTTCATTCAAATAAATCATGAAGAAAGAAGGGTAGATTATGTGGAGTTTATGCATTCAAAATCTGTCAAGTTTATACATTTGGATTATATGGAAAATACTGTGAGAGAATGACTGCTGTCCCCAGGGGTTCTAGGAAAGGAACTGGAGGCTGAGGAAGGGCATAATTCATGCTTCTTCTGCTCCTTGGTCTGCAGCCTCAACCTCCTCCCCAACCCACACCCCTCTAGTCCTCTATGCCACAACACCTCCGAGTCACAGCAGGACCATCGTGCTCGGGCTTTGACACAATGCAGGGCCATTCTACAGCATGCAGCCAAAGGCCACGATTCTAGGAAACAGAGCAGGCAGCGGTCACTAAGAACCTCTGGGCTTTGGCTGAGCATGCATGGCCTGAGGCTTGTTATTCTTCCTGATTTGGGAACCAGGGCTTCTCTGAAGGCTCCTGGGTAAAGGTTCTTTAAAGAAGTTCACTCCGTGAATAAAATCTGATGGGTCTGTGTTCTTTGCTCTGGTAATTAGCACATGTGGTCAGAAATAATTATGAAAGACCCCCCTCCCCCCAAGCGCTCATCTGCAATCTTCAGAAAGCCAGACATGTCCTAGAACTCAGAACTTGTCAAATTTTAGAAAAGTCACATAGTAGCTGGTGCCTTGCTGGAGTCTGAGTCAGGCAGCCAATCAGGACATGAGCACCTGTGTAGCAAACGTGACTACTCCTCTCATGCGAGCCAACACCTAGGCTTGCCTCAGTCCAGGCCAAACCAGATTTTTTCATCAAAAGAAATACAAAAAACTTTCTGTTTTCAGAGCTGTCTGAATTTCCAATGGTTTTGGTTTGTTTTCTTTTAGGTAAGGGATCATGGACTGATAATCTCATTTTCCTGAGAAAATATTGCCCAGCCTGGCTCTTTGAAAAATACATATATTTGTTCATTTATTTTACTTGAAAGGACCAAAGATAGAGACAGAGACAGATAATCCTTCCATCCACTGGTTCACCCCCAAAATGCCTACAACAGCCAGGGCTGGCCCAGGCTGAATCCAGGAACCCAGAACTCAACCTGGGTCCCCAGCACGGGTGGCAGGAATGCCAATAATTCACCCATCAGCTCTGCCTCTTGGGGTCTGCATTAGCAAGAAGCTCTAATTGGAAGTGGAGCCAGGACTCAATCGCAGGCACTCCAGCATAGGAGGCAAGTGTCCCAAGCAGCATATTAACCAATGCACCAAATGCCTCTCCCAGCTTAGCTTTTTTGAGAAGAAAGACCCCAACTTTCACTAGTTCACTTTGGAAGCCTCAGAACCATACACAGATTCAGTGCAGAAACCTGGTACCCTTCAGCTGGAACAGCAGGAACCGCTCTCACCAGCATCTCCTTCCCGGAGACTTTACAGCTCTGTGTGTAGGTATGTGTTCTGATTTTCCTTTCTTTGTGCATTCTACTTATGACCATGTTGGCTTTGTCAGCCCCATAGATTCCCCCATTGTGGAATGAGACAGAATAACCGTGAAGGCTAACACTCCATGCTCAGAAGGAACTTGGTTGAAACCCTACCTCTGGTACTTGTTAGCTGTTGTATTCTCAGAAGCTCCATAATCTCTCTGAACCTGAGCTTATCCAAACCCTCTTGCAGAATTGTCATAAGAAAAAGCAGACTATAACATTGCTAACATTCAGAGAAGGCTTACTCTGTCCAATGCATTGTTAAGATTTTTACCTGAAGGGTGATTTTACCAAACAGATGCCAACCCTATTTTATAGATGAGGAAACTGAGGCTTGGGAAGTCTCCATAGCTGAAGCACATTGCTACCAAATGGCTAAACTGGTATTCAACACAGGATAGCCAAACGCTTGGCACTCTTAATTATTCTAATATACTGACTCATCGGGGGAAGATAAACTGTCTCATGCAGTTACTGGAATAGACAGAGTCCTCCATGTGTGGTAACCTAAAGTCATGGTGATGATGACAATGATAAAGCAGCATCAAGATGTACAGCAAGCACAATCTGAAGACCATGGAGTGATCTGCTTGCCCACAACCACCCATATGGTGGTGCTCTTGACTTGACCCTTCTACCCCCACCCCTGCCCCAGTCCTGTCAACATCTTCAGTAGGGCCCTATGTGTGGCTGTGATTTTTAATGTGTAGCAGCCTGTCCTCCACACTGTCTAGCTCAGTGGTACAGCAGCACTTCTGTCTTAGGTCAGCTTCTTTGGGAAACAGACTCACTGGCAGAGATTCATGTGCCATCAGTTTGTCGATGAGTGCTCCAGGGATCAATAGGGAATGAAGGAAGGAAGATTGGGCAGAGGCAAGAACTTCACTGTGATGGTCTCAGCAAATGCCTCTTCCTATCTCAAAGAGACTGCTGGGGCTAACAAGGTCTGTGGCAGGCAGAATCCCACGATGTTCCCAAGATTCCCACCCTCTGGTGAGTACACAGTGGTGGCAGGTGTCATCCCTTTACTGTGAGTGCAGGCAGAACCTCTGATTATCCTGGGCTATCATGCCCATAGTTAGGTTACTCATCAGTTGACTTGGAGTTCATCAAAAGAAAGATCATCCAGGTGAGGCTGACTTTATCAGGCAAGCTCCTGAATGGGCCTGCACCCGTTCAGAAAGTGTGATTTGAAGCGTGAGAGGAAATATGGAAAGGCCACGTGGTAAGAAACCATAGAGAGCCTCTTGGATACTGAGAATGTCCCTGGTTGGCAATCAGCAAAAAACTGGGGAGCTCAATCCTATTGCCACCAGTAACTGAACTCTGCCTAAGCCTGAGTGATCTTGGAAGAGGATGCCAGGCCTCAGGTGAGACTGTAGCCCTGATGAACAACTTTTGTTTCATCCAGGTGAGACCTGAGCAGGGGACCCAGTTATGCCATGCCTGGACTTCTGACCCTCAGAAGAGTAGCTTAATTTTTTTAATTAAAGCTTCACTTTTAAGTAAGCTTTTTATTTTGAGAGCATTGGAGATTGGCATGCAGTTGTAAGAAACAATACAGAGAGACTCAAGGTATCCTCTTACCAGTTTCTCCCACTGGTGACATCCTGTATAATCATTCATCATCAGTGCCAGGATATGGACAAAAGGTATAAAAATGCCGTCATCGCAAAGATCCCTCCTATTGTTTCTTTACAGTGACAGCCTCATCCCCTGCATCTCCTCCTTCCAACCCTCACCTTTCACCTCTGGCAAACACTGGCCTGTTCTACGTTCAGATAATTGTACCATTTCAAGTCTGTAATATTGTGGGTTTGGCTTTTTTCACTTAGCATAATTCCTTGGAGACTCATTCAAGTTGTTGTGTGCATCAGTAGTCTGTTAATTCAATACAAACCATTCTGCAGTATGTATTTAGCCATTCACTTGCTGAAGGACATCTAGGTTGTTTACAGTTTTTGGCTACTATTAGGAAAGCTGCTATGAATGTGAATATGCTCCCATTTCTCTGAGATACATGCCTGGAAGTGCAGTTCTGGATGAAATGGTCACTGGTCACTGTGTTTTAGTTACAAGATGCATAATTATTTTCCAAAGTGACTGCACAAACACTATTGGAGTGATTTAGTTTCTCTACAGCCTCACCAGCTTTTAGTGTTGTCACTCTATTTTATTTTAGCCATTCTGATGAGTGTGTAGTGATACTTCATTGTGGTTTTTAGTTTGCACTTCCCTAGCGGCTAATGATGTTGAACATCTTGTCACATGATTATTTGCCAACAAATAGATTAATTTTGTTTTGTTTTTCTGTGTTGAATTTTAAGAGATTTATGTCTTTGAGCTATCAGCTCTCTGTCAAATATGTGGTTGTAAATATCTTCTCAGTTTCTAAAGCTTGTCTTTTTACCCTTATAATAGGGCAATTTAACATAGAAAAAGTTTCAAATTTTGATGAAATCCAATTATTAGTTTGTTTTTTATGTATTATACTTTTGGTGACAAATCTAAGAACTCTTTGCCTAACTCTTGATCCTGATGATTTTCTTTTGTGCTTTGTAAGTTTTGTGGTTTTATGTTTAAGCCCATGATGCATTTGAGATAATTCTTTATAAAATGTGAGATTTAAGTTGAGCTTCATTGAAAAGACTATCCTTCCTTTACTGAATTGCTTTTGCATCTTTCTTGAAAATCAATTGGCATATTTTTGTGGGCTTCTGAGTTCCGTATTCTGTTCCTTTGCTCTATGTGTCAATCACTCTGTAAACAACACAGCTCTATAATAAGTCTTGAAATGAAATAGATTGACTTCTCCCACTTTATTATTATTCTTTTATAAGATTATTTTAGTTGTTCCAGCTCCTTTGCATTTCCAAGTAAATTTTAGAATAAATTTGTCTGGACTCACCAACAAATCTTGCTGGGATTCTGATGCAAATTGTATTAAATCTGTGTATAAATTTGGGAAGAATTGACCTCTTTATTAAGTTGTTTTTTTAGAAGATTTGTTTATTTTATTTGAAAGGCAGGGTTACAGAGAGAGGAGGAGAGACAGAGAGAGATCTTCCATCCACTGGTTCATTTCCCAAACCACTCTGAGGCTGGATGTACGGAATGATCCAATAAAACTCGACTTTTAGAAAGCCAGTGAGAAGGGTAGGCTGGAGGACTGAGTGTAGAGAAGAGAAGCCAACAGGGATACAGCAAGAAGAACACAGGAAAGGAAGGACAGAGTCCTGAATTACTGTGAACAATGCACGTGTTATCTTCCTTCTCCAAATGCCTCTCCTCTGAGCCTCCTGACTCTTTATTCACCACTGTGCTATTGCCCAAGGTCATCTCAGACTCTTCGTTCTCTTTTCTGTTATATCCATTCATTGCTACCCCCTGTCCCATAACCTCCCTGCTGGTAGAGCTTCTGTGTGTTCATTTACTTCTGTTCCTTTGCTGTAGTCATTGCTACTAACAGAAAGCCTGGAGTGTGGCCTCCGCTTCTACCACCTCCAATCTATTCTGCAGTCCTGCCTCTACTTTCATCTTTAACATTCCTGGACTTAGTCAAATCACTTCCACTTCTCTACAAAAGCTTTAAGATGGTCTGCTCAGTCTAAGACCAATGGATCAGACGGCTGGCTGGCTACCTAGGGGCAGGGGTTTAGGTATTGGAATAAATGCTTTGGGAATTCACTGGGAGAGATCTCACATGAACTGTCCTAGGGTCGCCAATGTAAGGGCAACCATCTGCAAGGCAGAATTCAGTGCCTGAAGAAATACCTTCCCTTCAGCATGCCTACCCTTGATCTAAACACTGCTTGTTTCTCCCTGCCATTCTCTCAGGACAGGCACTTGCTAAACTGAACTGAATCAAACTTTTCAGCCAGCTTATGTTTTTTTTTTATTTTTTATTTTTGTAATCTATCCTGAATTTCTAGAACTTTTCTTCTCTCTTCTCCTACTGGGACTTCCAAAAGTCTGAGGAAAATGGAATCAAAAGATAAGTTTATTTTTGTGCAAAATATTTTTTTTTATCTTTTATTTAATGAATATAAATTTCCAAAGTACGTCTCATGGGTTACAATGGCTTTCCCCCCCATACCGTCCCTCCCACCCACCACCCTCCCCTTTCCCACTCCCTCTCCCCTTCCATTCACATCAAGATTCATTTTCGATTATCTTAGTATACAGAAGATCAGCTTATTATACCTTAAGTAAGGATTTCAACAGTTTGTTCCCACACAGAAACATAAAGTGAAAAATAATAGATGATTTTTTTTTAAATGATGATGAAATCAGATCAGACCTATTGTCATGTTTAATCCCAGTGAGAGTCAAGTTGGGAATTGATAGTTTCTTTTTTTTTTTTTTTTTTTTTTAACAGAAGATCAGTTTAGTGTACATTAAGTAAAGATTTCAACAGTTTGCACCCCCATAGAAACACAAAGTGAAATATACTGTTTGAGTACTCGTTATAGCATTAAGCCTCAGTGTACAGCACATTAAGGACAGAGATCCTACATGAGGAGTAAGTGCACAGTGACTCCTGTTGTTGACTTTACAAATTGACACTCCTGTTTATGGCATCAGTAATCTCCCTATGTGCAAAATATTTTTGAAATCCACATGCAGGTTTTTCAAAATACTAATTTTCTATTAACTTTTTGAAGACCCACTCATTAGAAAACTCTCTCTTTTCTGTACTGTACTATGCTCATCCTTGGTCTTAGGGAACACAGAGGCCTGAATGTGAAGACACTAAGTCTTCACCAAGATAATCCTGCCAGGTTCTTGGAGCACTTTTTTGGTCTTGATTGTGACAGCTTTGATGTCATGGATTAGACTACCTTTGTTTTCTCTGAGGGAAGAGGTGGTATGACACTGCAGCCCCTGCCTATCCAGAGGCAAGGCAGTATTTATTTAGTGAATGAGTGTTAATATTTTGTTAGATGTGAAGCCCTCAGGAAGTCATTCCAAGAACACAGAACGACAACCCAGCCCTCTGGTTCCCTGATCCAGTCTGTTACCACCCCTGGCCCCCACTGAACATCTGAATGCCACAGACTGAATTCTTTACCTCCCTTCATTATCTGCCTTTCAGATCTGTTCCCTAAGCCCATACTAAGCTCCTTTTATGTCGCTACACAGCCTAGGCATCCACTCTCAGTATTATCTCTTCCTGATGCCTCCCACTTCCCTCCTTCCAGTCCCAGGCTGTTTGTTCAAACCTGCTTCCATTTATACTAGTGATTAGCTAATTCCTCTCCAATCTGAGCCTACCTGTCGTTGAGTACTATCTTGTTACCTCCTTACATGGCAGGAACAATGGTGGTGGTAGTGTCAACAGCAAGAAGAGTGGCTTGCAGGAGTGACTTCAAGGTGGCTCTGGGGAGTTTTGAGGGTGTGCTGGCTGTTTAGTCAAAAGACAAGAGGTCTTCAGACTGGAAAATTCTAGAAACCAACTGTGGAGGAAATAGAAACACACCAGTGGTTCATAGATTGCTCTGTGTCAAGGACTTAACTGTTACAACCTTGTATAAAAATTCTAACCCCTGGTAATATCACACCCAGTTCTGCAAAGTTGGAAGGGGTAAGGTGCTTAGATCTCATGGCACAATTCCCGGGGAAGTAGTTGCCTCTTTGGTCTTCCCACCCAAGCCATAATTCACCCCTCTTTGTCCAATCCATTCACTGAAACCATTTTAGAGCACCACCTACCTACTAAGTAGTACACTGGGCAAAGCTATGGACTCGAGCATCTCTCTCAGTGTTCCTCACACAAAGTCCTTGCCACTGATAGTGTAGATGCCTGTCATTGATCTGCCTTTCCCTTACAGTATCTGGATCAATCATCCACATATTCTCTATCAGAGCCCAGTGGCGGCCACAGGATAGTTTCTCAGTAATAGTTTGTTGAATGAATGCATGCATAGACTTAGCTTAAAGCTCAGGGATAGCAAAAGAAAAAGCACATCCAGAGAACCAATCATGAGTAAGGAATCTGGCTTATGAAGTACAGCTTCCCCTTCGCCAGCTTGGGTACCTCTCCAGAGCACACCTGCATAGCTCCTGGCATGGCCCTACCTTTTTCCCTTCCCACCTGGGTATCTGCCAGCAGAGTCAGGTTTCTCAACACAAACTGATGGGGTAAAAGACAGATGGACAGCCCTTTCAAGGTGGTCTAAGGTTCCTTCACCAAGGTTCCAAATGCCTGTGTGAAGTGCTACAAGCATCCTTGGGTGATGGATTCTGGGAATGTCCACCTCACTAAAGCTGTATCCTTACTCTAGGTCAAAAAGGCAAATAACTTCCAGTTTCATTGCTGACCTTCATTGGTGTCTCCCTCAAGTGCTCTATGGGAAACTGGGAAAAAAAGGGTAAGACATCAGATAAGTGTCTGCCATGAGTGTGTAATGCTACAGCCTCAGCAAAAACAACCTGCCATCATACAACAAAGGAAATCTAATATCCACACTTCAAGGGATTATTTCATATTTACCTTTTAAAGATTTAAGGTGTCCTTTGGCACTCTTCATGCCTTCTACTCCACTACAGAGACTTGAAGAGTGGGAAATTTTAATAACTTGCATCAGTTTCTAATGTGATTTCTTTTCTTCTGAGATATAACAAAAGCTAAAGGAAGCACCTATAATAGAATGATATTTCCGAAGCCCAATTCAGCCATTATTATTTTTTGAAATTTAGAATTTTATTATGAGCTTTTAATGGGATACTGTGCTCTCCGTCAAGCATCAATCTCAAGCTCCTACAGGGATGCATGGATAAACAGGAATAGCCCAGAAGTTTCCTCCCCACCCTGGCCGACCTGGGTGTAAGACACCCCAGCCCCGCCTCCTGGGGGTTAGGCTCCATGTCTACACCAGTGCTCTGTATATTGGAGCTCTTAATGGGAAACCAACAAGGTGATGCCAACTGCTGGGCTCCTCTCTTTTCAAGAAATATCTCCAGAGCACCCGCAAGGACAGTGGATGTGGGCTGATGGGAGAAGAGCCTGCGTGGGTTGAGGTTAGTTCTGTATTTGAACTGACAGTAACAGGATGTGGAGGATAATCTAATCCACCTTGCTTCACCTGCCTCTGACACTGGGCTGCAGACTTGGAGGTGAAACAGTAGATGCGTGGAGAACACAAGAGAGGTTAGCAGGGTGGCAGGGCACAGTGAGCAGAAAGAATCCCTGACAGGAAGAAGGTGGTGGAGGGGGCAGAGAGGAAACATATACACCTCTCCAAGTAGCACACTGTCTTTGGGTGTTCACACTACTTTGTGATGTCTTTCTGGTAATTTCCTATAACTCTGAGAAACAACGTGTGCATATCACATGTCTAAAACTATGATTTGTTTAAGGCAATTGTTTGCAACTGTCAGAAGCAGCAGAAGCTAGAGATAGGCTTCCGAATTTAAATATATAAAGAAGGGTTTCTTCCTGACTCCAAAATGTGACCAGTTCATGGAAAGCAAGCCAGCCTCAATGCCTCACTCTGCTCAGACGTCTTAATCCATCTTCTACTTTGTTTTCAGCTATCTCTCTGCTTTGGGAGTATTTAATCTTTCACTTTCTCAATGGACAGCATGTCTGATTTGAAGCTAAGAAAATGCATCCTATTTTATGGGAAAAGATTGAATACTTGGTGTTTATTTTTCTACTGTTTTTAAAAATTGTTTTACTAGAAGACAGACACAAATCTCCATGGGTGATTTAACAACTTCATGCATGATAAATTGGGAAGAGAAAACCCATTCTGCCTCCTCTATCATTCCATGGATGTCTGAGATAATGATTATTATTTTTTTCTCTCTCTCTTGACCTTCCCATGTAATAAATAATGATGACAATAGCAGCATATAATATTAAGGGAGGCATGCAACATATTACTCAAGCTGTGGCACTTTTGAGAGCAGAAAGGAATGCTAATAATCACTAATCCAGAACAATACATATAATTACAGACAAGCGGTTATCCTAATAACAGTGGAAATACTATAGATTCTGGAATCTGGCCCAGATTTCAATTCCAGATTCTCACATACTTTCCCGCCATGTGAATGCAGACATACCACTTCACCTCTAAAGTCCCACTTTGCTCATTATATAGTTGATGAATAATCATATCTACCTTGCAAGATTGTTTTGAGGATTAAATGAGGTGGTATATGTGAACTCACTTAGCAAAGCACAAGGTGGGCCTAAACCACAAAGTCTTATGTTAATGGTTAATGGATTAAAATTAATGGTCAATGAATTAAGGGTAGAAACTTGATCTAATTATGCCTGGGAGATGCCCCTAGTGGGAAGTTCCTAGTCTTTTGGTCCCTGGGGGCTTGCTCTCAGAAGGAATTCTTGCAAAAGTGTTAGTTATATAAGCAGAGTGAGCTTCCTGTCTCTCCATGCTTTTTTGTTGCCCATGTTTCCTCTCTCCACACATGTTCTGCCACCCTCATCAGATGCCAGACTAATGGGGCTATCAGATCTTGGACTGTGAACCTCCAAAACTTTGAGTTGTAATACACTTTCCTCCTTCCTAAGTGACTCGTTTCAGGTATTTGAGTTGCATCGATGAAAACCTGAGTAATGGAATTTTCTTTAGGCACCAATTATAAAATGCACCCCATGTGAGAGATGTGAAATGTGAAACAATATGTATCTTAGAGCTGATAAAAAATGGTCACATTCTTCTAAATAAATATAGTATACTCATTTAAAATATGCCAAAAATGAGGGTTTTAAAGATTGAACTTTTGTAAGCAAGAGTTCCAATACTTTCTTTTTTTAAAAAGATTTATTTATTTGAAAGGCAGAGTTACAGAGGCAGAGGCGGCGGGGGGAGGGGGTTTTCCATTCATTGGTTCACTCCTGAGATGGCCACAACGGCTGGATTTGGAACCAGGAGCTTCTTCCAGGTCTCCCACGTGACTTGCAGGGTCCCAAGGGCTTGGGCCATCCTCTACTTCCTTCCCAGGCCATAGCAGAGAGCTGGATCAGAAGTGGAGCAGCTGGGACTTGAACCGGTGGCCAGATGAGATGCTGGCACTGCAGGAGGCGGCTTTAGCCGCTATGCCACAACACCACCCCCCACCAATACTTTCTTACTGAGCCTCAAAGGATTGCCACAGACACTCCATTCTGGAGGCCCCTGGCGTAGACAGAGACCCTCTGTCAACCTAGGGGAATGAGGAGTACCTGTTGGCTGTACGGCATGGCTCGGATAAGTGGAAGGACATTTCAGTGGAAAGATATTGCCAACGTACAGGAACACAGGGGACGTCTGAAAGCTGCTGGGGGACAGTGAAGAAGCCAAAGTGCTGGCAGAGACCAGGCTCCTGAGCCTCAGCCTCAGGGTGTGCAGCTGAAGTGTGGTAGCCTGGGAAGGAAACTCCTCTCCAGGGAAAAGATGAACAATGTAAGGTAAACAGAAGCTATGCAAGCAGGGTCAGCTCGTACAGGGCAAGAAAATGGTAGCTGGGCTCTCTATTTAATGTCAGCAGGAACAAAGAAAAACACCAGATTTTGGTAGGTGCCACTGAAGGCTGATCTTCTAGGCCAGCTGTGGTGTGGCCTAAGAGAACAAATCAGGAGTTCCTGGCTCAAGACATCTCCCATCCTGACAGTCACAGTAGGGCCCGTAATGTCTCTTGTGACCATCTCTTTCAGTGATGTGACTGAGGGCCCCAACTGAAAGATAGTTACCCCTCAGAGAAGTAGCTGACATCCTGGTTTCTTGTAAGAGGTCAGGTTTCTGAGGGGAAAGCGCTAAAGAATCACAGTGTAGCAGTTGGAGGCCAGAGAGTAGGAACTCCCAGAGGAGAGCAGGTTGGACCAGCAGAAGTAAGCAGGAGAGCACTGGCATCTGCTGAAGTGACCTGTTTTGTTTACAACCTGCATAAGAGTCAGGAATTCTTCAGTGCATCTCCCACTCTCCCCTCTTTGCCTGTGTTTTCTCCCAGGGTGGTTTCTAGCAAGGTAAAAATAACAAGACAATTTTGCAATAGCTATTTTTAGTATTTCTATTCTTAAAAGCAAGAGAAGAAATTGTAAGGGAAAATATTTGAATGGATGATGTTAAGATTTGTTAAAAAAGGGAAAACCACCAAAATTAATTAGCAGATACAACAAAGAACTGCTATCTGTGCTGTACAAAGAGCTCAAGCAATTCAATAATAAAATTGCAAAAAACAAACAAAAAATCAAAACCAAAACCCAAAGCCCTAAACATAAACAGGCAAGGATGCATGCAGACAGTTTACAGAGGACTATCAGTTATCAACAGTTATAAAATACAGAAAGGGACCATGTCTATGTGCTCACCATTGCAGCCTTAATGCCTGGGTCAGGGCCTAGTTAACCTGCTAAATAAACAGTTGTTGCATGCATGATTTTTTTTTTTTTTTTTTGACAGGCAGAGTTAGAGAAAGAGACAGAAAGGTCTTCCTTCCGTTGGTTCACCTCCCAAATGGCCACCACAGCCGGCGCGCTGTGCCAATCCGAAGCCAGGAGCCAGGTGCTTCCTCCTGGTCTCCCATGTGGGTACAGGGCTCAAGCACTTGGGCCATCCTCCACTATCTTCCCGGGCCACAGCAAAGAGCTGGACTGGAAGAGGAGCAACTGGGACAGGACCGGCGCCCCAACCGGGACTAGAACCCGGGGTACTGGCGCCGCAGGAGGAGGATTACCCAAGTGAACCGTGGTGCGGGCCGTATGCATGATTAAATGCATGGATTAATTAATACAAGAAGTCAATCTTGAGGTTGTCAAATGAATGGAAATTAAAGATCCTTGCCAAACATCATAGCAAACTTTTTTTTTTTTTAAAAAGGATGTACTCACTTATTTGTTAAGTATGAGAGAGAGAGAGAGAGAGAGAGAGAGAGAGAGAATCTTCTAACTGCTGATTCACTCCCCAGATGGCCACAATGGTCAGAGCTGGGCCAGACAAAAGCCAGGAGCCAAGAACTTCTTCCAGTCTCCCATGTGGGTAGCAGGGGCCCAAGCACTGGGGCTATGTTCTGCAGATTTTCCCAGACCATTAGCAGGGAGCTGGATCAGAAGTGGAGCAGCTGGGACATGAACCAGTGCCCATATGGGATGGCAGCATGACAAAGAGCAGCTTTACCCACTATACCACAATGCCAGCTCCATAACAAAGATTTATTTTTAAAGATTTATTTATTTTACTTGAAAGTCAGAGTTACACAGAGAGAGAAGGAGAGGCAGAGAGAGAGAGAGGTCTTGCATCTACTGGTTCACTCCCCAATTGGCCTCAATGGCCAGAGCTGCACCAATCTGAAGCCAGGAGCTTCTTCCGGGTCTCCCACATGGGTGCAGGGGCCCAAGGAATTGTGCCATCTTCCACTGCTTTCCCAGGCCATCGCAGAGAGCTGGATAGGAAGTGGAGCAGCCAGGACTCGAACTGGCACCCATATGGGATGCCGGCACTGCAGGTGGCGGCTTTACCTACTACGCCACAGCACCAGCCCCAAGATTTTTTAAAAGGTGTCATATCCAATGAGTATAGCAAAGGAGCATAGTGAAAAGGACTTTCTCCTGCCAGTTGACAGTTACGTGAATTGATGTGACTCCATTGGAAAGCAATTGGTCAACATCATTAACCTTGATGTGGTGGAGACGTCTAGTGCTCACTTCCTTGGGTGCATGGGAGGATCACATTCTGCTGTCCTATCTCACACCATGTAGGACCCTTCCTTTAAAGACGTGGTCATAAAGGAGGACCTGCTGAGGCAGTGGAGCCAAAAAACTGGGCAGCCTGGGTTGGAGGACAGCAGCTTCAGAGAGTAACCTGAGCCAAAGTGATTTTGTATGGCTAAGAAGCCAGTTCTTACTTTGTTAGGTCATTGAGATATTAGAGCTGTTTATTCCACAGCGTACCTAGACCATTCTGCTTAATACATTTATTTAATTTTTTAACAAATACTGGTTGAGCTAAGCACCTACTATTAAACAGACCCAGAAATTCCATCTATGAGCAATAAGAACATAATTCTAAATATGGAAGCAGATGTTTACACTGAAGATGCACAATGTACAGTTATTTTAAAATCAGTGTTCCCACAATAGAGCAGTTCATGGCTAGAGAAAAACTCACCATATGGACTTTGTAGATATTTATAAAGAAGATGCAATAACATGGGAAAATATTTGTGACACTCATCTTCATAAACTTCCTATACATATAAAATGAGATCAGGGCAAAACACCAAGAATATTGGAAAGTTGCTCCATTGGATAGTGCAAATATGTAATTTTTCTACGTTATTTCTTTCTATAGCTTAGAATTTTGGAAATGTTTGAGTTGGTACTAATTTTAATAACAAAAATAATGCTTCTCTCTCAATTACTCAGTTTTTAACATTTATAATCAATGAGTCACTTTAATATCTAGTTGGTAAGATGTTTCTTGATCCTAGAAATAGGGGGTCAATGATATGGATAGATAGTAGATAGATATAGATATATAGATACACACACATTTTTGTATACATGCATAAAATTCAAATTTGAAAGAAAACAATTCCTATTCATCTCTTTAAAAAGCATTTCAGATGACTTATTGGTGTTTTAAAGATTTATTTGTCTAAGCACTCTGACCTCAGAATCAGCACCTAAAGCACTCAGATCTGACTGAAAATCCCATGAGAGCATTGCAGTCATGGAAAGCCAAGACATAATGGCAAAAACAGTTCTGCATGAAAGATCTCTGTGAGTCAGACCCCAGTGGAAATAAGGGGTCATCACAGAAGGATGTACTTTTCTCTGAAGGGAAGAGAGAACTTCCACTTTGCATATGGCCCTCTCTAAATACCAACAGAGTTTGTGGACTCAAAAGTCTTCCATAGCCTTGCAGCTTATGTCAAGAGCCTCAGGTGGTCATTGATGTCAAAAATAAGAGTGTTAATTGTTAAATCAACAACAGGAGTCACTGTGAACTTACTCCCCATGTTGGGCGTTTGTCCTTAATGAGGTATACTATGGGAATTAACAATAAAACTAGTCTTCAAACTGTACTTTACACTTTGTCTGTGTGGGTGCAAACAGTTGAAATCTCTACTTAATACAGTATATGAAATCAATTAAAAACAAATCTTAATGGAAAATAGGAGTAGGGAATAGGGAATCTTAATGGGAGAGGGAGTGGGAGGTGGGATGGGAGTGGGGGTGGGAGGGTGGGAATGCGGGGGGGAAGAAACACTATATCCCTAAAAGCTGTACATATGAAATTTTTATTCATTAAATAAAAAAATTTAAAAAGATTTATTTATTTATTTGAAAAATGGAGAGAGAGAGAGAGAGAGAGAGAGAGAGAGAGAGGATCTTCCATATACTGGTTCACCCACCAAGTGGCCACAACAAGCCAGGAATCCAGAAGTCCATCTAGTCTCCTATGTGAGGGACAGGGGCTCAGGTATAGGCCATCATCCACTGCTTTCCTAGGCACATTAACAGGAAACAGGATTGTAAGTATTGCATCTGGGACTCAAACTTGTGCTCCGATATGGGATGCTGGTATTGTGAACAGTGGCTTAAGTATTGCACCACACTGCTGGCCCCTGGTGGTTTTTAAATATTTTTATTTTTTAAGATTTTATTTATTTATTTATTTGAGAGAAAGAGAGTGAGAGAGAGAGAAAGAGAGAGATGGATGGAGAGAAAAGTCTTCCATCCACTGGTTCACTCCCCAGATGGCCCTAACAGCCAGAGCTGTGCTGATCTGAAACCAGGAGCCAGGATTTTCTTCTGGTCTCCCACATAGATGCAGGGGCCCAGGGGCCCAGGTACTTGGCCCATCTTCTGCTGGTTTCCCAGGCCACAGCAGAGAGCTGGATTGGAAGAGGAGCAGCCAGGACATGAACCAGTGCCCATAAGGGATGACAGCGCCACAGGCTGAGGCTTAGCCTACCAAGCCACAGTGCCAATCCCCCCTGGTGTTTTTTTTGTTTGTTTGTTTTTTTTTTTTTTTTTTTTTTTTTTTTTTTTTTTTTTTGACAGGCAGAGTTAGACAGTGAGAGAGAGAGAGACCGAGAGAAAGGTCTTCCTTTCCGTTGGTTCAACCCCAAATGGCCTGCTTCCTCCTGCACCATGGGGTACAGGGCCCAAGCACTTGGGCCATCCTCCACTGCACTCCCGGGCCACAGCAGAGAGCTGGACTGGAAGAAGAGCAACTGGGACAGAATCCGGCACCCCGACCGGGACTAGAACCCAGTGTGCCGGCGCCACAGGCGGAGGATTAGCCTAGTGAGCCACAGCGCCTGCCCACCTCCCCCCCCCCCCCCCCAGGTGTTTTAAAAACAGAAAGAATCTGGGCCGGCGCCACTAGGCTAATCCTCTGCCTTGTGGCGCCAGCACACCGGGTTCTAGTCCCGGTCGGGGCGCCGGAGTCTGTCCCGGTTGCCCCTCTTCCAGGCCAGCTCTCTGCTGTGGCCCGGGAGTGCAGTGGAGGATGACCCAAGTGCTTGGGCCCTGCACCCCATGGGAGACCAGGAGAAGCACCTGGCTCCTGCCTTCGGATCAGTGTGGTGCACCGGCCGCAGCGCCACGGCCGCGGCAGCCATTGGAGGGTGAACCAACAGCAAAGGAAAACCTTTCTCTCTGTCTCTTTCTTTCACTGTCCACTCTGCCTGTCATAAAAATAAAATAAAATAAAATAAAATAAAATAAAATAAAATAAAATAAAATAAAATAAAAAACCAGAATCTGTCCTTGTTCAAGAGTCTTCTACTCCCAGGAGCCCATTGTCCTTACCTGATCAAAGACAGATTGAATCTGATGACCTGCTAAAATCATTCCGTTTGTCTGGTCTGTGAGGCTGTGTTCACGTGGGCTAAGAAGGCAGTAACTTCATGTCATAAATGCCACTCAGCCAGGCTTGGGGCAATGGTTCTCTTGTTAGTCTCCATGAGCTAGTCTCTACAGAAGTAACTTACAGAAAGATTATAATTCATGATTTTATTTCCTACAAGCTTCACAAAGGCAAGTTGTGTCCAGGCTAGCTTCTTGCAGTATGGCAAGAAGACACACTTGTCTTTAGTAGAATGAAGTAAAATTTATCCTGGTAAATTGAGATTGCACCAGAGTTTCAGACACTGGAGGATCTAGCTTGAAAATATTTCATAGCGGGGCTAGTATTGTTGTGTAGCTGGTTAAGCTGTTGCCTGTGACATTGGCATCCCATATGGGTGCCAGTTTGATTCCCGGCTGTTCCACTTCCAACCCAGCTCCCTGTAATGTGCCCAGGAAGGCAGCAGAGGATAACCCAGGCACTGTGTCCCTGGCACCCATATGGGAGACCCAGTTGGGGGTCCAGGCTTCTGGCTTCTACCTGGCCCAACCCAGGTTGTTGTAGCCATTTGGGAAATGAACCAGTGGATGGAAGATCTCTTCTGTTTCTCCCTCTCTTTCTGTAATTCCACCTTTCAAATAAATAAATAAATAAATGTTTTTTAAAAAGGAAAGAAAATATATCATAGGGATCATGAGAGGTGCAGCACTCAGTAGGCACACTTTCTAGAAGGGTATGAGTTCAGGTGGCCAAAGAACAACAGACTAGGGATCTCAAAAGCTTTCAGGCCTCCCCACACTCTCTGGGTATCAGGGCCCAGATCTATCAGTCTTACTCTATGGATGAGGATCATGATTCTGGGCAGATCTGTGCTCTCATGCCTACAGCTTACAATCAAAGAGAATGTAGTGCTTTCCTCAGGTTCAAGGTTGAAATTTCACAGGAAGGACACTGGTTGCACAGCTGGAGTCACATGCCCAACACCTGAGGCATGAGACACAGTGATTTTCCAGCCTGTTCACATGCCCAGTCTTTTTTGTCAAGAGGATTTGACTCTATTATCAGAGGGCTGTAGGGCCAGAGGGGAAGGTGCTAAGCAGTAAAACAGAATAATTTTTGTTTTCTGTAGCTGTGTAGCAATTTATCACAAACCTAGTGGCGTAAAACAATGCTCATCTATTAGTTCTTGGCACTATAGTTCAGAGGGCCCTATGTGGCATGGCTGGGTTCTCTGTTCAGGAAGTCATGAGGTCAAGAGGTATTGGCAGGGTTTGTTCCCTCTGGGAGCTCAGGGTTCTCTTCCAAGTTCCTGTGGATGTGGTAGGATTCAGTTCCTTGCGGTTACAGGACTGAGATCCCCTGTTCTTTGCTGTCGGGCTAGGAGGCACTATCAGCTTCTGAGTTCCTCTCACACTCCTCGCTACAAGCTTCCCATCCAACATCAAAGTCAGCTGTGGAAAACACCCCTGCATTGACTCTTCAAATCTCTCACTAGGAAGAGCCCATTCACTTTTTAGGGCTAACCTGATTCGATCAGCACCTACCCCACCTACCAACTCCAGGATGGTCTCTTTATCTTAAGGTTCATTGATTTCTCACCTTAGTTACAGCTGCAAAATCTCTTCACAAGAGTGCTGAGCTTAGTGTTTGACCAAATGACCTGGAGGAAGTGTATGCTGGGGAAGAGGAGCGTGGAAGTATTGGAGGCCCTCTGACCACAGTTGTCATAGGAGCTTAAGAAATTTAAATCAGCCTTGGGGTGAATAATCCAAAAACTAAATCTACCTAAATCTTGACCAATTAATTCATTTACCAACCTGGTTGCTTGACTCATGTAATTGTTATAACTTGAGTGAATAGATGTTTTACTTATAATCTAATTGTCTAAATTTGAAGAAATTAGTGTCTAAGCTAGAAACAGAGCTTACTTAGTTAAGACTATGTTTTAAGCACTTCCTGTTAGCTTCTCCCCATACAAGAACTGTTTGAGTCCATCAACTCAATTTGGCTCCCTTGTCACACACATTCACGGAATGCTTTTCTTTTCCCTAGTGACCTTTGTGACACTCCTAATTATTCAGTGTCACTCCTCCTAGGTTACAGAGTAACCATGCACAATTCTGTTTGATGCAGTGCCCTCAGTACCTAGCACAGGGCCTGGCACAGACAATCAGCATTCATAGAACGAACGAGGATAGGTGCCATGCCATGCCTTGGTGCTCTATACACTCCCTGTGCTTGAGGGCAGTGCCAGCACGCAGCAGTTGTTCAGTCAACAAGGGAAGAAGGCAGGCAAGAGAGAAGACGCAGTGAGAGAGAACAAAGCAGGAGGCCTGTAATAGGAAGCAGCTGACCTGTGGCGTTCTGACTTGATCAAGCTCCACGAACACTTCTCAGCATTTCACTGCTAAGAGCGTTTGTATGAGGTGACTTCATTATTTCCAAATGGTTGTTGAAACTCTTAAAGCCTGTGGAGTCCTGCAGGCAAAGGGTGCCCACACTGAACTGGCACGTGGTGCACCTGGAGGGCGTTTATGTGGCCGGGCTCCCTGCCAAAGGACTGGTCACACAGGGCTGTCCTCTCCATGTATTGTATCTCCAGCCCAGTCAGTTATCCACGTCGGCCCTCTGCACAGGTGTGGCTTGCCTGGAGTCAGCTACTCCCACAGCAAAGCAAATACACCCATACTGGGGCCTCTTCTAGCCTTTAATGGCAGACGGGCCCACGGGCAACCATAACTCACAGACCTGGGGCTGGCTATATAAAAGGACATTGCCTACCATGTGCGGGAGGTCAGTCACCATCACTTGCATGTTAGCCACCTCACAGACCACGGGGATCTGACTTTGGAGAAGGGCTCAAGGAGTCCAGCATCACAGGAAAAAGTACACGTAATCTGGATCCAACGTATCAGTAAAAAATGTATGTACAGACCATTTTCTCAGTGGGAAATTTAGCAACTATTTTCCAGTCCCTGGTAGTGCATGGTTTTCTGTGCCAGTCCCTCCTCAACCACTGCCTTTCCCTGCCCTGACCTCACCCATGACTCTGCCTCTCTTTTATGCTTTGAGTGAAAGCTTGACAATGGTCACACACATATCCTCCTACTACATGCATGCATCAGCAGTTGTAGGACGAAGCTATTCATAGGTCAGTGGGGGAGACAGCATTAGGAAGGAGGTGTTTTCAAAGCCTGTTCCACCTCAGTGCTGCCCAGTACCAGGCCATCCTCCCTCACCACTTGCTTAGGGCAATGGCTGCTGTTTGCGCCCTTGAAAATTCGCATGCTGAAGCCCTAACGCTCAACGTGATGGTATCTGGAGATGGGACTTTTGGAAGTCATTGGGTTTAGATGAGGCCATGAAGGTGGAGAGCTCATGATGGGATTAGTGCCCTTATAAGAAGGGGAAGCCAGATTTCTCCTCCCCTCTCTCATTCCCTCTCCCTCTCCCGCTCCCACCTCCCAGGGAAGGCCAGGTGAGGACACAGTCTGACAACAGCTGCCTACAAACCAGAAGGAGGACCCTCACCAGAAACCAAATGTGCCTGCGCCTCGACCTTGGACTTCTGCCTCCAAAACTGTGAGCAGTGAGTGTCTGCTCTTTAAGCTGCCCAGCCTCTGGTGTTTTGTTACAGCAGCCACAGTGACTAAGTCAGTTATGCAAGTTCACTAACTGTATGATGGCAGATTTCCCCACTTAGATTACAACTCTCCAGGAGCATGTCTTACTCAGCATTGTCCCCACAGTGCCTAACCACAGGTACCCGCTTATTAAATGTCTTTTAGAGCTTAAACTCAGTTCGAAGGAGCTTGGCCTCAATCATTCAGGCAATGGGAGCCCCTGGGAGTTTTTGAGTGGGGAGCGGTATTCCCTGTTTTTCAAACTAATGACCTACCCTTTGGAACCTCAGGTTGCTGGCAAAGGACCCAGGTTGCACAAGCACAAAAAGATGTGCAGGCCCTTTGAACAGAGGGCATAACTGACTGTTAGATCTAAGCCATCTTTAGGATTTCCTGTTTTCTGTCCTTGCGCTCCTTGCAAGGCTAGAGCATCTTGCAGACCACCAGTCTGCAAAGGGTGGATTTTATTTCCGCTCATTTCAGTGGGACTAACCTTGTGACTGAGTCATTCTTTCTGACGGCTCTAGCTGCCTGAGTGGGGAAGGTGTCCAAATGTGGAGGCGATTGAAAATTCTTTATGAGGGGGAAGATCTCCCATCATACCTTTCAACTGTACTTCTAGGCGATAATGAACGGTTCCTTTCTAAATAACTAAATGTCACTTTGTTAGCCAGGAACTACTGAGGCGGGTAAAATCTTGCTTTTAAACTTATTCGATGCATTCTGTGGAACTCTAAGCTATTTAAACACACACATGTGCACGAGCACACAGGAGCACACGTGTACATGCACACACACACGTGCACACACACACTCATGCCTGCTGTGGTTGCTGCCTTTGATCTTTCGGGTGGCTTTGCTTGTAAAGAACACAAAACACCAAACCATTTCTATAGCAGGTCCCAGCCAAGGAGTTAGCTGCGCGATAAGGATTTCCATATATAGGAGTGCGACTGAGGGCTGAGAGAAAATGTGGTAGGGGCGGCTGGCTACAACTCTCAGATCATTCTCTGAGAAGGAAAAGAGAGGAGGAAAGCACCCTAGCAGTGCACAGGAAGTGCCCGGCTGACATAACGGCAGAGCACGTTGGTGTGGGAAAGGCATCGGCACTCGAGCAGCGGCTGCCACTGGAGATGCCTTAAAATGCATCTTTCCGATTTTCACCCTTTCAGATCTTAAGAGCTTCTGCAGGGACTCCCGAAAAAGACCTTGACTCTTGAGGCCGGGACATTTTGCACAGGCTTTCTCACAGGCTTAGCGCTATGTTCTTTGCAAACCGCTAAATCCTTCAACCTCTGCATTTTGTTTTGAAGTCATAAATTTCTCTCCAGGTTTCTTGGAGCAGAGAAACCAAGCACAGCATGTTTTATTTGTGAACAACTGGAAGAAAGCAACCTTACTGCCAAACTAAAAAAAATATTGTAGCTTTCATTGGTGTTGCGTTTTACATAAAGATATGCGCTGGCTGCCAGATGTGGGTATGTGCAATAGAATTAAAATAGTTTAATCCCCAGCACTGCACTGGTTTTCTGGTCTAAAAATATCTCAACAGGGCTATGAGTTGGACTGAGTAAACCAAATACAATTAGAGGATATGAATGGAACAACCCTTGCTGAGTTCCAGAAATTCGATTGTGTTCGTGTACTTGGGGGACATCTGCTTGCCTGTCCCCTGGCCCTTGCACTGATTTTCACTCTGCCAACTCAGCCCTACCACTCCCCCCAACAGGAAGGGGCAGGGGGGTGATGGGATCAGACAGACCACCTGGACTGCAGCCAGGCCCTGCCCTTACACATGTGTGTGTTCGGGGACAAGTCACTTCCTTCTCTGAGCCTTGACTCGCCTTGCAGGTGAGGGTAACAGGAGACCTCTTCCAGAGACGTGAGGGTCAAACAAGATGACAAAATGAAGCATTCATCCCAGTACCGGGCACTTCCTAAGCTCGCTGGATAGAAGCCTGCTGTCATGAGCGTCGCCTCTCTGGGCACGGACATGGCTTTGGAGGACAAGTTGATTGGTGGGATCCTTACAACCGTCAGTGTTTCTGAGCTAAACTACTCTGTAAGGGTCATTGCACCGAAAATGTTAAAGCCAACATGGGTTGCCTCAAAATTACTAAATATTTCTCACTCTGAAGAGCTTTGGAATTATCTGCAGAGTTTCAATAATTGGCTAGAAGTATTTCAAGTATATCAGTCTCTGGCCTTGTGTCACTCCCCCTTCATGGGTCCTAGGTTGGGTGTCCAGGCCCCCGCTGCCCCACATTCCCTGTGATAGGATGATGTTGAGATCAACTCAATGGCATACACACACACACACCAGAGACATTAAGTTTTGAGACTCATGTAGCTACTATAGCGTTTCTTCTTTCTAATGATTGTCTGAGTTCAAGTCCTCTTTCCTGAGTCTTCAACCAACTCTGTAATCGTGCCTCAATTTCCCCAGCAGTAAAATAGTGCTGAGCAAGGAGAAAGGCTATTTGTGTCAGAAAGATCTGTTTCTACTCTGCCCAAAGCCAAGTAACTTAGTCAAGGAAGCAGGAGCTTTGGACTGGGGGATGGGAAGGGGATCTGGTTTCAAATCCCAGCCTATTTTCTAGCTGTGTGGCCATTTCTTGGTCTGTTTTCTCCTTGTAACACCAAGTGGCAGACTGCTGTTGCTTATCATGTAGCTGTTTCATTTTCTTTTCTTCTTTCTTTTTTTTTTTTTTTTTTTTTTTTACCAGTAAAGACTTTTAACCAGTGAAAGGTTTTGTTTGGCACTAAAATGTGTTCAGATAAAAACGATCATCTTCCCAGCCTGCCATTTCATACAGTCTGGCCAGCTAGACATAGGTAGAAATTACTGACGAGAGTGAACAGGGAGATTGTATAAGAACAGACTGGGGGCTGGTGTTGTGGCACACATCACAGCCTCTGGTGATGCTGGCATCCCATGTCAGAGTGCAGGTTAGAGTCCTGGCTGCTCTGCTTCCAATCCAGCTGCCTGCAAAATGGGTACCCTGGGAGGCAGCAGAGGATGGCTCAAATACCTGAGCTCCTGCCAACCACATGTGACACCTGTATGGAGTCCTAGGCTCCCGGCTTCAGCCTGGTCCAGTCCTGACTGCTGGTAGCCATTTTGGGCATGAACTAGTCTCTGTCTTTCACAATGATGCTCTGCCTTTCAAAAATCAATCAATCAATCTTAGGAAAAAAAAAAAAAAAAAGAACAGCTAGTCTTGTATTAAATTTTCATTTCCTGGCCAGTGCCGTGGCTAATCCTCCACCTTCGGCGTCGGAATCCCATATGGGCGCCGGGTTCTAGTCCCGATTGCTCCTCTTCCAGTCCAGCTCTCTGCTGTGGCCCGGGAAGGCAGTGGAGGACGGCCCAAGTGCTTGGGCCCTGCACCATCATGTGAGACCAGGAAGAAGCACCTGGCTCCTGGCTTCGGATCAGCATAGCTCTGGCCGTAGCAGCCATTTGCGGGGTGAACCAATGGAAGGAAGACCTTTTTCTCTGTCTCTCCCTCTCACTGTCTGTAACTCTACCTGTCAAATAAATAAAATAATAAAAAAATTTTCATTTCCTTTTCTCCTGTTTCTCCCCTTGCCCCTTGGAAATTGCATTTAATGCCTGGAGGGGCAGCAGCCATCCCAAATCATGAGGTGGCAACCCTGAAGATGAAGGCTTCAACATCAAGGCTGGCAGAGAAGAAAGTTGGAAAGGCCCAGTGTCTGATGGCCTCCAGAGCTCCTAGGAAGCCCCAGGCCGCCCACCCCTGCACTTCTTATTTTTCCAGACAAATCTCTCTCTCCCTCATCTTATTCAGAACAAATATACATGGGAACTAGTGTGATATTTTCCAGGGCACGGTGTGAGCACAGAGGACAGGTGTATGGAGCACTCAGCGTGACTGCCAGCACGCGGCCGACTCCAGTTGCTGTGTGTTCCCTTCCCCCCTTTCTCATCTTCCCATTATGGATTCTCCTTGCTACAGGCAAATATCAAGGTGTGGGGGCCATGTCAGATATTTTCCTTTCAATGTTGTTAGTCCCTAAGTCTGAGCTGCACAACTAGAAGTGACCCCACATGCAATACGACTTCCAAAGCAAATAGGTTTTCAAGCTGCCTCCTTAGAGCAGAGTCGCGGGGGAGAGGAAGCTATCGGCCACGTGCTCTCTGAACCACACAGAGCATTACAAGCTTTATGATGAATTCTGACCTTCACATTTCGGAAAGGACGTCTCTTCTTAGAGCAGAGTCTGAAAATTACTGCCATACTCACTATGTGTGTTCAGCTTAGGAAAGATTTTATTTGTATTTTTTTTTTATAATGAGAAGTAGTGTGGGAGATTCCATCTAATGAGATAATACTCAAGATGTGATTTTTTTTCTATTTGTTTTTAAAGATTACTTATTTGAAAGGTGGAGAGGTGGGGGCAGGGGGGAGACACATACACACACACACACATACACACACAGAGGGGGAGAGAGAGAGAGAGAGGTCTTCCATTCACTGGTTTACTCCCCAAATGGCTACAATGGCAGGAACTGGGCCAGGCCCAAGCCAGGAGCCTGGAACTTTATCCAGGCGTTCCATGTGGGTGGCTGAGACCTGGGTACTTCGGCCATCTTCTGTTGCTTTTCCATGCTCATCAGCAGGGAGCTGAATCAGTGGTGGAGCAGCTGGGACTCAAACTAGCGCTTGTATGGGATACCAGTGCCACAGGTAAAGGCTTGATCTGCACCACAGTGCTGGCCAAAAGATGTGACTTCTCTAATTTGACAGGCACAGCCAGAGACAGTGTTCCCATCATCTGGTTCACTCCCCAAATGCCCACAATGGCTGGGCTTGGGCCAGGGGAGGTGGGAACTCAACACAGGTCTCCTTTATGGGGGGCATTCCCTGAAAAGACAAGAATGAGAGGACCAGCACCCTCTCTCAGGTTGTCTGGAGAGGTGCCCATCTGTTCTTATGGATGTCCCTACCCTAATAAACCTTGCTATTTTGCTTTCCACTGCTCTCTGTCTCACGCCTGAATTCTTCCTTGAGTGAAGACAAGGACCCTTTGCTTCGGCACTGTGGCATAGTGGGTTAAAGCCCCAGCCTGCAGCGCTGGCATCCCATATGGGCACTGGTTCGAGTGCCTGCTGCTCCTCTTCCGATCCAGCTCTCTGCTATTGCCTGGGAAGGCAGTAGAAGATAGCTCAAGTTCTTGGGCCCCTGCACTCACGTGGGAGACCTGGAAGAAGCTCCTGGCTCCTGGCTTCGGATCAGCTCAGCTTTGGCAGTTGCAGTCATTTGGAGAGTGAAACAGCGGAATGGAAGACCTCTCTCTGCCTCTCATTTTCTCTCTCTATAACTCTGACTTTCAAATAAATAAAATAATTCTTAAAAAAAAAAAAAAAAGGAATGAGAGGACCATGGTAGCTTTCTTCAAATATCACTTTGGTCCCAGGGGAGACCTGGAAGATCATTAGCTATGTGGACTTGGAGACAGCAACTTCCGAAGTCCTTTCCAACTCCTGCCTAGATGAATTGTGGGTCATGGGCTTTGAGCAGATATTAAGTGAATTAACTAAATAAATAAAGACTTACCCCTAGGGGAGGAGTTTGGCTTAGTGGTTAAGATACCAGTTAAGATGTGTGTGTCCCACATCAGACTGCTTGAGTTCAGTACCTAACTCCACTGCTGACTTCTTTTTCCTGCTAGTGTAGACCCTTGGGAGCCCATGGTAATGGCCCAAGTGATTGAGTTCCTGCCACCCATGCCACCCACACAGGACACCTACATTGAGTTCCTGGTTCTTAGCTTCTACCCCAGAGGCCACTTCAGGCATTTGAGGAATGAACCAGCAGAAAAGAGTGCTCTCTCTCTCTCTCTCCCCTGCCACCCCTTTCTCCTTCTCCCTCTCCCTCTGAGTGTGTGTGTGTGTGTGTGTGTATCTGCCTCTCAAATATTTTTTATGCTAAAAAGAACTACCCTTGTTTTTTTTATAGTTTTATAACTTTATTTGACAATCAAGAGCTAGTTCTCATCCACATTGACTGTAGGTTTTTGAGAGTATTGATGGGTATGTAGGTAACCAAAGTATATTGCTTGTCTGGTGAATCTTAGTCCTCATTATGTTTTCTGGGCAATCTCGTGCAGATGCGCTGTGGGGTGTTCCTTATTCCTTTGTTGATCCTGGCACCAGTGCATACACCTGGAGTGCCCATCTTCTTCTTGGCACATATCCAGACTTCTGAGTGCCTGAAGGCCATGTTTCCTGAAGCCAAAGATATGGATGCACTTGTGAATGTTGACAGTGTACTCCTGGCACATACTTCATTGATGGCAGAATGTTTCTTCTTCTTACCGCCATTCTTTGAAGAAGCCATCTGCAAGGGCTCAAGTTGGAAAAGTATCCCTGATATTTCTATAGAAAAATACAGTCCACAGCACCTAACTTATTGGTGGAGACATACCTATGTCAGCACCGCAAGGAGTAACCTGTCTTTGAAATCCAGCCGATGAGTCTCTTTGTGTGAAAATGCCCAGGGAAAACAACAACCTGCCCCAATCTAAATCCAAAAACAGTGGCTGCACAACTGAAATCACTAAGACCAGGGGGACTAACATTTGTGAAAGTCATGTTTATGAGCATCTTGTTCTATTTCCACGGAGTGAACATCACACATCTTTGGCATCTCCTATAAGTAGTCTGTTCTGCCAGCCAAGAACACACAGAATGGAGACTGGTCTCTCAGCAATTGCATGTTGGTTGTATTTGAAGCTATTAAATCTTGAACACATGGAAAAGAATATGTCATAATGCTACCAGTGGAGAAAAGAAAGTGCACACAAAATCTAATGTGAAGACAGCATGTTGGGAAATGAAGCAAAAGGGAATTTTTCATTACTTGCATCTGGGTTTTATGTTGCAATAAAAAGTATCTGGCTACCACAGTTGGTTTTATGTACACCTCGTCTATAACTACCTAAGCACTCCATTGGGCTAGAATTTAATCAAATATCCTGGTTTCTAGTTAGTAGATTTGTGGCAAGCATCAGTAATAAAAAAAGCTGAAATATTCCTTCCTTAGACTCAATAAATGTTCCCTTCTCAAATTCAGGTTGAAAAGAAGGAATTCGCTGACGGAGACAGGGAATGTGTTCTCTCACTTTTGTTTTTCAACTTACACAACACATTTATTTTATTGAGGACTCTTGCATTCAATTTGAAGATTCACAGCCTTGGAATTTATTTTTGAAGTGATTTTGAAAAAGAAGCAGCACATCATTTTAATGAATTTTTTTCTGTGATCAATAAAAGTCAGCCTTAACTTTACCCATCATTCTTCACTCCTACACCTTGCCCCAACTTCACATTTTGTTCAAACTTGTCAAATTGCAAGTAAAATCCTACTTCCCAAAATACAAGAAACTTTGAAAAATGAAATTAAGCCACAAAAGTTTGACAATGAGGAAAGGAACAAGATTTACTTGTATATGTTCTTTATGATTTATTTGGAACATCTAAAAGGCCCTTTACTCGTGTGTGTGCAAAATTTTTTAAAAATACTATAAGAATAGGTAGCTCATAAACTCCTTTGGAGAAGGCAGGAAGAGGTAATGTGAAAATAAATTAGCTTCTTAAACCCACAGCTGCACCCTCTCTCACCTAACAGGGTCTGTAACCTAAACTTTTGCAGGCTTCAAGAAGGATAGTGGAGAGTTTGGTTTACAAGGAACTGGATCCATTTTATTCAGCACTTGTCAGACAACACCTAAAGTCTTGTGTTTGGCTAATGTTCTTTAGTGTTTGCATAAGGCTTTCATATGTATCCTTTTAGTGGAGAGATATTACCCTTGTGCTACTGATGAACAGAGATTCTGAGACATCCATTACTTTCCCAATGTGATGTAATCATCCCAGAGTCTTAGGGTTAGAAGAGACCAAGGAAGTCATCCAGACAATGAGGGAGAGTAATGGATTTGAGATCAGAAGGTCTCCCAGCCTCCTGATCCCATGCTTGAACCTTATAGCCCATGTCCTTTCAGCCTATTCCTCTTGCTAGGAGATTTCAAATTCTCCCTGGGCCAGAGGTCCCTCAGGCCTCTTCACTCCTCTTCTCCCACCTTCACCCACAGATATACAGCACAGTAAAGAGTTATGCAAGCTGAGTGTAAGTCCTAGATCTACACTAACATTGTGTCAACTTAGGTGTGTCTCTTAACTTCGCCATGTCTCATCAGCTGGGAATGACAGCAGTACTTATCTCATGGGCTCATGCTGTGAGTGTTCAATGAGATGATACATGGACATCTTTCAATAGCACAGAATAAGCAACTATTGAGTTTTCAGCTTGATTACTTCTGCCATCACCTAGTTTAGCCCTACATTATTACTCCTTAGAAACCATACTGATCTCCTAACTAGTCTTCCCACATCCATTTGTACTCTGTCCAATTTATTCTCCATACTAGAGTTGAGTAAACTTCCTAAAATATAAATCTAGTCAATAAAGAAAGAAATAGAAGAGGATAACAAAAAATGGAAAAATCTTCCATGCTCATGGATTGGAAGAATCAACATCATCAAAATGTCCATTCTCCCAAAAGCAATTTATAGATTCAATGTGATACCAATCAAGATACCAAAGACATTCTTCTCAGATCTGGAAAAAAATTATGCTGAAATTCATATGGAAGCACAGGAGACCTTGAATAGCTAAAGCAATCTTGTACAACAAAAACAAAGCCGGAGGCATCACAATACCAGATTTCAGGACATACTACAGGGCAGTTGTAATCAAAACAGCATGGTACTGGTACAGAAACAGATGGATAGACCAATGGAACAGAATATATTGAAACACCAGAAATCAACCCAAACATCTCAGCCAACTTATATTTGATCAAGGATCTAAAAGCAATTCCTGGAGCAAGGATAGTCTATTCAATAAATGGTGCTGGGAAAACTGGATTTCCACGTGCAGAAGCATGAAGGAAGACCCCTACCTTACACCTTACACAAAAATCCACTCAACATGGATTGAAGACCTAAATCTACGACCCGACACCATCAAATTATTAGAGAACATTGGAGAAACCCTGCAAGATATAGGCACAGGCAAAGACTTCTTGGAAAAGACCCAGGAGGCAGAGGCAGTCAAAGTCAAAATTAGCTATTGGGATTGTATCAAATTGAGAAGTTTTTGTACGGCAAAAGAAACAGTCAGGAAAGTGAAGAGGCAACCGACAGAATGGGAAAAAATATTTGCAAACTATGCAACAGATAAAGGGTTAATAACCAGAATCTACAAAGAGATCAAGAAACTCCACAACATCAAAACAAACAACGCATTTAAGAGATGGGCCAAGGACCTCAATAGACATTTTTCAAAAGAGGAAATCCAAATGGCCAACAGACACATGAAAAAATGTTCAGGATCACTAGCAATCAGGGAAATGCAAATCAAAACCACATTGAGGTTTCACCTCACCCCGGTTAGAATGGCTCACATTCAGAAATCTACCAACAACAGATGCTGGAGAGGATGTGGGGGAAAAGGGACACTAACCCACTATTGGTGGGAATGCAAACTGGTTAAGCCACTATGGAAGTCAGTCTGGAGATTCCTCAGAAACCTGAAGATAACCCTACTATATAACCCAGCCATCCCACTCCTTGGAATTTACTCAAAGGAAATTAAATTGGCAAACAAAAAAGCTGTCTGCACCTTAATGTCTATTGCAGCTCAATCCACAATAGCTAAGACCTGGAATCAACCTAAATGCCCATCAACAGTAGACTGGATAAAGAAATTATGGGATATGTACTCTATAGAATACTATACAGCAGTAAAAAAAAAAAAAAAAAAAAAAAAACAAGGAAATCCAGTCATTTGCAACAAAATGGAGGAATCTGGAAAACATCATGCTGAGTGAAATAAGCCAGTCCCAAAGGGACAAATATCATATGTTCTCCCTGATCGGTGACAACTAACCGAGCACCAAAAAGGAAACCTGTTGAATGAAATGGACACTATGAGAAACGGTGACTTGATCAGCCCTTTCCCTGACTGTTGATGAACAACTTAATACTTTATCCCTTTTAGTATTTTTTTGTTCTACTTAATACTATTGGTTGAACTCTGTAATTAATACACAATTATTCTTAAGTGTTGAAACTTAACTGAAAAGTGATCCCTGTTAAATATAAGAGTGGGAATAAGAGAGGGAAGAGATGTACAGTTTGGGACATGCTCAATCAGACTTACCCCAAACGGTAGAGTTAGAAACATGCCAGGGGATTCCAATTCAATCCCATCAAGATTTCATGTACCAATGCCATCTCACTAGTCCAAATGATCAATTTCAGTTCACAATTGATCATAATGATAAGACTAAGAGAAAAAGGGATCACATAAACAAGACTAGTGTCTGAAAATACTAACCAATAGAATAAAAAAAGAGAGAGAGAACGATCCAACATGGGAAGCAAGATACTCAGCAGACTCGTAGAATGGCAGACATCCTAAACAGCACTCCGGCCTCACAATCAGCCCTTAAGGCATTCGGATCTGGCTGAAAAGCCCATGGGAGTATTTCAGGCATGGAAAGCCAAGACACTCTGGCAAAAAAAAAAAAAAAAAAAACTAAATGAAAGATCTCTGCAAGTGAGATCCCAGTGGAAAGAACAGGTCATCAAAGAAGGAGGTACCTTTCTCTGAAGGGAAGAGAGAACTTCCACTTTGACTATGAACTTGTCTAAATAAGATCAGAGTTGGCAAACTCAAAAGGCCTCCATAGCCTTGGCAACTCATGATGAGAGCCTAGGGTGATTACTGACACCATAAACAAGAGTGTCAATTTGTTAAGTCAACAATAGGAGTCACTGTGCACTTCCTCCTCATGTAGGATCTCTGTCCTTAATGTGTTGTACATTGTGATTTAATGCTATCACTAGTACTCAAACAGTATTTTACACTTTGTGTTTCTATGTGGGTGCAAACTGTTGAAAGCTTTACTTAATATATGCTAAATTGATCTCCTGTATATAAAGAGAATTGAAAATGAATCTTGATGTGAATGGAAGGGGAGGGGAGTGGGAGAGGGGAGGGTTGCGGGTGGGAAGGAAGTTATGGGGGGGAAAAGCCATTGTAATTCATAAGCTGTACTTTGGAAATTTATATTCATTAAATAAAGGTGTAAAAAAACATTAGTAGCATCCACTGACTTTAAAATAATGGCCAAATCTCTTAGCAAGGCCCAAAACATCATGCATGGTCTGGCCCAGCTCACCAGTCTCTAGCCTTGGCCCAGAGCAACTCCCTGTCATTCAGCTCTGGCCACACTGAACTTCTACCATTGCCCACAGCTTTGAGGATCTGCCCCCTACAGAATGTCAGATTGTTCAAGCCATCCTACCTGCTCTCAGAGGCCCATTCACATCCTTCATAGCATTAGCCCCATTTGCAGTTGTGTGTTTGTGTAGTTACTATACTTACAGTCTGTCACTAACCCTTTAGGGCCTTGAGGGTTTACTTACTGCTATTCCCTACATCGAACATGGGGCCTGCATTGTTTGGTGTTCACATTATATGTGTTAAATGAATAAAAGGTGTTGTGGGGACATTTTCAGATTTCTGAGTGTCTTTGGGTAGGTTTACTCCAAGGTCCCTACTCTCTCTGAGATCAGGTAATTCCATGCTTCTTGTCTATCCCCCCACCCCCTCCCTGGATGTCTCAGGAGGGCTCTTAGATGAGTACTCAGGAGACTTGCTGCAAACTTCTTCAGATTTATGAACAGATGAGTCAGAGACATAGAAAATATGTAAATTATCACCCTGACATTATCTTTCTCCCCACCACCAACACACGTTATTTAGAGCAAATTAATTAGCATTTCTAAACCTATTTTTTCATTATAAAAGTTCTTAGAGTTGGTAGAGACCTCAATTATATTTCTAGATATAAGTCCAACACATAAAAAATAAAATTAGACCAGCCACAAATAAGTTAAATTATAACTATAAAAAGATATAAGAGCAATGTGACAATATAAGGTACCTATGAATCATCTTAACACATCTATGTAAGATCTTTGTGGAGAAAATTTAGACGTTTTATCAAAAGATATTGAAGGAGACTTAAGTGATAATAGAAATAGACCACACTCATGAACTCAGTACAATCCCAAATTCTAGAAATTTTTATGGATTGGACAAGCTAATACTGGAATTAGATGAAAAGACAGTGGGCCAAGAATAATCAAGACAATTTTGAAAAAGAATCAGGAAATGAAAGCATGGAGGAAAGAAGGTGCCCATAATTGCCTACAGCAATTAAGACAATGTGGTTTGCCACAGAGAGAGAACAGAGCAGTCAAAAAGAATGGAGAGTTCAGAAAGAGATCCTTGCATCTTTAGAAATAATATTTAACAAAATTAAGACCGAAGATGAGAGAGGAAAGGATGGTTGAATCAGTAAAACTGTGCTGGAATAACTGGGAATCTGTATGGAAAAAAATGAAAAGAGATCCTCACTTCCTTAAAGCCCCTAAAATTATTTCCAGATGAATTAAGACATAAAAGTGAAACACAAATCTGTAAAAATTTTAGAAGGAAATACCGAAGAATAGCTTCTTGAAGAATTTCTGAAGCCTGATACAAAGTTCAGCCCTTAAAGGAGAAGATTTATAAATGTGACATCATGGAAATCTCAACGTATTAATGAATACAGGGTCTCAGTGGGGAAGGACCAGAAAGTCCCGGACATAGATGCTGGTGATGCACAGCCACGTGGCTGCACTTAATGCCACAAAACTGCACCTAAAGATGGGTAAAATGCTGTGTATGTGTTGCCATAGCTTGAAAGACATTCCAACACTATTTAAAAAGTGAAAAGTTACAAGTTGGAAGAAAAATACTTTCGTGAGTATCCACAATATACAAGAAGCCAAACAAATAAGTAAAAAGAGACAAAAAGGGAAAGTAAAGAATCCGTAAGCCCCATAAAGAGGCAATGCATGCAAAACAAAGTCCCTGTGATCATAAGCAGCCATGCTTCCTCATCTCCAGGGAGCTGTGAACAAACACCTCCACAAGGCATTTCACACCTTCCATGGCGGCAAAACTTAAAATGTCCGACAGTGCTAAACATTGGCTGGAATCTGAAAAATGCGAACTCCTACCCCTGTTGGTAGCTGGTATAGAACCCTTTAAAACTCACGCTGGCGGGTGTCTGACTGCAATGGACTGAACGTTGATGTATCCCACAAGTCATGCATTGAAATCCTAGCCTCCAAGTGTGTGGCATCAGGAAGTGGGGCCTTTGGGAGGTCATGAGGTCATGAGGGCAGAGTCCTCCTGAATGGGATTAGGGTCCTGATAAAGGAGACCACCCCAGAGAGCTTGTCTGCCCCTTCCACTGTATGTAGGCACAGCAAGAAGGTGCCCTCTGTGAACCAGAAATGGGACTCTCACCAGACAGCAGGTCTGCTGGCATCTTGATATTAGCTTTCCCAACCCACAGGACGATGAGAAGTAAATTGTTGTTGTTTAGAAGCCACCCAGTCCAGGGAATTTTGTTACAGAAGCCCAAACAGACTCCAGAGAGCTAAACCCTAAGACTCAGCAATCCCTCCCCTACGTAGACATCTTCCAGAAACTCTTGTTCCTCTGTCCAACACAAAGTGATCACTGACAAAGCCAGCGATGAAAAACCTAATTGTTCATCAACAGACATATAAGTACATTATAATATTGTCATATTACAGGATACACTCCAGTAACAAAATAAATCAACAAAGTGGGACTATTTGTGTTAGTCTGATACAGCTTAAAAGTTTAAAAATGAAAGCCAATCTCAAAAAAATTCATACAATAGCCCATTAAATAACATTTTTAAATCAGCAAAGCAACAGAGTGGGTTGTATAGAGATTCTTAGAAATGTTATGAAAGTATGAAGACCTCTAAGGGAATGGTAAACACCAAAACCAGTTCGGTGGCTAATTCAGCACAAGGAAGGTGGATGTGTGTCTCTCTGCATTTTTGTGTATCTGAACTATTTCATAGCAAACATTTTAAAAATTTATTTATTTATTTAAAAGAGTGGAGAGAGAGAGAGAGAGCGCACTTCCATTTGCTGGTTCACTCTCCAAATGACCACAACAGCTGGGACTGGGCCAGGCTGAAACCTGGAGCCAAGAATTCCATCCTAGTCTGCCACATGGGTGGCAGGGGTCTTGGGCCTTCTTCCCAGGTGCATTAGCAGGGAGTTGGATCAGAAGCAAAAGCAGCCGGCATCACAAGGGGCAGCTTAATCTGTACCACAAAGCTACCCCCTCATAATAAACCTTTTAAAAATACATATTTGGAGTGACTGATCCAACTTGAAATACAAGAGCTGCCATGTGGAGTTTTATGGGGGTTCCTAAGCTGGTGCACTGCTTAGAATAAAGTCCAGTTTCCTGTCCCCTTTCTGGGCTCAGAGGTTCCCTTAGCGCCCTTGTTGGGCATTCGCTGAGCATGTTCTCAATGGACCCCAGCAAGCACTCAGGCCAAAAAGTTCAAAAGCACAGGCTTTGCCTGTAGTCCTAGGTACTGTGGACAAGAACCTTTATCCTTCCATGGGGAGCTAGAAGGAGAATAAGGTAATAAGAATAGAATGGGTCAAAGGGACCCCAACTTCAGCTGTAAGGCAAGCATCATTACAGATGACCTTGTGCTACTCCGGCTAGAAAGAGAACTGGAGCTGTTGTTCTTTACAGTAGGTGAGCAGATAGAGCCCCTTTGCCCCACGTAGCCCCAGAAGTGGAGGCAAGCAAGGAATGGCTGCACTGCCTTCTCTTTCCCCTCCCCACCGCACACCTACCTTTCAGCCATTGCCAATGGGGGCGTATGTCTCTTGACATGAGCTATGAGATAACATGTCCACACAGGGTCTGCTCCTGAAGTTCTCTCTACCATCTCATGAGCCCTGCTCCTTCTCAGAGCATACAGAGCTAGTAGTCTTGAGAAAGAAGAGCTACCATCAAGACGTGGCCAATAAAACAAAGGAACACAGGGGCCGGTGATATAGCATAATGGGTTAAGCCGCTGCCTGTGACACCAGCATCCCATATGGGCACTGAGTTCTGGCTGCTCCATTTCCAATCCAGCTCGCTACTATTGCACCTTGGAAAGCAGCAGAGGATGGCCCAAGTGCTTAGGCACCCGCACCCATGTGGGAGACCTGGAAGAAGCTCCTGGCTCCTGATTTCAGCCTGGCCCAGCACTTGTTGTTGTGGCCATTTAGGACTTAAACAGAAGATTTAAAATATCCCTCTCTCTCTGTAACTGCCTTTCAAACAAATAAATAAATCAAAAAAGGAAAGAAAGGAGCCAGCACCATGGCTCACTTGGTTAATCCTCCGCCTGTGGCACCGGCATCCCATACGGGTGCCGGGTTCTAGTCCCAGTTGCTCCTCTTCCAGTCCAGCTCTCTGCAGTGGCCCAGGAGGGCAGTGGAGGATGGATCAAGTGTTTGGGCCCCTGCACCCACATGGGAGACCAGGAAGAAGCACCTGGCTCCTGGCTTCAGATCGGCACAGTGCCGGCAGTGGTGGCCATTTGGGGAGTGAACCAACAGAAGGAAGACCTTTCTCTCTGTCCCTCTCTCTCACTGTCTATAACTCTACCTGTCAAATAAATTTAAAAAAGAAAAAGAAAAAGAAAAAGAAAAAGAAAAAGAAAAAGAAAAAGAGAAAGAGAAAGAGAAAGGAAGGAAGGAAGGAAGGAAGGAAGGAAGGAAGGAAAGTAACTCAGGCCAGATGTGACAGTAGACATATGTTAGGGTTGCCAAGGGAAGGGCACTGTTAGCAGTATAGAGTTTTTTCAAAGTCAGTTTATTTATTTATTTTCATCTACTTGAGAGCCAGGGAGAGGAGAATGAGAGCACTTTCTTTCATTGGTTACTACCCAAATGTCTTCAATAGCCAGAGCTGGGCCAGGACAAAGCCAGGAGCCCATAATTCCATCAGGATCTACCACATGGGTGTCAGGGTCCCAAGTACTTGAACCATCAGCTGCTGCCTCCCAGGATACATTAGCAGGAAGTTGGACTGAAAGCAGAGTAGTTGGGATTCAAACCAGTGCTCGAATAAGGGATGTGGCATCCCCAAGTAGCAGTGCCACAGTGCCTGCCCCATGGATATTTGTTGAGCATTTGTCCATTTGGTCCCTTGGTGAAACCGATATCTCTTACCCATCAATATGAGACACTGCCCTCTGGTTTCCTTACCACCCAGACTAGAAGGCACCTGTCAGGGCAGAACCCATCTCCTAGGCTTAGCTTCTGCCATGGGATGAAAACTGAAGACCTTCATAAGAGTTTGTTCTCACTCTCTGTCTCAGTGTAGCCCTGACCCAAATGCAGGGAAGGGAGGAGGGTGGAGAGAGACACTCCCGGTGAAAAAGAGAGGTGAGGGTGCCAGGGAGAGGAAGCCCCATCGGCTGCCTGCTGTGCTGCAAGAGGCCAACACCAGGGAAGTAGCTACCCCAGCCACTCACAATCTACCCCCTATCCCTCGCCTTTTTGTCACTCAGGGTGAAGGGCACCGGCTCTGGCCCCACACTGCCTGGATCAGGGCCCAGTCACACCACTTACCAACTCTGAGCGCCGGTGAGTTTTGAAGCCTTTGATTGCCTCAGTTTCCTCCTTGCCCCCAAAAAGCTACAATAGAAACCATGGCACCTGCCTCACCCTCACGGCCAGGGGGTGAACTGAGTCAGGAGGAGCCAAGCTTGGAGCAGTGGCGTAAAAGGAGTGCAGTGGCAGTAGGGAGGGCTCACAGGACAGAATTTACTGCTGTGCCCAGCGTCCTCACTGTGAACCCAGGCCTGGCAAGGATCAGAAAATCGGTGCACAGTTGCTGTGCTGGAAAGCTTGGAGTCAAGGTGCCTGGTTCGCAAAAGTGATGTTTATTGGCTGCTTTTCATCATGCACAGGCATCATCAGTCATTCCATGTGCATGCTAAGCATCAATTATTCCACAGTGCATTCCATTCATTTTTATTGGAATTTTTGGTTGTGTCTTCATTTCCAGCAATCGTAAATAATGCACACAGCCAGCAGAGGAGCAGTAGACATGGCCATGGCCATCAGGGCCTAGGTTTTTTCTCTGCTGCTTCCTAGTGGTATGACCATGGGCAAGCTACTTCGACTCTCCAAGCCTCACTTTCAGTATCTACATAATTACCTTCCTACTTCATCAAGTTCTTAGAAGAGCTCAGGGAAACCACAGATATGTCTTTAAAAATTCCATATGTATTTGCTTATTATGAGTTAATGCATAGTATTTTCTTAAGATTTTTGTATTTATTTATTTGAAAGGCAGAGATTTGAAGAGAGAAGGAGAGAAAGAGAGACAGAATCTTCCATCTGTTTGTTCACTCTCCAAAGGACCAGGTTGGGCCAGACTGAAACCAGAAGCCAGGAGCTTCTTCCTGGTCTCCCTCGTGGGTGCAGGAGCCCTAGTACTTGAGCCATCTTCTGCTGCTTTCCCAGGCACATTAGCAGGGAGCTGGATCGGAAGAGGAGCAGCCGGGATTCCAACCGACACTCATATGGGATGTTGACACTGCAGGAGAAGGCTTAACCTTCTATGCAAGAGCGCCAGCCCCAGTATTTTATTTTTTTAAAGATTTTTTATTTATTTATTTGAAAGAGTCACACACACACACCCACAAAGAGAGAGAGAGAGAGAGAGAGAGAGAGAGAGATTTTTTATCAGCTGGTTTGCTCCCCAAATGGCCAGAATGACTAGGGCTAGGAGTGGTGGAAGCCAGGAGCCTGAAACTCCATCTAGGTCTCCCACATGGATGGCAGGGGCCCGTACTGGGCCATCTTCTGCTTCCTTCCAAGATGCATTAGCAGGGAATGGAATCCGAATTGAAGGAGAGGTTTAACCTGCTGCACTACACCACCACCACCTCCACCCCTCATTTTAACACCTGTTCCTCAGGACTTCCTTAGTGAGAAAAGAGGGTTCCAACATCCTCAGGTTCAAAGTAAGTGAGAGCTGCAGGCACTGGCCGAGTTCAGCAGCCAGAACAAGGCAGTGCTGGGGTGATCAGATCCCAGAGCCACCTTCTTCCCTGGGCACTCAGGGAGCGGGGGTGTTGAGTGCCCTTGTTATGATGGTGCTATCATAGTGTTGTGACAGCATCCTTAGGAGGCCGAAGGACATGCTGAGCCACTTCTGTTTCTTTGAAGCTCCTAGAAACATAAGAAAATGCTAATATAAGGTTTTTAAAAGTGTAGTGTATTTTAAATGTTTATACTTAACAAATTCATACTAGTAAATGTTTATTAAAAAATTACAATGCAATTCTTTCAGGAACAATAGACATAACAGAGAAGCCCCAGGCTGTTTCCCACAGAAGCTGTTCTGAGACTCCTGCATTCCACTACAGAACTCACTAGTGCCTTGGGTCAGGGATTGGGAAGCTGGGGAGAGCTCCCCTGAGAGCCTTGGGAGCCGAGCCCTGAGCTTGTCAATCTCCTCCAGGCTAGTTTCGGTGATAGAGCATGAATGCTACTGGTGCTGACTTGGCATGCAAAGTAAATACCGAATGTCACAGTGTAAATGTTAACATTTTAAGATCCTGGAAATAACTGCCATCCGTTTATTTCAAATGCACACTCAGGTAGCTGGTTGTTATTTTAGATCCCAAACAGATTTTTTTTTTAACTTTTATTTAATGAATATAAATTTCCAAAGTACAACTTATGGATTACAATGGCTTCCCCCCCGCATACCGTCCCTCCCACCCACAACCCTCCCCTTTCCCACTCCCTCTCCCCTTCCATTCACATCAAGATTCATTTACAGATTTTTTTTAAGATGTATTTTTTTTTTATTTCAAAGGCAGAGTTACAGAGAGGCAGAGATGGAGAAAGAGGTCCTCCATCCACTGGTTCACTCCGCAGGTGGCCACAATGGCTGGAGCCCCACAGATCCAAAGCCAGGAGCCAGGAGCCTCCTCTGGGTCTCCCATGTGGGTGCAGGGGCCCAAGTACTTGGGTCATCTTCCATTGCCTTTTACACTTTTTAAACAGGTGTCATCTTACTTGTTCATGGATACCAAGGCTAAAGTCACTACTACCTCCCTACCCTCTTTAAAAATGAAGATATAGAGGCTGGCTTTATAGCACAGTAGGTTAAGCCTCCACCTACAGTGCCAGCATTCCATATGGGCATGGGTTCTATGTTTTAGTCCCGGCTGCTCCTCTTCTGATCCAGCTCTGTGCTATGGCCTGGGAAAGCAGTAGAAGACGGCCCAGGTGCTTGGGCCCCTGTACCCATTTGGGACACCCAGAGGAAGCTTCTAGCTCCTGGCTTCGGATCGGCCCAGCTCCGGCCACTGCAGTTGTTTGGGAAGTGAACCAGCAGAGGGGAAGCCCTTTCTGTCTCTCCCTCTCACTGTCTGTAACTCTACCTCTCAAATAAATAAATTAAATCTTTTTTAAAAAATGTAGATATAGAATAGAATTCAGTAATATTTTATTAAGCAAATCCTTTCTGCAAAGTCCTGTATTTGGGGCTGTAACAATGACAGTGGCATTAACAACAGCCACTTATTGAGCACATACCCTGCACCAAGGCAGCCACGGTGCTTCGCATACATTATTTAATCTTCATAACAATCCAAGAAGGTTGGTTTGTTCTTATCATCATTTAAAATCAGGAAATGGATGCTCAAAGCACAGGTCTGATGGATTCTAGATCTGTTGTCTTGTCCTTGGGAATCTGCTCCTATTGTAAGGTCCAAGTTGAAGTGCAGGTCAAATAGTCCTTTCATAATTTAGCTTTCTCACCTATAAAGTAGGAGTATTAGGCTAGATTATTCCCAAGTTCCCTTCAAAGTTCTAACTTTCCATCACAGAGATACACATTTCCTAAGACATGTTCATTTGTCTTTCAAATAACACTTTCCTGTGAACTTCTGTATTTTATAACTTTTCATGGATGTTTATAGCTACGTAGAAAAAAGTGTATACATCTTGATGAATGAATCAAATGAATATGCACATGTAACCAGTACCTAGAAGAGAACCACGAGTTTCTGTTTTAATTTCAGAGAGATGTTGCCATTAGTAAGTTCATTTAAGTAATATTCATTGGACATCTACACTGTGCCGAAAAAGATGCAGAGCCAAGAGAGTGAGAAGATAAGACACAACCCGCAAAAAATATTTGCAAAAAACACATTTAACAAAGACTGGTATCCAGAATATACAAAGAACTCTTAAAACTCAACAGAACTCTTAAAACTCAACAACAGTAAAATGAATAACATAATTTACAAATAGACAAAAGATATGAGCAGACATTTCATGAAAAAGATGTACAGATGGCACAACAGCATATGAAAAAATGTCCAATGCCATATGTCACTGGGAAACTACAAATTAAAATAACAGTGAGAAGCCCTACATACCTACTAGCATGAGGAAAAACAGAAACATCAACACCAAATTCTGGAGAACAACAAGAACTCTCATCTATTGCTTTTTTTTTTTTTTTTTTATTTGACAGGCAGAGTGGACAGTGAGAGAGAGAGAAAGGTCTTCCTTTGCCATTGGTTCACCCTCCAATGGCCGCCGCGGCTGGCGCGCTGCAGCCGGCGCACCGCGCTGATCCAAAGCCAGGAGCCAGGTGCTTCCTCCTGGTCTCCCATGGGGTGCAGGGCCCAAGCACTTGGGCCATCCTCCACTACACTCCCGGGCCACAGCAGAGAGCTGGCCTGGAAGAGGTGCAACTGGGACAGAATCCGGCGCCCCGACCGGGACTAGAACCCGGTGTGCCGGCGCCACAAGGCGGGGGATTAGCCTATTGAGCCTCGGTGCCGGCCTCATCCATTGCTTTTGAGAATGCAAAATGGCACAGCCACTGTGGAAGACAGCTTGGCAGCTTTTTACAAAACCAAACTCACTCTTGCTATATGATCCAGCAATCATGCCTCTTAGCATTTACACAAGGAAGCTGAAAATTTACATCCGCACAAAAAATCTGCATATCACTGTTTATAGAAGTTTTATTCATAATTCCCCAAACTTGGAAGCAACCAAGATGTCCTTCTATAAGGGAAAGGCTAAGCCATAGTACATCCTGACCACAGACTACTGTTCAGCTGCTAAAAGAATGAGCGATCAATCATAAAAAGACATGGAAGAAACAGATGCCTATTACTAAGTGAAAGATGTCAACTTAAAAAAAAAGCTACACACTGCATGATTTAAGCTATATGATATTCTGGAAAAGGCAGAACTTTGGGACAGTAAAAAGGTTAGGAGTTGGAAGGGAAGGTGGAGAAATATGGAGTACAGAGGGTTTTTCGACAGTGACACTTCTCTGTTGGATACTATAATGGTGATTACAGGTCTTTATACGTTTGTCCATACCCATTCCATGTACAACACTAAGAGTGAATCCTAATGTGAACTAGGACTCTGTTCATTGATTACCCCAAATGTACCATACCGATGAAGCTTGTTGATTGCAGGAAAGACTTATGCAGGTGTGGGGGCAAAGAAGAAATGGAATCTCTCCATCCTTTCTACTCAGTTTTTCCATGAACTTAAAACTGCACTACAAAATGCAGTCTATTTTTTAAAAAATGATGCTGAGTGTGCATTGACATAAAGGAAACACATTGTAACCTTGCCACTCTAAGACCTGAGATAAATTACTTAATCCTTTCTGAAAAACAAAGGCATGGGACTTGATAAAATCACTTGCTCCCTGTAGCTCTAGAACCTGTGTAGTAAAAATTATATTGGGGAACTTAAATCATTGTATGAAGCATTTTGTCTTTGCCAAACTGACCCCTTGCTGTATTTCATTCCCTCCTGTGACTATGTCAAGAAGGGTTAACCAGATTATGCTCATGTTGTGATACCTGCTACCGTTGTGAGTGGTACAAGGAGTGGAGACACCAAACACAACTGTGAAGTTCATTGCTGCTCAATTTCCCTTGTCCATGCCACTTCCCTTAGACGTTCCCCTCTCCTGGGAGTGGAGGACCCTCATATTCTCCCCTTCTTCTTTATAAAGACCTGCTGCCAGGGGCAGATCTCTGTGGCTCTCCCTGACCACTAGAGTCAATTTGGTCCTTTGGGTGTGCCCGAGGTCTTGGGACTCAGTTCTGTGAAGGCCCAGTGGTACAGACATCAGTGACTCTGCCCAGTCCCTTAGCTGGATTCTAAGCAACTTGGCTACAAGACCCATGCCTCACTTTGAGCCCAGGCTTGGTTGATCATTTCACATAAAGTCACTTCCCATTAGTGCCCAGGACTGATGAAGCCTGCCTATCAGCTTCATACAGAGTATATTTGATCCTCATTATTTGTGGATTCTGTATTTTCAAATTTACCTACTCACTAAAATGTATTTGCAACCCCAAAAATCAATACTCACAAGGCGTCACACACTCACATAGAGTGGAGGCACAGCTAATGCACGTTTCCCACCAAGGGCAAGCGAGACAACACTGTCTTTCTCTTCTTCAGCCGATAGAGTAGAAACAAGCATCCTTTTTGTGGTCAACTTAGGGCCATTTTTTTTTTCTTTTTTTCATGTTTGCCCTTTTAGTTGGTGGTTTTGCTGCTCTAAAGGGCCCTCAAGCATGGTACTAAAAAGCAATTCAGTGATCTCAGGGAAAGAAGGTTGTGTGGTGCCTTAGAGAAAGCACATGTTTTAGAAAAGCTTCCTGCCAGCGCTGTTGGACTTGAGTTCAGTGTTAAGGGAACAAATGTCTATATGTACTCCACAGAAACACACCTAACATAAGGTAAGGTTTGGTTGATCAAAACATTGAGACCAGAGGCTGGCAAGGACATAGGATTGTGTGTCCCTTGGGGTTAATGGCTCATTCAGAACTGGTGGAGACTGCCAGAACATCACTGCTAGCAATCATGCGAATCAACTGCATTTGTATTTTGTAAGAAGTGACCTGGTTCTTTTCAGAGGGATCCTCTGACCATTAGGAACAAATGGTTTACTTAGTCAACAAACAAGGTGGAGGGGTGGCCGGTTCCAGTGTCCCTGAACCCGTGCTCCACCCCCGAGTCCACAGTTCAAAACATTCACTGCATTTTCCCAGAAACATAAAAACAACACCCAGCTGTCTTCTGATGTCCATTGTCTTCATCATTTAAACTCTATCAGAAACATAATTAGTAATTGGTTGTTTTTTTCTTAAACAATGTAAGATGAGGAAAACAATTTCTTAATTAGTGCTCAAGCCTATAACTGTTCTAAATCTAGATTGTTTAATAAAAGTTAAAATGCAAATTATGTTTTAAAATGTAAATTGTTCTGAAACTCCATAAAACTCACTAGAAGATTCATTTTGGGCAAAATAACTCTTTACTACCCAGGAAATGCAAAAAGACATCCAAAATTTCTACTCATCACTTGGATATGAGGTTTAATAATTTTGCATTATTTTTTTTTTATCTTTTATTTAATGAATATAAATTTCCAAAGTACGTCTCATGGGTTACATGGCTTTCCCCCCCATACCGTCCCTCCCACCCACCACCCTCCCCTTTCCCACTCCCTCTCCCCTTCCATTCACATCAAGATTCATTTTCGATTATCTTAGTATACAGAAGATCAGCTTAGTATACCTTAAGTAAGGATTTCAACAGTTTGTTCCCACACAGAAACATAAAGTGAAAAATAATAGATGATTTTTTTTTAAATGATGATGAAATCAGATCAGACCTATTGTCATGTTTAATCCCAGTGAGAGTCAAGTTGGGAATTGATAGTTTCTTTTCTTTTTTTTTTTTTTTTTAACAGAAGATCAGTTTAGTGTACATTAAGTAAAGATTTCAACAGTTTGCACCCCCATAGAAACACAAAGTGAAATATACTGTTTGAGTACTCGTTATAGCATTAAGCCTCAGTGTACAGCACATTAAGGACAGAGATCCTACATGAGGAGTAAGTGCACAGTGACTCCTGTTGTTGACTTTACAAATTGACACTCCTGTTTATGGCATCAGTAATCTCCCTATGCACCAGTCATGAGTTTCCAAGGCTATGGAAGCCCCTTGAGTTCTCCGACTCTTATCTTGTTTAGACAAGGTCATAGTCAAAGTGGAGGTTCTCTCCTCCCTTCAGAGAAAGGCACCTCCTTCTTTGAAGACCTGTTCTTTCCACTGGGATCTCACTCACAGAGATCTTTTTGCCAGAGTGTCTTGGCTTTCCATGCCTGAAATACTCTCATAATTTTGCATTATTTTTTACAACAAGACAAAAAGATGAAGAAAATAGCCTTAAACACAGAGTAAAAATAATCATTATTACCACAACCATTGTAATAATTATACCAAATCATTAAATAAGTGGTGCATTGGCTATCTGTAGCTACTGCACCAAATTATTACAATCAAATTACTTCAGTTTTGGAAGCTACAGGTCCAAAACCTGTTTTGCTGGGCCAAAATTAACTCATTGGCAGGGTCACACTCCATCTGGAGGAGCAACTTTTGCTTGCTTCTTCCATCTTCCTATTGACCAATGATATCCCTTTTCTTGTGGTCACAGTACTTCCTCCTCTTCTGTGTATCAAATCTCCCTGTCCCATCCTCTTATAAGGAATCAGGTGTTTGCATTACAAGCCCATGTGGATGATCTCACCATTTCAAGATTTTCAACTTAATCATATTTACAATAGCTTTTTGGCATATAAAATAGCATCTCAGTTTTCAGCTATTAGAACATGGCTCTTTTTTGGGGGGAAGTACAGCCTACTGCAAGTAGTAAAAATAATACTAATTGTATCAATGCTAGTGACCTAGCAAAATGGAAAACCAGTGATACGCCTATAAGAACATCACCCTTCATTCCTGAGCCCCCATCCTGCATGTTCAATTCTGATTCTTTTGTCATAACAACAATGGTCAATGCTAACATATATCTAGCACGTGTTGTGTACCTGCTCCTGTTGTAGGTTCCTGTGTGTTATCCCACAGAATCTTCACAACTACCCCCACAAGGCAGGGGTCTTTATTTTACAGATGTGAATACTGAAGAGGCTAAATCTAGGCTGAGTGGGGAGTACAACCTGGATTCTAAGCTGGGAGAGTGTGGCTCTAGCACTCTGTCCCTGGCTCACTGGGGATGCCCACTGGCCTAGAAGCAAGAATATGTCACAGGCAGGAGAGTGGCCACAGGTGCACACTTGCAGTCAAAGCCACAGCTACAAAACTGTGTGTGGTGTGTGGACTCCACAGTATCCTAAAATAAGATGCTGTGCTGAGAGAGTAAGAATTGCCTTGTAAGTTATTACCAAAGGCACAGCTATTCAGACCATACTGTGTTTACAGAATTCTGAAGGTGAATGGAACAGATAGAATGCACTAACACCCTCTGATTTTTGATCCTAGAGTCCATGAACAGCTACTGATGAAAACAGGCACTAACTGAGCTCGGGTGGTGGTGTGGGGAGGGAGGGGGCAAGGAGCAGTTCATGCAGGGCAGAGAGCACAGGGTTGTAGAAGCTGCAGATTCTTTTGCACTGGGCCTTAGCAGTACAGTCGCAGGATGGGCCCAACACATGCTTGCATGTTGAGATGCCAGACTCACTGCTGAAATGGATTAAATGGGCTGTAAAATGATTTTTCTGAGCCAAATGGTCCATTCGTCCTCCTGGAACACAGTATCTCCATGCCTGTGCTCACTCAGCTCTTATGGTCTCAATTCCCACCTCCTTCCTAGCTGTCAATCATCATGTAGTGAGCATCTTATTCAAGGCAGTGGGCTAGGTGTTGCTCATGGCAAAGCAATTGAATAGGATTTATCATAACTGTGGAACCAAGAGTTAGGTACCAGAAAAAGAGAAGGGTGATCTATTCCAATGCTCGAACTGGTAAAAAATTATTCATTCATTTATATCATAAATATGTAGGGGCCATCTACTGAGTGCCAGGCACTAAAGAAGCAAAAAACTGAAAATAAGAAGGCATCTTACCCAGACTGAGAAGGAGGGTCTGCCTCTGGGGGAGTCACAGACTTCACTTAATCTCCATGATGAACAGGAATTACCCAGGTCTGGTAGAGGAGGGTTTTCCAGGCAGTAGAGCAGCTCTGTAGAGCTGGGTCAGGGGAAACTAGGTAAGAGTTGTGATGGATAAGCCTGGGGAGTTAGGGCTAGAAATTGGAGGTGTTTGAAAGCCATGTAATGAATTCCAGACTACCTCAAGGGGACAAAGGAACTCAAAAGTTTTCATTTTTAATAAAGAAAAAGTGTATTTTAATCACAGGAAGCATCCAGACTATATACTACATATCAACAGAAGTTCAAAAGTATATTAGGTATCTTCCACTATAAGTTCAAAGTAAAACAGTTACTGTCTTTTAAATATAAAATGTATATAAAAAGGAAAACAATAAAAATGTTAGAAGTTGATGTGGATTGTCTAAGTGTCAATTTCCTTGTGATATTGTACTGTGGTTATGCAAGATGTTACCACTGGGGAAAATTGAGCCTATTATTATTATTCCTTATAATTGTATATGAATCTACACTTATCCCAAAACAAAAGTGTAGATTTTAATGTATGCACAGACAAACACAGAGAGATCTGTATCAGGGGAAAATATTGATAGTGCAACACAGCACAGTGGAACCCACTGACAGGTTCTGAAAACCAAAGACAGCAACTCATATTGTGATGCTTTGGGATCTGATGGGCACATGGCGGTTTGTAAGCTGTATTTTTTTTTTTTTTTACAGGCAGAGTGAATAGTGAGAGAGAGAGGCAGAGAGAAAGGTCTTCCTTTTGCCATTGGTTCACCCTCCAATGGCCGCCACAGCTGGCTTGCTGCAGCCGGCACACTGCGCTGATGCGAAGGCAGGAGCCAGGTGCTTCTCCTGGTCTCCCATGTGGGTGCAGGGCTCAAGCACTTGGGCCATCCTCCACTGCCTTCCCGGGCCACAGCAGAGAGCTGGACTGGAAGAGGGGCAACTGGGACAGAATCCGGCGCCCCGACCGGGACTAGAACCCAGTGTGCCGGCGCCACTAGTTGGAGGATTAGCCTAGTGAGCCGCGGTGCCGGCCTGTAAGCTGTATTTCATTGCAAAAGAGCTGGGTATGCCCATGGATCTGATTGATAGGAAGAAAGGAATGACTCAAATGACAATGAAGTTCTATTAAAAAAATAAAATTGTGACTGGGAGAAAATGTGGCTTCTGGACTCTAGTTCAAAGGTAGAATTAGACTTGTCCACCTCCCAAGTTACTAACAAATACAATTACATTATTTCATTGGCTACTATGGAATGCTGTGTCAGCCACTGGCTTCCTAACCTGTGGTACTGCCTGTGCTGTTTCTAGCCATGCTTCTGTGATACTTATTAACGTAAGAATAAACACAGACATGGAGGGAGGCGTGCACAAGTCCTAATACCCAATGCATAAGATAAAGTGCCCAATCACAAACAATTTAGAGTTTAAGAGTTCCCTGAAAGGTTTTTAACGATGGGATTGACATGCTCTCATTTATCGTGCAGGGGATCCCTCTGTAGCAGTATAGGCAATTTATTGGATAGGATGAAGGGTAGAGGGAGAAACAAGGACTTCCACTGAGGCAGCAGTGGTAATGGAGAAAAGATGGATTCCAGAATTATTAAAGATCCAAAAGAATTACTATCTTAGTGCTAATCTCCAGTGGAGCAGAGCCTCTGAACCTATTACAGTCAAATCCAACTGCAAAAGAGATATCTCCATATTAACAGCAGTATATATGGGATGGATGTCTGGTTCTCTCTGATAAAAAGACATTCAGACAGCATCTCGAGTATGGTGTGGCAGCTTCAGCATTATCAGGGACTCAGGACCCAGTGCTAATACACAGCTTGCATCCTTAAAGTTACCTCCTGGTCCAAGATGGCTACCATAACTGTGCTATTGTGTCCGGATTCCAGGTACCAGAGAGAAAGGAAGCAATAAGAAAGGGAGAAGGTGGGAGCCAGTGCTGTGGTATAGCAGGTAAAACTGCATCCTGTAATGCGGCACCCCATGTGGGCACTGATTCAAGACCTAGCTGCTCCACTTCTGTTTTTTTGTTTTTGTTTGTTTGTTTGTTTTTGTTTTTGTTTTTGTTTTTTTTTTGACAGGCAGAGTGGACAGTGAGAGAGACACAGAGAAAGGTCTTCCTTTTCCATTGGTTCACCCCCCAATGGCCATTGCGGCCAGCGCAGTGCGGCCAGAGCACCACTCTGATCCAAAGCCAGGAGCCAGGTGCTTCTCCCGGTCTCCCATGCGGGTGCAGGGCCCAAGCACTTGGACCATCCTCCACTGCACTCCCTGGCCACAGCAGAGAGCTGGCCTGGAAGAGGGGCAACCGGGACAGAATCCGGCGCCCCGACTGGGACTAGAACCTGGGTGTGCTGGTGCCGCAGGCGGAGGATTAGCCTATTGAGCCACGGCGCTGTCCGCTGCTCCACTTCTGATCCAGCTCTCCGCTCACACGCTTGGGAAAGCAGCAGAAAATGGCTCAAGTGTTTGGGCCCCTGCACCTACATGGGAGACCAGAAGAAGCCCCTGGTCTCTGGCTTTGGCCTGGCCCAGCCCCAGCTGTTGTGACCACTTGGGGAGTGAAGCAGGAATGGAAGATCTCTCTCTATGTGTGTGTCTCCCACTTTCTCTCTGTAACTCTGACTTTCAAAATAAATACATACATCTTCTTTAAAAAGAGAAAGAAAGGGAGGAGCTGGGTTAATAGCTTTATAGAAGTCTTCCCAGAACTTCCACACGATATTGTTGTTTATATCTTGTTGCCCAAAACACACAAGCACACCAGCAAAATATTCTAGTTGGGGGCCTTCCTCCAATCTGGGACTCAGAGTAGATGAATAATCAGCCGTCCCTGTCAGGGCCACTGCGGGGGATGAAAGTTTCCTAGCGCTGCAGCGCCTGAGTCCCGGTGTGCCTGGGTACACCATGTGTCGTCCCCGTCTCCCTCAGCAGAGGACTTGTGGACGGCTGCAGGGAACACTGCTGGCAGAGAGCCCCCTTCTGTCAGCCTTGCAGGGACCACCTCAGCTGCAAACAGCCTGCTTGCCAAGAAGCCCTGGCAGCCCACTTACTGAAGACTGGAGAACGTCAAGACTCGTCCATTGTGGCCTGAGGGTGACAGCTCAGAAGGGCTGCTGGCTCCCGGGCTTCCCATGGAGCCAGCCAGGCTGTGGCTGTGCTTTTTCCACCACTCACTCCTGCCTCTCTCCCCAGGGCTCTTCATATAAACTTGCATGCTGATGTCCTCCTGAGTCTGCTTCCCCAGCACGGAGAGGAGGGTGGATCTACCTGGCCAGGTATCAGAATCTGCAGGAGATGAGGCATTAATATTTATAGGACAGGGCTGAGAAACAGAGACATGCTGCTGAGCACGCATCGCCATTTGTCTGTCTCCTGCTTGCTCTGCATGGTTGTTAGCATGATGGCTATAGCATCGGCCCGGGCTTTCCCATGTGTTACTATCCATCTGTTGGAAATTTGAGAACCAGACGCTACTCAAATTTGCTACAATGGTGTGAAAAGAGGAAAATGGATGTTGGATGTGAGCTGGGTCTTCCTAAATGTAAAGTGCCCCAGTGCCATGCTTAGAACTCGGCCACCTCCAGCTGTGTGTCAAGCCCTTTGATTTTCTTCTTGGTTCTTAGCTAAGCTCTGGATAGGCAAGGTGTGGCTCTAAATACATTAAGCTAAGAGGGGAGAAAAAATTCCTGTAATTAGGTAGTATTTGTTTTTTCTAACTCAGAATTCAGCATCCCTTGCTCTTCTTGGTGCTTATAGAATGCTCAAGAAGTGAGAAATTGGGGTAGCGGTTCGGACACCGGTTGTGACACCGTACTTCACATAGGGGATCCCGGGTTCAAGTTCTGGCTCTGCTCCTGCTTTCAGCTTCCTGCTAATGTGCACCCTGGGAGGCAGCAGGTGATGCTTCAAATACTTGCATCCCTGCCACAGACTGAATTCCCGGTTCCCAGCTCAGTCTTGACTATTGTGGGCATTTGGGGAGTCGACTGGGGGATGGGAGATCTATGTCTATTTGTCTCTCTACCTTTCAAATAGACTTAAAAAGTTTTTGAAGGCAGAATGACACTCCTTTTTTGTGGCATTTCAGCTGTATATTTTTTAAAGAAGGTTTATTTATTCACACACACTCATATACACACACGTGCAGAGAGAGAAATATTCTATCCACTGGTTCATTCCCCAAATGCCTGCAAAACCAGTGCTGGGCCAAGTCAAAGCCAGGAGCCTAGAGCACCATGGGGGGAATCCCACATGGGTGGCAGGAGTCAAAGCACTTGGGCCATCTTCTGCTGCTTTTCCAGATACATCAGCAAGGGGATGGATGGATTGAAAGTGGAGCAGCCAGGACTCAAACCTGCACTCCAATCTGGGAAGCTGGTGTTGCAAGAAGCAGCTTAACCCACTGTGCCACAGTAACGGCTCCAAGCCATACATTTTCAGAAAGCCCTGTTCATATAAATGTTCATTCAGGGTGAAAATAGATTGCCTGGGATTCCAGTTATGCCTGAGGGCTGCTGGGGAACCCTACAGGAGGATGTCAGAGGGGTGGCAAAAGGGCAGGGCTGCATCTTACGCCTGCAGGGTGAGTAGCTTCCCTTGTCCCTCCATGCGCCTGCCCCCAGTCCGTGTCACCAGTGACCTGCAAGCATTGGACGGCACCAAGAATGTTGTACCCGGAAGCAATTGTTCATCTTCATGTCTCAGAGCAAATATAACTTCAGAAAGCCTATGAAAACATGTAGTTCCGGAGAAAAGGGAAACCTGGCCACGAAAGGAGACTGCCATCTGATTCTTTGGGGGAGTTTAGATCCTAGGTTAGAGAACGGCAGATGCACTCATGCCGTGTGACTCTGGAAGCTTTCCTGTTCACACGTCTCTGGCTTTTCCTGCTTGTCTCTGCCAACAATGGCTGCTGCAGTTTTATTCATCTGGATTTTTACAAATTGAATTTGCCATAGCACTTTTCTTCATGCATGCACTTCTCAGGGCAGGCTGAGTGAGCAGCTGATAGCAGGTTTCTTTTGGTTTATTTTAGGGAAGGTACGGGGGAAAAAATTATCATCTCCATTTGAAAAATATTAATTAAATTCACCTAAGTTTGTAAATACATTTCTGCAGGGACTGTTATTCATTTTTTAATCTTGCAGGGCCTGCTGCCTGGAGTATGCTAGATATGAAATGCGTGTGGAATGAATGATTGAGGTGAGGAAGTGAATGGCTGACTTACTGAATGAATAAGTGGATATGGGGTCAAGAAGGAAGATAAAGAAGTTGCAGGAAGGTTTGATACAAGAAGACTGAACACTGTGGGGGAGAGGGAGGGAGAAACACGGGAATTTAGATCAGGACACAGCCCTGGCTGTCTGCTGGAATCAGCTGCGGGGTGGAAAGGTTAAAACCCCCAGACATGCGGTGCCAGCTGTGTCAGAGTAGACCCAGTCCTTGGCAGATTTTTTTTTAAGTTTTTAAAAATTTATTTATTTGAAAGAGTGACAAAGAAAGAGTTTTCCATCGACTGGTTTACTCCCCAAATGACTGCAACGACCAGGGGCGAGGTCAGGTTAAAGCCAGGAGCCTGGAATCCCATCTGGGTCTCCCATATGAATGGCAGGGACCCAGGCACTGGGGCCATTTTCTGCTTCCCAGGGAGTTGCATCAGAAGCAGAGCAACTGGGACTCCAGCCAGTATCCTGATATGGGCTGCTAGTGTTGCAAGAAGCAACATAACCTCCTGCACTGGGACGCCAGCTCCAGGCTTTGGCAGTTTTTAAAGCTCTCTTCCATAGAGTCCAGTGTGCATCCAGGGTAGAGAACCACTGGAGCATCAGGAAAGGAGACACCAGCTCCTGTGGCTAGTTTTGCCTTGTGGAAACAAACAGGAATATGGGAGCCTAGGGGCTTAGGATGTACTGACTCCTTTCCTTCACAACCACAATTCCAGCATGTCTGTTACCAAATCCAGACAGGCGATGGGGGGCTGGGAAGGGGGCACCTGGGCCATGCGGGAGCCTGGGCACTCAGGCCTGAAGGACTCAGGCAAGGATCTGAGTATGGCAAATGCTGGGAGATCTGGCCCTGAGACTGCCCACCCCCACGAAGCATCTGCAGCGGCAGGAAGGGAAGCTCCTGCATTGGGGGCTGAAAAGGGAGGTTGAGTCGTTTCATTCCTGAGGTTGGGGACTCATGAAATGAAGGAAAACATGCAGGCTTCCTCCTTGTGGTGTCTTCACAAGGGTCCCCAACGTTACCACTTGCTCACTGCTGGCTCTTGGGACAGAGACCACAGGCATTCTGCTCTTGGCAGGATAGCGCACAAGGTACTTAGCAGCTATAGTCAAGGAGTAAACAGAAATAATAATAATATAATACATCATAGAAAGGCAACAGTTAGAAAAATAAAGCAATTCAAATTTAAAAACTTACAAGAAGTTAGAGCTACTGGAGGAGATAGTCAACAACCTGTACCAAAAAAAAACAAAACAAAACAAGAAATTGAAGAGATTTAAGAAAATCCTATAAAAGACACATTGTTATTTTACTAACAAATTAAATTAAATGAAGAATAGGATACAGGTGGGCCTTTGGCACAGTGGTTGAGTTGCCACTTGAGACACCTGCATCCCATACCCTGGAGTGTCTGTGTTCAAGCACCAACTTCACTTCTGATTCCAGCTTCGTTGGAGGCAGCAGTGATGTTTCAAGTAGTTGGGGCCCTGCCACCCCCAGGGGAGATCTGGATTGAGTTCCTGGCTTCTGGACTGGCCTTGGCTATTGAAGACATTTGGAGAGTGAATCAGGGGTAGAATACTGATCTCTCTCTCTCTGCCTTTCAAGTATAGTGAAGATAGATAGATAATTTTAAAAAGAAGTAAAATGGCACAAAGCAGTGCTTGCTGGGAAAGGAGGTGTTGGTAGACCCAGAGAAGCCAGACTACCCTCCAAGGCCCTGCGGTGGTCTCAGTCTTGGGTGTACCTTGGAAGCATCTGGGAAACTTCTAAGCATTCTAAAGATGTCTGTATATTCTGATATAACCAATCTGGAATAGAATGCAGGCATTGATATTTCTTATGAGAAGCTGTGACTAAGAGCCACTTCTCTAAAGCCCAGGAAATCACCTGTGCTTGGAGGCAGGTGTACAGTTGTCAGATTTAGCAAGTAAAAATAAAATTACTGCATGAGATACACTTAGAGTACCAATTATTTCTCTAAAATTCTTTTTTTAAAGATTCACTTATTAACCTGAAAGGCAGAGTAACAGAGATAGAGATAAGGATAGACATAGAAGTAGAGATAGAGATAAAAGTAGAGATAGAGAGACATCTTCCATCTACTGGTTCAATCCTCTAAATAGCTGCAAATGCCAGGGTTGGGCCAGGTCTGAAACAGGAGCCAGGAAACACATCTGGGTCTCCCACATAGATGGCAGGAGCTCAAGCACTTGGGCCATCTTCACTGCTTTCCCAGGTTCATCAGCAGGAAGCTCAGTTGGAAACAGAGCAGCCAGGACTCCAAATGGTGGTCTGAAATGGGATGTCGGTGTTACAAGCAGCAGCTTAATCCACGATACCACAATGCTGACCCCTTGTTTGTGCACAATTCTGTTTTCTGAGCATTGTTTATTTTATCTAACAATACTGGTAGAGGAGGAAAAAGATATTTGAACAGGATAGAAGATTGAAATTGAAAGCATGGCAGAGTCTTAGGGATCCAAAGTAACTATGACTGAAATATTATGTAATTGGGTTAATATGGCACCAGAGGAATTACTAACCAGTGAGAAATGGGGATATTTGACATGAGCATACGTTGGGGACAGTTGCAGGGAAAATAAAAACCAGTTTATGTGCCTGCCTCAGGTGAGTTGAGACAGCCAGTAAACCAGTTATGTCGTGTTGACCAATAACCTTGCCTGGGAGATGAACACATTTATGAGATTTGTACAAGTTCAACACATCTGGAGAATGACAGAATCAGGATCTGAATTCAAGTCAATTTGACTCTGAAAAAAGCAAATACAAAGTTCTTTTATTGTACCATATTGACTTTCAAAACTTTAATATTGCTACAGATTTAGTACTCTTAATTTTATATACTAGGGAACAGAATTGTTTTGCATTTCAGATATTTTTGAATTTTGGAATATTTGTATATACATAATGAGATATCTTGGGGTTGGGACTTAAGTATAAACACAAAATTCATTTATGTTTCCTATATACTTTGTACACATAAGTTGAAGGTAATTTTAAACAATATTTCAGTGCATCTTCAGTTTGTGACCTATTCTGTGAAGTGAAGCAATGAATTTTCCGTTTGTGGCGGTATGTCAGTGCTCAAAACATTCCAGATTTTGGATTTCACTTTTTCAGATGTTCAACTTGTAATACCAGTGCATTGATATCCTGAAACAAAGCTGAACTTTCTGAAGTCATTTCTCTAAAGCCAGAGTAGTGGCTTGTGGTTAGAGGAAGGTATAGGGTCACCAATTTAACAAATAAAAATAAAAGTATTGTATGAGACATACTTACAGGAAAAAAAGTGTGTTAATCTAAAATCTTAATTTTACTGGAGGGAAGGAAACCTATTTAAATGGACACCCTTATAAAATGACCCTTATAAAATAGGTGGGTCCCATTCCTGGCCTTGCCACCATCCCTAGGTGACAGGTTGAGGCTGAGCCAGAGACAGGTCTGTCTCCTTGTCCTTTAGTTGCTGAGCAGCTGAATGTCAGTGGCTGCTTGAATGTTTATTTGGTGGCAATTTCTGCTGCTCTGTCATGATGTCTTTGGCTGTATTTTAATTAAATGTCATCTCATTGTGCCTGTACTTGCTGTGCTTAAGCCCCAAGGCTGTTTCAGTAAAGGGTACAATTTTGCAAATCAAAAGGAGAAAAATAAACAGAACCACCTGTTCTGTGAGACCATGTGCTGCCAAGCTTGGAGCTCTCCCGTCCCTCTCTGCCTCTCCTGGTTTTCAAGGAGAGGGCTGGAGAAGACTCCGGCTTGGGACTGCATCAATGAAAGCGACCCTGTCCCCACTCTAAAGTCACTCTTCAACTGGGGGTCCCAACTGCAGGTTCTTGGCTTTCAGGAACCCAGAACAGATGTCATGACAGGTGGGGACAGAAAGTCAGGGTATATGGGGAGACAGGCTGCAGAAGGCAGCCAGTCCAAAAATTACCTTAGGCTCACACATGTGAAAGGAACAAAACTTACTAATAGTATTGCCAGTCTCTTTGCCTTGCCCATTTCCACCACCTGTTAAAGAGAACCATCTCCCTCCCCCCACCGCCTGCTTCCCTTTTTCCTTGCCCATATGCCAGCCTGTTTCCTGGGATTTGGAGATGTAGGATAAGAATGGATGCAGAGATAGGATTAGAAATATAGGAGGGGAGGGAGAGGGGACTTAAACCAATTTGGCTTCTGGGCTGGGCTTTGAGGGATATTTTTTATGGAGTTGAGAGTGAAAAACAAAAGCAATCTTAGGCTGGGAGAGAAAAAAAAATTCCCCCTCTTAAATCATTTATTGATGTGGAATTAAAATCACATGAAATTAATCATTATTAAAGTGAATAACTCAGGGATATTTAGTATATTCACAATATTGTGCAACCAACCACTTTATCTCATTCCAAAACACTTCCATTGTTCCAAAGTAAAAGCCTAAGAAAAAGTATCTTCAGAAGAGTTAACACAGATTTTGAATTGGGTCCCTTAAAGAGATGTGGAGAATATTCTTAATAACTTCTGCCTTGTAGACTGTGTCAAGATGTTGACCTTCAAAGGTGGGCCAAGGGATTCTGGGATTAATTTGGGTTCTGTACAGAGGTCTTATGGTTACCCAACACCCCAGGATGGAGACCTGTGAAGTGCTCACCTGCACACCAACAGGCTCTACGCTCCCTGGTTCTCTATGATAACCTTGCTATTCCTAGTGACCTGATATCACCAGGTCAGATGGTGGAAGGGCGTGGAGGCACAGAATGTGAAGTGTTACGCACCCACATCCTTCAAGGAGTGTCTGGCTTTGAGTGTTCTCCAAGACAACCTTGCACTATGAGCTCTGAGGTACCCAGAATCCTGGAAATACCCCCGAAGCAAGCAGAACTATTCACTCTCTTCGAGACATCCCCTGAAACTTCCCATCTTTCTCCTTCCAAGTGTCTACCCCAGCTCTTGCTCCCAGTTCCTTACCCTCAGGTAACCAAAGGCTAATAGTATTCTAACTTTCTCCATGTTTTATACAGATTCCTAAGTGCATGTGCATGAACACACACACACACATACACACACACGCACATGCACGCACACATGCAAGTATGTGTCTATATGTTTAGATTTTCTTTTTAAAGATTTGGTGCTTACTTCAGAACAAATGGATCACACATTCTCTTATTTCTTATTCCTATTTCAAAACTACCTTATGGAAATCCCTGTTAGTCCCCTCCTATGGCTGTCATTCAGTATCTGTGTTGGCTGCATAATAATCCATGATAAGGCTGTCTCATAATTTATCCAACCCTTAGTCTCTATTGATGGACATTTCCTTTGTTTTAAGTTTCTGTTCCTACAAACAATGAAACAAAGCATATTCACATAGATATGTTTTAAATATTGATGCTTTGACTTCCATCAAACGGAATCTGGAGTTGAAAGGTATGTGTACTTTAAAATTCATTGCATTTTTGACATTGCTTTAAAAAGGGCTGAAGCATGTTTTCAGTGCAAAATATGGAGAATACATTCCTCATAGCAACAGTTGCTATCCCTCCTGCTTTAATTTTTTCCATTCTGATAGTCACAAAGCCACATCACATTGTAAATGTAATTTGCAATTTGCTGACTCCTGATGAGATTCAGCATCTTCAGCATAGTCACTGGGCATTGGAATTTGTTTTTCTGTGAATTACCTATGCATATCCTCAGCCCACTTTTCCATTAGGATATTTAATTTTCCTTGCCAATTTGTAGGAGGATATCTGTACATCTGTACACTGTGCCCCAAATCAATCACTTGTCTATAATCTTTGGCAAAGTGGTTTTTTTTAATGATTTATTTTTATTTATGTGAAAAACAGAGTTACAGAGAGAGGTAGAAACACAGAGAGAAGGTCTTCCATCTGCCTGTTCACTCCCCAGATAGCTGCAATGGCCGGAGCTGAGTCTATCTGAAGCCAGGAGCCAGGAGCCTCTTCCAGGTCTCCCATGTGGGTACAGGAGTCTAAGGACTTGGGCCATCTCCCACTGCTAACCCAGGCCATAGCAGAGAGCTGGATGGGAAGAGGAGCAGCCAGGACTTGAACCAACACCTATATGGGATGCCGGCACTTCAGTCCAGGGCTTTAACCCACTGCACCATAGCACCGGCCCCGGCAAAGAGTTTTTAATTTAAATAAATCAAATGTATCCTTATTTCAGAGGTTAGGATTTTCTACACTGATAAGTTCTGTCCAACCTAGATTTTCATCTTAGCTATTTGTTGTTTAATTTTATTTAAATGTGAAAATTCCTTAATATGTTTAGAATTTATTCCTGTAATGGTGTAAAATAGGATTCAACTTTTTCTTGTAGGGAATAGTAAGATGAGCTAGCATTATTCATCATTTGCATCATTTATAATCCATTCTTGCCCCCTGACTCCAGCTGTCAACTTGATCATGTTTGAAATGCTCATGTCCCTGTCCTGGGATTGATTTGTTTATCTCCTGTTCAGTCTTCTAGTCTCCCATTGGTTGTTCTGTTCCTATTCCAATTCAATGGTTTGACTGCAATGGCTTTTTTGGAATGCTCTGGTATCTGTTAGGATTAGGCCTCCCTTACTGTTATTCTTTTTTTTTTTTTCCTCCATTTTTTCTCTTTCCTGGACATTTGTTTTAAGCACATTTTTATCCAATTAGAGAAAAAACTGGGGAAAAGTAACTCTGTGGTATTAGAAAATGGCATTGTAGGTCCCTCTGGCAGGGACAGAGACTGGAAGGGCACTCAGGGGCTTCAGGGGTACTGGTTATATTCTTGTTTAAAATGGGGATGCTGGGGCCAGTGTTATGGTGCAGTGGGTTAAAGCCCTGGCCTGCAGTGCTGGCATCCCATATAGGTGTTGGTTCAAGTCCTGGCTGCTCCTCTTCCCATCCAGCTCTCTACTATGGCCTAGGAAAGCAATGGAAGATGGCTCAAGTCTTTTGACCCCTGCACACATGTGGGAGAACTGGAAGAAGCTCCTAGCTCCTGGCTTCGGAACGGCGCAGCTCCAGCCATTGTGGCCAACTGGGGAGTGAACCAGCAGATGGAAGATCTCTCTCTCTCTCTCTCTCTCTCTTTCTCTTTCTCTTTCTCTCTGCCTCTGCATCTGTAACTCTGCATTTCAAATACATAAATAAATCTTTTTTAAAAAATGGGGATGCTAGTTACATGGGCACTCTATGGCTTGTGCACTTTTCTGCATGTATGTTACAATTCAGCACAGAATTTTCATACAAAGAGCCCACCATGTAATTATGTTCCTACCACCCTTGATGGGAGATCTGGATTGAGTTCCTGGCTCCCAACCTTGTCCCCTCCTGTCCACCTGGGTTGTTTTCGGGCATTTAGGTCGTGAGCCAACAAATGGAAGATGTGTCTGTCTACTTATTTTGGTCAAATAACTAAAACTTTTTTAAAAGCCCACTGAAATTTTAATTAAGATTATATCACATTTGTATTTTGGGGGAGAAGGAATTTTGTTATATTAATTTCAATAAGTTGTAAAATTAATTTCAATAAATTAATTTCAATAAAATTAATTTCAATAAATGTTAATTTCAATAGTTTGATGTTTTATAAGATTATTTCCACATAGTCCTGCTTATATTTATCCTACAATATTTTATATTTTTTCACTATAATTAATTGAATAATTTATCATTCCTATTTCTAGATGAACATGATAGCCTAGAGAGAAATCTTTTGCATGCATTTTTGATAAATCTTACCATCCTACCAAATTCCTTATTTTTTTTAAATGAGTTTTCTGGTTTTCTATGAATTGTGTCATTAGTGAAAGAAAATATTGTCAAATATTTATGCCAGTTATTTAATTTCATATTCTTACTGTATTTCCTAAAAATCTCCAAGGTAATGTTTAATAGTAATGGTGTTAGCAGGCATAAATCTGGAAGAGAAGAGACAGATCATGAGCAAAAGGAAATATTCTAATATATTGTCTCTTTTTTAAAATGTTTACAGGAACATTTCTTTTACATTTATTGGATTTTCTAAATATCTAAGGAAACTTGCATTAAAATTGCAGTAGTGGGCATTCTTATTCAGCTCTAGATTTTATTTAAAATGTTGGTATTTTTATGATGAGAATTATATTGGCTGTTGGCTTTTTATTAAAAGATTTTACTATAGGAGCTGGCGCTGTGGCTCACTTGGTTAATCCTCCTACTGCGGCACTGGCATCCTATATGGGCGCCGGGTTCTAGTCCTGTTGCTCCTCTTCCAGGCCAGCTCTCTGCTGTGGCCCGGGAGTGCAGTGGAGGATGGCCCAAGTGTTTGGGCCCTGCACCCGCATGGGAGACCAGGAAGAAGCACCTGGCTCCTGACTTTGGATTGGCGCAGCTCCAGCTGTGGAGGCCATTTGGGGGGTGAACCAATGGAAGGAAGACCTTTCTCTCTATGTCTCTCTCTCTCTCTCTCTCAATGTCTATAACTCTATCTGTCAAATAAAAAAAAAAGATTTTACTATAGCCAAAACAACTTATTCTATTCTAATTTTCCTTAAAGTTTTATTAATAATATTCTTTAAATTTTATCTAGCACATTTTTAGCAACTATTGATATGATCATATGGCCTTTTGCCTTATTGATTAAGATATTTATGTTGATAGATTTCTTGATGTTAGCTTTATAATTTTAGAATAAATTCTGCTTCATTATATTGTACTATTCTTTTTCCATATTGCTAGGTTCTATTTAAAATTTTATTTTATTTATTTGTTGCATCTATAGCTATAAGTAAGTTTGACTTATAGTTGCATTTCATTTTGTGTACCACCTCTATCAGATTTTAGTATGAAAATTATGTTTCTTTATAAAATACATGGAGAGGCTTTCATTTTTTTTCCCATGGCCTAGAATACATTAACATTGATATCTATTCTTTGAAGATTAGAAAACTGAGCTATGGCACCATCTGTCCTGATACCCTTTTGAGTGGTAGGTCTTTAATAATCTCTCTGCTTTCTCACTGTAATTAGTTATTCAGATTTCCATTTCTTTGATTAATTTTGGTAATTTCCTCTAGATCCTCAACTTTATTGTCATGGAGTTAGCATATAATAAATTCTTATAATTATTCAAATCTCTTCTGGATCTGTGACAATGACTCTTTTTCATTTCCAATCTCCCCCCCCCTTTTTTTTGCCTTCTCCTTTGTTCAATTAGACTAGAGAGGAGTTTATCATTACAGTTGTAGTTTTTAAGAACTAGCCTTTAGATTTGGTTGCAGCATGTCCTGTTTTTTTATTTTCTCTTTTAGTCACTCAGCTTTCATTTTGTTAATTCTCCTTTGGATCACGTTCCCTTCCTCCTTCTCCACAGAAGACATAAAATTACTCTTGCTTTATTGCCCCATCCCTCTTCCACTTCTAACTTTTGCCAATGAATACAAGAACTTTTAATTCTAGATTATTACTGGGATTTCCTTGCCTATTTCAAAATTCTTCTTTAGAACTTAGATGACACATTCTCAGACAGTCTATCATTATGGGTTTAGATATCATACATGTTTACATAAATGGCAAGCATCATAGCTCACTACTGACTCCTATTTCATTCTTCTTCCCTGATCTTGACTTTTCTATTCTGAGTCATATGTTGTTTGGTTAGAGTCTTTGACTTAATATTTTATTTAGCTAGGGCAAGGGAATAATATATTCCCTGGATGTTGCCCAATGATAATACCTCCATTATCTCCCCTTCTCACAGATGGAGGAAGGTTATCCTGGTTAGAATGGGAATCTTAGCTAGCATGTATGTCTTGTCAAAGGTCCACATTACTCTGCTAGCTTCCAATGTGGCAGAGTAGAGAGTTAGCCTGATTCTTCCACATTCTTTCTTATGTAATCCTGAAAGGTTGAACGGAAAGCAGGTCTCATCTGACTTGACTGCCTTTTGCAAGCTTGCAATCCTTTCTGTTGGTCAACATAGCTCCTCTGTCACCAGCAGACCATTTGCTCCCAGTGTACAGCAGGCATCCAATACGGGCTCTCCTGGGAAGCCATTTGTTGGTTCTTGGGAGGGCACTGTGAGGCTCTCCCTCCTGCCTGGTTCTGGTGTGAGAGAGCAAACTTCAATTTTCTTTCCCAGATGTGCTCTCTGCTAGAAGTAAGCCCCCTACCATTTCTTAAGCTGAAAGCCCCATTCCCCATTAGGGGCAAGTTTGGGGAATGGAGAAGATACTGACAAGACAGCATAAAGTCCAGAACCTTCTGCAGGGCCCAACTGACTCCCAGGATTCTCGGGTTTTTCTGAAATATTGAAGCTTGGAGGGAGGAACCTCTTCTCCCAAGTCTCTCCTTTCTCTTTTTACTCCAGAAGCTCAGAAAAGTTGCCAGTCCAGGGGCTTGGCAACTTCCCTATGACAATTACAGTTTCCAAATTAGTATAGGCAGGGACTCACTATAATCCCTACCCTGCCATTCCTCTTCCACTCGACAGAGATGTGGGAACTTGGCTGGCCCCAAGTACCCTGGTTCTCTGAGCTATTAGAAGTGTGGTGCTTGGGGCCAGCGTCGTGACGCACTAGGTTAATCCTCCACCTACGGCGCCAGCATCCCATATGGGTGCCAGTTCTGGTCCCAGCTGCTCCTCTTCCAATCCAACTCTCTGCTATGGCCTGGGATAGCAGTAAAACATGGCCCAAGTCCTTGTGCCCCTGCACCCTTGTAGGAGACCCAGAAGAAGCTCCTGGCTCCTGGCTTCAGATCGGCACAGCTCTGGCTGTTGCGGACATTTGGGGAGTGAACCAGCAGATGGAAGACCTCTCTCTCTGTCTCTCCCTCTCACTGTCTGTAATTCTACCTCTCAAATAAATAAATAAAATCAAAAAAAAAAAAAGAAGTGGGGGATGTGGGGGTGCTTAGCACCTCTTGTTCTCAGGTGGGGGCCCTAATTCCCATTTCCAACACTCCCTCTGCATCTACCACCCTGGCTCACTCATAATAATTCATGTTTGTGGATATTTTTTATGGTTCAGGCTCTGTGCTCAGCTAATTCATATATCTTCTCTTTTAATCTTCTAAAAAGGGCAGGACAATCAGAATCATTGCTCCACTTTCCAGATAAATAAATTTTGACAAAGAAATCTTAATTAACATGTTACTAAAAATCAGAGACCAAATTTGACTCCAAAGACCTTGTTTTTGCTGTTATAATTTAGAATAATACTTCCTCCCACTGTGATGTGATTTTTTTAAAAAAATTTTTATTTTATTTATTTGAAAGACAAAGAGAGGTAGAGCCAGAGAGACAGAAAGAGAGGTCTTCCCCAGTGTCTGCTAATACTAACTGATAGAATTAAAAAGGAGAGAATGCTCCAACATGGGAAGTGGGATACACAGCAGACTCATAGACAAATGCCCTAAACAGTACTCTGGCCTTAGAATCAGCCCTTAAGGCATTCAGATCTGGCTAAAAAGCCCATGAGAGTATTTTAGGCATGGAAAGCACTTTGGCAAAAATGACCTAAATGAAAGATCTCTATGAGTGAGATCTAGGTGGAAAGAAGGGGCCATCAAGGAAGGAGGTAACATTCTCTGAAGAGAGGAGAGAACTTCCACTTTGATTATGGCCTTGTCTAAATAAGGTCGGAGTTTGTGAACTTAAGAGGCTTCCATAGCCTTGGCAGCTCATGACAAGAGCCTCGGTTGATTATTGATGTCATAAATAAGAGTGTCAATTGTTAAACCAACAATGGGAGTCACTGTGCACTTACTCCCCATGTCCTTAATGTGTTGTACTATGAGAATTAATGGTAAAACCAATCTTCAAACAGTACTTTATATTTTGTGTGGGTACAAACTGTTGAAATCTTTACTCAGTATAGAGTAGATTTTCTGTATATAAAGCTAGTTAAAAATGAATCTTTTTTTTTTTTTTTTTTTTTGACAGGCAGAGTTAGACATTGAGAGAGAGAAAGAGAGAAAGGTCTTCCTTCCGTTGGTTCACCCCCCAAATGGCCACTACGGCCGGTGCGCTGCGCCAATCTGAAGCCAGGAGCCAGGTGCTTCCTCCTGGTCTCCCATGGGGTGCAGGGGCCAAGCACTTGGGTCATCCTCTACTGCCTTCCTGGGCCACAACAGAGAGCTGGACTGGAAGAGGAGCAACCGGAACAGAACCGGCGCCCCAACCGGGACTAGAACCCGGAGTACCAGCGCCACAGACGGAGGATTAGCCTAGTCAGCCTCGGCACCGGCCAAAAATGAATCTTAATAAAGAATGGGATGGGAGAGGGCGTAGAAGATGGGATGGTTTGTGTGTGGGACGGTGGTTATGGGAGAAAGAACTGCTATAATCTAGAAGTTGTACTTTTGAATTTTATATTTATTAAATAAAAGTTTTCTATTAAAAAAAGAAAAGAAAGAGAGGTCTTCCATCTGCTGGTTCACTCCCTAAATGGCCACAATGGGTAGAGCTGAATTAATCTGAAGCCAGGAGTCAGGAGCTTCTTCTGGGTCTCCCATGTTGGTGCAGGGGCACGAAGACTTGGGCCATGCTCTGCTGGTCTCCCCCAGGTGCATTAGCAGGGAGCTGGATTGGAAGTAGAGCAGCCTGGACTCAAACCAGTGTCCACATGGGATGCCCGCAGTGGAGGCCAGGGCTTTAACTCACTGTACCACAGTGCCGGCCCCTGTGATGTGATTTATGAATGAAACTTATCTTGGTGCCTGGTACACAGCAAGCCATCAAATATTACTTCCCTTCTTAGCTAACCCTAAAACTGGAAAATCTATCATCAAGTACAATGTTATAATGTTCCATCCAAGACACTTGGGAAAAATTTAAAGCTTAGTTTCATCATCCTCATGTATTAATCAAGTACTTAATTCACTCTTTTAAAACATCTGATATATGCCAGGCATCATGATAACTCTAAAGAGGGATACTAAAAAATTATATTAGTTTATGTGTGGTCCATAACAAATTATCACAAACTGGGTGGCTTAAAACAGTGGAAATGTGGGGCCAGCACTGTGATGTAGTGGGTAAAGCTGTCATCTCCTGCAGTATGGACATCCCACAAGGGCACCAATTCAAGTCCTGGCAGTTCCACTTCCATTCCAGCTCTCTGCTGTGGCCTGGGAAAGCAGTAGGAGATGGCCCAAGTCCTTGGGCCCCTGAACCTGCATGGGAGACCCAGAAAAATCTCTTGGCTCCTGGCTTCAGATCAGCTTAGCTCCAGCCATTGCAGCCATTGAGGAGTGAACCAGTGGATGAAAGACACTCTCTCTCTCTCTCTCTCTCTCTCTTTCTCCCTCTGCCTCTCTGTAACTCTGCCTTTCAAAATAAATAAATAAATCTTTTTTTAAAAAAGTGGAAACATATCCTCTCAAATATAGAGACCAGAAATTTGAAGCTGAGGTGACTGGGCAGGACCAGCCTGTCTCTGAAGGCTCTAGGGGGAAAATCCTTTCTTTCCTCTTCAAGCTTCTGGTGGTGTCAGGCTTTTCTTGGCTTGTGGCTGCCCCTGTTGGAACAAATTGCCTGAAGTGGGTCTGAACAGAGCATTTTCATGGCCTTCGCATTAGCAGTTGTTGTTCTTTATGTTCTGAAATAGTAATGATAATAATATCTATCTGACAGCAGTGCTGTGAGGACTAGACAAACAGAAAGTGTCTAGCAAGGTACCAACACAAAGTGGGCTCATGGTACCCAGTCTCCCAGCTGCCCCCTCGCAACCCATGACCCCTGCCCCTGGTATTCACTCTTGAATAAGCTCCTCCTGTTGAGTGTGGGCTAGCTTCAATTACTCACATGCAACTAATAGAGCAAGACTGAACTGGCGTTGTGTGATTCATGCAATGCACAAAGGTTCCAATTTTCCTATATCCTCACCAATATATATTTTTCCTAATTGCTCTCTAAATGTATATGAAGTGGTATTTTGCTGTGGTTTTGATTTGTATAGCCCAGTGATTAGTGATATTGAACATCTTTTCATGTGTTTATTGGCCATTTATGTATCTTCAGAGAGACACATATTAAGCAACTATCTTTAAATTAAGTTTTTTGTGTTAAATTGTAGTTCTTTAAATATTTCTAGTGCCAGGCTTGTAATTTGCAAATGTTTCTCCTGTACCATGGGTTGCCTTTACACTGTTGATGGTGTCCTTTGATATATAAAAGTTTTCAGTTCTGATGAAGTTCAGTTTATCTAGTTTTTCTCTGCTGCTCATGATTTTGGTGTCATATCTAAGAAATCATTATCAAATTCAATGTCAATTAATCTTTTCCCAAAATTTTATTTCTTTTTTTTTAATTTATTTGACAAGTAGAGTTATAGACAGTAAGAGAGAGACAGAGAGAAAGGTCTTCCTTCCATTGCTTCTCTCCCCAAATGGCTGCTATGGCTGGCCAGCACTGTGCCTATCGGAAGCCAGGAGCCAGGTGCTTCTTCCTGGTCTCCCATGTGAGTGCAGGGCCCAAGCACTTGGGCCATCCTCCACTGCCCTCCCAGGCCACAGCAGAGAGCTGGACTGGAAGAGGAGCAACTGGGACTAGAACCTGATACCCGGATGGGATGCCGGCGCTGCAGGCGGAGGATTAACCAAGTGAGCCATGGTGCCGGCCCTCCCAAAATTTTCTTGTAGGAGTTCTAGCTCTCATATTTAGGTTTCTTTATCCATTTTTAATTAACTTTGGTTTTTGATGTAAAGTAAGGAGGCAACTCCATTTTTTGCATGTGGATAAATCAGCTTTGTTTCCAGTGAGTCAGTAGGATGTCCTGGCTGACAGGATATGGGACTCAGGGCAGAGGCCTTTGGAGGAGTAAGGCAAATCATATTTTCTTTAATTGTGCAAGTTGGGCCAAAAATTCTAAAGGCTGAAGGCCACAATAGAATTTCATTTAAGGAGCTAAAAGATTTTTGTCTGGAAAACATCTTGATTTATTTATTGAGGTTGGGAAATGAAACAGAGAATTTGTTAGGAAGAAGACAGGACAAAGGACGGCTGAACTAGTTTGCAAATGAAATGAAGATATTTTGTTCTGGAAGAACAGCTAGAGAGGATGAGGGTCAGGTGCCCAGGAAGATGAATGAAATAAGACAATGCAAGAAAGTCTGGGCTGTTTAGCAGGATGTTGTACGCAGAAGATGCAAGTTTTGACCTTGGCTACTCCTTGGGTCTGAAACAATCCCTGAATCGAAATGATGCTCTTTGCTGATTGTAGTGTTTGGGCATTTTTCTGACATTCTCTTTCCAAGCGTGATTTTTAATTACTCCTGGAAGCAAGAGGAAGTTGTCGAGAGCCAGTCCTCCTGAGTTTAGGTCGCAGTTCTATCCCTACTCTGACCTCTGTGATTCAGAATAATAATAATAATACCTACCTCCAGCATGGGCAGGGAGATCACATGTCTGAATATTTGTAAAATTCTTCGAACAGTCCCTGACATATGATAAGCATTGAATAAAAAATTGAAAACTAGAGGCTTCTGGGATGGCTGATGTTCTCCTAGGTTTTATCCCCTTCTCCAGAATATATCTGCTCCCATCCTTTCCTTACCCAGTGGGAAAACCAGAATGCCTCAGTTGACTCTCTATCACTTCCATGACATAGATTCATCTCCAGGGTTCGAGAATAAATCACTGGCCTGATACTGATAAGGCTTTGGGGTCACTCTTTCTTCCTAGTGACAAAGACATTCTATTTGGAACACTAAGAAGTCAGTGATTTACAGATTAATGTCTTGTTCGTGGTGTGAAAAAGAGTGAACACCCGTATAAAACAGCAGTTAATGGAACAGCATTCTGGCTTGGTAGAATCTTTCAGGTTATCGCAGGCACTTAAAATCTCACATCCTTGGTCAAAGGCTTTTTCCTAATCAGAAATTCAGACAATGATTCAGACTGACTGTGATGTTTATTACAGTGTAGTTTATAATAATGAAACATTGAAAATGATTTAAATGACAAACCATGGGAACTAGTAAGTAAAATTATAGTGCATCCACATGATAAAATTATCCAGTCACTAAAAGTCTTATGTTCAAAAAACATTAGTGATGAGTTTTAGGCACAATGTTAGGTGAAAAGAACAAAGACAACAGATGGTATATTGTGTGCTTTTAATTTTCTTCTTTATGTTTTCCAAGTTTCCTATAATCCTGATGGAGTAACCTCTCAGTCCACGTCTACTCTGTTGGAATTCCTTGGATGACAGACCCACACATTTCTGCTGCTAAGATCTCTGAGCTGCCCTGGGTTCTTTATATCCCACATCTGGCATGTCAAACTCTACTATTGTTGTGCTATCTCTACTCAGAAAGTTCCCTTTTAGCTTACAAGGGAAGATCTGATGTTTGTTTCTTGTAAACAACAACAACAAAAAAATTCATGAATACTATACCTTAGTTGTTTCAGGCACATTCATCTTATATCCTCAACTAACTGGTCAACTCTTTGACATGAAAGATTATGTCTTTTACTTTCCTTCCTATCTCTCATAGCAGGGCTAAGCCAGTTGCCAGTACCTAAGAACTCAAATCCTGTGGATTTCCCTCCAATAGACTGGGAGCTGGAGCAAGCAGCCCACACACATCTCCTAAAGGAATGAGGGCCACTGTGAGGCCTGAGCAAGGCAATGCAGAACCAGCAGTAGCTCTTCCGTAATCACCTGCAGAGGCACAGGACCTGGGCCCTTCAAGAGCAGAGCTGGCTTTTGGGTGGAGGAAATGTGGGCAAGTGCTGGTCCTGTTAGAACAGCATTCCTTCCACTGCTTGTCACCAACCAGCAGCCCCAATTCTCTGGGAGAGAGGGTACCAGCCCCATGGGACCTACAATAGAATCTCTACTGGTCTAATGAGACACCCTTACGGGAGCCTGGGGATGTTCTCAGGGGGCCTTGTGGGCTCTCACCTACTTATGCACTGGGTGTATTCAACCAATCTTGAAACATTTTTTGGTGATGAAATGCTTTCATGGATAATGTCTACTTCATGCAGTGGGATTTTTGTAAGGATTAGGCAATACTTAATCTCCCTCTCCCAAAAGAAATGGAATCAAGGGGGAACCTCACTGTCTCTACAATGTCCCAGGGTTCATCTGTCACTGACCTCTTAGGCCTCTGCTCCCCTTGCCCCAGCTCTCTTTATGGGTCTCAGTGGTGCTCCCTTAGCCAGGAACCACTCTGCCCAGGTCTTCCTGCCCTCACCTGTTTGTCTTGGATGCTACCTCCTCCTGAGCGTCTTCTCCAACCCATCAATCCCCAATCCATCTTCCCCAAACCCTCACGGGGTAAGATGCCCCTCCTGTGTTTTCCTTAGTGCCCTGCTATCTCTTTTCACAGTTCATGCTGGCTAGCCATGGTCCACTTGTCATTTTCCCGCTAAATTGCACAAAGCTCATCATTGTCGTTACTACATCACCACCCTGCAGGCTGCTTCAGGTAAGCTGAGGGGCCCGTTTCTTCTGCATGGTAGAGAGGTTAGTAATTCACTCAACAAATATTTGTGGAATGCATCCTACATGCCAAGACTGTAGTAGGTACAGGAACAAATCTGACCAGAAACATGTTATCTATACTTAGGGAACTTACCATCTGACTGGAAAGATAGCTATGAATCCAAACAACACGGCAGCACCATTTATCCATGATTATGCCAAACTCTGTTCTAGATGCCAGGGACACAACAGTGAATCCCTACCCTTGTGGGGCTTATATTTCCTTTTTTAAAATTAGTTAATTTATTTGAAAAGCAGAGTTACACAGAGAGAGGAGAGGTGGGGAGTGGGGTCTTCCATCCTCTGGTTCACTCCCCAATTGGCCACAATAGCCCGGGCTGTGCTGATCCAAAGCCAGGAGCCAGGAACTTCTTCCAGGTCTCCCACATGGGTGAAGGGGCCCAAGGACTTGGACCATCTTCTACTGCTTTCTCACGCCATAGCTGAGAGCTAGATTGGAAGTGGAGCAGCCAGGACTCGAACCGGTGCCCGTATGGGATGCCGGCACTGCAGGTGGTGGCTTTACCCACTACACCACAGCGCCAGGTCCAGGGCTTATATTTCTAATTATCCTGTGATGAGCACGTAATGGAGATCAGTGACTACCATGAGGCATACAACAGGGCTCATGACCTTGTCTGGAACATCTCCATCTAGATATAAAGCTAGATGTAGACATAGGCATAGGCACAGGTGTAGAGGTGGTGCACCTGAATTCTGAAGGATGGGTAGCAGTTGCCCAGGTGAAGATGATGGACAGGAGCATAGCTGACGGTGGGAAGGGCGCTTTCAAAGCTCTGAAGCAGCCTGCACAATGGGGCCTCCTATCAGAGGACTGGTTGCAATGTGGGCAGCAGGAGCAACGTGGAGAGAGCTGAGACTGCAGACATGGGAAGCCGAGGACTGTTGGCTGATGAGTGAGGCAGAAGCTTGCACTTACTGTGGGAGGGATAGCCTGTCTGCACCTGTTTACCTGTTAAGGGCAGATTGTGCTGTCTTCAAGTGGCACCACCTCTCTCTACCCACTTGCTTTCTATTTGCTGGTTATTTTGATTGAAGGAGCCCCTAGAAGAGGTGGTGGTCCCATCCCTCTGGTCTTTCTAGTCCTTTCTCTGTGCCCGGCTTTCTTTCATGTCCATGGTGTGCTGCTATTTCATGGATGCCTTTGCTACACACTCAGAAAGATAGAGAGACATTAGGGAGATAGAATCTATTATAAAAATATTGTAAAAATACATGCAGATAGCTTAATCCACAATCTTCATGCAGTCAAAAAATTGGACTGAATTACTTCTTAATTTTGTTATTAAGAATCTCTCACTTCCTAATGCAGAGTTGAAAAATTCTTTAGTATGATGACATGAATTTTCCTTGAAGGATTTCATATAATCCTTCTAAAACCTATCTGTGCTTGTTGGAACAAACCAGGGAGCTACTGTGTAGTGTGTTTCCCTTTTTCTAAAGCTCTGCTTTACGGAGAAGTGATGTCTAGATGCTAGAATAGGCTCTAATTACTTTTTTGTGTTTCATTGAAGACTTTCAGGCTCCTGGTGAGTGGATTTCCATAGAACCCAACCTATGATCCCTGTCCTCACCATCTATAAAGCTCAGGAAGGGACAGCAGAGGAGAGGAAAGACAACAACATCTCTCAAATAAAAGAGCAAGTGATGAGAGTGGCAACAGGGATTAAGATGCTGAATGTCAAGAATGCACACTAAACAAAAGAACCTGGGAGGTAAGGAATATGGAGGTACTTCAAAAAAGTTCTTAGTAAAGTAGAATTAAAAGATGATGTGTTTCCTGTCTCTGTCTCCTTATTCTAGCACCCAGCTAATGTAGAACCTTGAAGGCAGCAGTAGTGGCTTAAATGGTTGGGTTCCTGCCACCCACATGGGATACCAGGATTGAGTTCCCAGTTCCTGGCTGCAAGCTGGCCCAGTCCTGATCATTGTGGACATTTGGGGCTGAACCAGCAAATAGGAGTGGGTTCCCTCTCCCTCTCTCTCCCCATGCCTTTCAAATAAATCAATAAAATCTTAAAAAAGAAAAAGATTGCATATTTTCCATGATCATTTTAAAGACCACTTTGTATACCTGGGCCACTGGCCTTTGGGCCCTAGAAGCTTCATTTCCACTACAGAGGGCCCACCTGTGTGGGACATTGATCAAGTAAAGGCTAGACAGAGCTGAGATGGCTCCAACCTAAACAGAGTTGGAAACCAGAGTCAGGAAAATAATGGGTATTGGAAATCAAGGAGTGAGGGCATTGACTGACAATGAGAGAGTGTGACTTCCTCAAGCTGGAGACATTTCAAAGCAATTGGCCACCTATAGATTTCCTGGGAGATATTCTTATCCTCAAGAAGATACTGATAATTAGGTCCCGGGCTAAAATGGAACCACAGAACAGACTGATTTCTTCATTTTTCAAAATGTATTTTTCTGGTTATAAAAAGTAGAACAGGAATGGTTTAGACGCTGCTTGGGATGCTTGCATCCTATCTCTGAGTGCCTGGGTTCAAGTCTTGGCTCTGTTTGCAATTCCAGCTTCCTAGTAATGCACACCTGAGATGCAGCAGATGCTGGCTCAAGTGCCTGGGTTCCTTCCATTCATGTAGGAGACCAGTATAGAGGTCTAGGCTTCTGGCTTCAACCTGGCTGAGCCTTGGCTGTTGTGAGCATTTACAGAGCAACCCAGAAGATGGAAGAGCTCATTCTCTCTGTTTCTCTGCTATTCAAATTTTAAAAAGTGAAACATACAGACAAATAAGAACAAAAATAATTTTATTCCCATCCTCAAGCACACATTAAAGCCTCTTTGGGTATATCCTTAGATCTTTGTTTCAACTGTGCATACACATATGGTATCAAACTTCCCCAAACTGAGAAATAATAGGGAGTATTCTATTTTGTAGCCTGTTTTTATTGCTTAAAAATATATAATGATGTTCCAGACCAACACATATTATTTTGCATCAATCTATTGACTAAATGGTATTCAATCACAAAGACTTGGAATAATTTACTTGGTCCCCATGGGTTAGAAACTTGTCATTTTGCATTTTTAAATCATTATAAATAATGTTACAATGAGATATTTGTCAATAAAATTTAGTACATAGCCATGATGTTTATTTTTGGATAAATTCCTGCAAGTAGAATTGCTAAAACCAAAGTTATGCTTGTTTTAAATAATTTGAATGGTATTCTGAATTCCCCCTGAAAGGGTCATCCCAATTCATACTCCTGGGTCCTACTAGCAGCACAGAAGCAGTCCCATCTTCTCTCTTTTTCAATGAAGTATACCTTTCATGATGTTAATTCAGGACAACTTCAGCTATGTTGATTAAGCAGATCTGAAGGGAAACACATATCACAACCCTATCATTCCAGTTTCTCCTCTGCTCAGCTCTTCTCATACCCCTCTGCCTCTCCCCATGTTTTCTCCTTGGCATTATTTAGGGACCCATCTGTCTCTTGAATGAAAGTCTTAGCTACTTTGAGGGTAAGGAACAGGTCTTATCCAATTGATGTTGTCTATACCCCTTATGGACTAGCACAACTTCTTTGTGCATTTGTCAAATATTTGTTGAATTAAAATGTATAATATAGATCCAAAGTAGCTCAAAAGATTAAAGTACTCAGTGAAGAAAATGGGAAGTACAGTTTTGAAGTCCAAAAGTTGCATAGCAAGAATCCCTACCCTTGAGTTCCTAAGAAAATCCTTGCTTATGTTGCCATACTCCACTACTTGTTTGCTTATTCATGTGTTTGTTCAAACTTATATTAGGGGCCCTTTGAATAGAAAGCACATCAGTGAAATAAAATATAGTCATTGCACTCAAAGATGTTGCAATGGAGTTCGAGAGAAGAAGCATATATGTTTCAACAACATTCATCAAACACTCATAATGTTCTCAGCCCTAGGATTACAGAAATAAATAATATAGACTTTGTGACCTCTAGGAACTTATGTTCCCACAGGGAAGGTTCACACTGGGACATAGACTAATAATTTCACCATCACACAGTTAATGTTGTACAGAGCATGCTCCTGTGTAAACAGTAGGCACCATGGTGAGGTGGGAAAAGAAAAAGCTTCAGGGAGTGGGCATTTGGCACAGCAGGTAAGATGCAGCTTGGGTTGTCCACATCCCACATCTCAGAGTACTTGGGTTGAAGTCTAGCCTCTGCTTTCAATTACAGTGTCCTGCCAATGGGTACCCTGGGAGGCAGCTGCAGTGGCTCAAGTACTTGGATTCCTGTCCCTGAAAGGGACACCTGGGTTGAATTCCAAGTTCCTAGTTTAAGCCTAGCCCAGCAGGCATTTGGGAAGCAAGTAAGTGGATGGGAGATCTCTGTATGTCTTGTCCCTCTCTGTCTCTCCACCTTGCAAATAAATACATTTTTTTGTTTCAAAAAAGAACGGACTTCAGAATCAGGCAGATTCAATTTGAGTTTGATTTTCTACTTTCTACTTTTTCAACCCTAGATAAGCCAATCAAAGCTTCCATTTCCATATACCAAACTTAATGTGCAGATTGAATGAAATAAAGTATGCAAAGGGTCTTCTATACATAAGGATATTTCAACAAGTTTATAGAAAATGAGAGTAAATGATAAGCTCATTTTGGTAAAAAAAATTGTTTGAATCTATGCCTAGTTTTCTCGTAATATACTTTTCCCATGAACTTTTTGAAGAGCCTTCATATGCATGGACTTTTTTTAATGCACAAAAGCAAACATAACTTTTCATTCCATTTTCCATAAACTATTCTGAATTACCCTTGCATTACACAGACAACCCTGAAAAATTGTTGCTGTTAGTAAGGCCACAGTCAGGAAAAGATTCACAGAGGAGACTCTGTACCTGGGCCAGAAAAGAAGGTATCACATCATTGGGCACAAAACATGAAGAAAGGAATTCCTAGCATGGTATGCAATGTGCACAAGCAAAGTGGGAGCATAACATCCACTTGGCCTGTTTGGAAAATTACAGTAGTGTTGTGATGTTAAACTACAAACTAATAGACAGGGAGGGGTAGGAAATGAGGGGCAAGAAGTAGCAAAAGACCATCAGAGGACCTTTAAGTCATACTATGATCTATAGCTGTCCAATAGGTAGCCACCAGTCACTTGCTGCCATTTAAATTTAAATTAACTAAAATTAAATCATTTCAAATGCTCAATGACTGCATGTAACCAGTAGCTACCATATTGGACAGTTTGGACAAAGAATCTTCCCCCCATCAGAGTCTTCCACTGGACAGTGCTGCCTGAGACCCTTGCTATTCACAGTGGTAAGAAGACCGGCAGCATTAGCTGGTGAGAAACTCACATTCTCAGGCTCCACCCCAGATCTGCTGAATTATCAGCTGTATTTAACAAGATCCACCCCCACCACCTCTCCAGGTGATTCACGTGAACATACAAGTTTGAGGGGAGTTGCTGTTTAGAATGGGTAGCCATTGAATGGTTTAAACAGGAGCAGCATGGTGAAACCCACACTTGAGAAGTTTGTTCTAGTAGTAGGAGGATGAGTAAGAAGAAGGCAAGAGCAGAGGAAGAGACGTGGGCAATGGGGCTGCTGTTTTCAAATTTGAACACGCTACAAAAAGTCCCTTCTGGGTGTAAGCAATCCAAACAGGTGTGGTGAGCAGAGTGCAGGCTGATTTAGCTCTCCCTTGGACCCAGGCCCCCTCCTGCAGTGAACACCGCACACGAGCACCCAAAGCAAAGCCATGATTCATGGGGTAAGTGATGGGGAAGGCCTGACGGCACAACTTGAGGATATTGATCAACGCAACAAGCCACCACTGTGTGGGGCGTGGCTTTGTAAAATGCCGCGGGCTGTGGGAGGACAGGGCAGTGGCAGGCCAGAGAGGAAGGACTCGCCCTGCAGCGACCAGGGATGAGAGCCGACCTCCTCACATCAGCACTCATGGGCAGCCCAGCTCTGTGGCTCCCTGTTGCCTTTCCCATCAGGAAAGTGATTAAACTAATTGCCTTAAACCAGTGCTGTATTTCATCTGTATAATACCCATAATTTGGGGTTTGAATACAACTGCAGTAAATTATACTAATCACAGGAAAACTTCATTAAACTAATATAGGTTTATTCAAACAAGTGCAGTTTTCAGCAACCCGTATTCCCTAGTTGAAGTGGTGCCTTCTTGTTTTATAATCCTACATTGAATACCCCAAATTCTACTCATTGGAACTCCATTTTTTTCTAAAATAATGGATGTTTTTGGATATTAACCTGCTTAGAGAGATGATCCGTTTTTAAATCATGAGCCATAATACTAAGAAAGAAAACCTAGAAACAACCTTATGTAGACAATCTTTAAACTCCTTTCTCTATTCTGTGTTTCTGGGGTATGATAAAGTTTATATATTTACAAGTACTTTAGATAAGGTGAATTGGGGCAAAGAAAATATCTACTATTTGCTACTGTCAGCCTAAATAACAAGCAGATAGAAATTCTCCAGAGATTAATAAGTTTATTTGGGAAATGGGTGTTTGGTACAGAAGTTAAGCTGCTGTTTGGGATATCTACATCTCATGTCAGGGTTCAAGTCCTGACTCTACTTTTTGATTCCAATTTCCTGCTCATGGGAACCCTGAGGGACAACAGGAATGGCTCAAATGCTTGAGTCCTTGACACTCACAGGGGAGATCCAGACTGAGCTCTGGGTTCCTAGCTTTAGCCAGGCTGTTCCCTGGCTGTCGCAGGCATTTGGGGAATGAACAAATGAATGGAAGATCTCTTCCTGTCTTTCTCTTTCTCTGCCTTTTAGATAAATAATAATTTTATATGGGAATGAACATTGCAGTGGGAATACGTGTGACATAGTAAACAATGAGTGTATTCAAGGAAGCTGAGGCAAGGAGTTTATAAAGGCAATATGGGGAGGGTTACATAATTGTAATTACATAATCGTAACAAGGGTGGCACCAGTCCAAGGTTATGCAGGCGTTGCTGGGCAGACATCCTTGCGGAAGTATTTTCTGTGTAAGGTTGGTGTGGCCTTTGTGCAAGGCTCCGGCTCCAGAGGAGTCTTCTGTGATAGTTCTTGTCATGAAACACATGTGTGTGAGATAGCCCTCTTTAGGATCCCCCCCCCCCAGCCTGATTGACTGATAAGGGTTTGACATGAATATTTCTATTCTGACAGCAGTCATACTATAAAATGTTACACACAGCACATTATACACACACAAATAGACACATATGCACCGGACTGCTCAGAGTTCCTGCAGGAATCAGGTGGCACACTCACTAAAGATACTTGAAAACAATTTGAGAAAAGACTCACTGGTGACTATGTAGGTAGAGCTAAAGGGAGTTAAGAAGGACTGTTGTAGCACTCAGTGATTAGCAGCAGCTGGTGGCTGTTACCACAGTGAGGCCAGAAGGGGAAAGGAGAGAAGGCACTTCCTGGGAGCCAAGAGTAGCTGCCAGAGAAGGCTAACCACAGGGAGCTTGGCCATTAGTCCAGGGATACAACCAATTTACAACCACCCAGCCGGAAGGGGGATGAGGAAATAAGCTCCCCAACTTCACATTCTGCCCTGTCTTTCTTCTCCTTCTTTGACCAAACCCGGAAGCTAGATGGTAAGGGAACCTGTTGCTGTAGTCCATTCCGGGAAGCCTTGAAAACACAACGCAAGGTGGAGAAGTGTAGAGAGTGAAACCACAGGAGGGAATGGGAAGCATCCACACGCTCCACACACACCCATAACACACACACACCCCCTACATTTTCATAACACCTTACACTTGGTATTTTCAGAACTTTTTCATACCTGTACCTGACCCATAGCAAGTCCTCTATGTGTGTTTATTGAATAAATCAATAAAATATAATATTTGCTACTGAGCTTATGTTTTCCTATTTCCAATAACTAGGTATCTTTCACTTTTTTATTGAAGACACACGTAACAAAATGGGCCAGTTTAATCATTTTGAAGTGTAAATTCTATGCCATTAAGTACATTCATGATGTTGTGCAGCCACCATTAGTAGTTAGTTCCAGAGCTTTTTCATTATAGAAATGGAGACTCTAAAACAAACTTACTTCTGGTGACAGACTCAGTTCTCCTATAAAAGAGTACAAAATCTACTGAGTAGTGTGACAATTTTCCTAATAACTAAGATTTTTATAGCAAAGAAAATTTCAATATAATTTTTACCAATAAACAGTAAAATACCTAGAGTAATTACATAGGGTTACATAGAATTAGCAGACATAGAGTAGTAGTTAATTCAAATATAGAACCTGGGTATTTGAGTTAATTTCCTTTTAACTGCTTTGATTGATCAAATTAGTCAGAAAGTGGATTAATTATATACTTCAACCTGACTGTAGAGATGTTAATGCCCAATAGCACATTCTTCTTCCTTTGCTAATGGTGGAATAACCTTGGAGAGTCCTCAGAAATCTACAAAGAGATCTACCATATGACCCAGGAATCCCAGTCCTGGAAATTTTACCCAAAAGAAATGAAATCAGCATATGAAGTTACCCATACCCCCACGTTCACAGCAGTTCAATTCACAGTAGCTAAGGTATGGAATCAACCCAAATGTCCATCAACTGATGATTGGATAAAGAAAATGTGATACATACACACACAATGGAATACTACTCAGCCATAAAAAGAATGAGATCCTGTCTTTTGCAATAAAATGGAAGCAACCAGGGGCCATTATGCTTAGTGAAATAAGCCAGACCCAAGAGACAAATATCAAATGTTTTCTCTGTTGCAGCAAATATATGGAGTACAAAAAAAGAATTTAAGGCATATGACTGAAATTGACATCTTGAGATTTTAGAATTGTTTATAACACCTTTCTAGACTCCTCTGAACAGTGGTCTTTCTAGTTTTTATTTGTTGAATTCATTTAGTGGAGCATTAAGCCTGTGATGATACAGTATATTACATGTACAGGTGATGACATGTTATTGCAAAATTTAAAAAAGAAAAGAATGAGGAGGGAAGGAGGAAGGGAAGTATCATTTTATTCTTAGAACTGTATCTATGAAAGACATGAAATCTGTTGTTTATGTTAATAAAAAATTAAATTTAAAAAAATTCCAAAGCCTTGCCAACAAAGCCAAAATAAATTTCAGAAGAGGTCTGAGTAAAAAAAATTTCACAATCTCCATCAGCCTGTTGGTGGCAGATGGTAGGCCTGGTTCTAGTTCTGCCACTGCTAGCTATGTGGATACAGGCTGGCAATTTGGACTCCCTTATCTGGAAAAACGGGCTGGACTTTGATCCCTAAAGCCCCTGGCAGCACTCATGTCCCTGTGACTCTAGGCTCTGCCTGTAAACCTCTGAAGCTTTCCACTGGAAAATGCTCTTAGTCGAGCACATCAGATATCTAAACATGCAGTATTTACCCTTCTGATGAAATGGACAGAGTGGAATTTGACCCTTTCAACAAATCATGGCTGTGAGAGCCAATGTTCTGTGTGTTTAAAACCAGTCGGGGATAGGTTTAGTGTTTGGAGACACAAGTAAGCCTAATTTGTTTTCAACGAGTATTTCAATGACATGGAGAAGTGAGTTCTGACCTATTGTCGACAGCACAGTTTTCCCTGCAGAGTTGGCTGACTGATACTGATCCATTGCCACTCTCGCACCTGGTCTCCTTGGTAACTAAGGGCCTAGATCTGTGAGATGCTCACAAGACATCTGGTTAGGATTAAGGTGCAGACTACTGCTATCAGAGATCAAGCCCATAGCCTGGGCCTATGATGACCCCAAGCTAATTAAAGAATCAGCAGCCACAGGCAGAGAATAGCCGATCCAGCATTGCTGATGGGGTGGGTTAGTACAGCAGTGACAGTGTAGGCTTGGGAACCACACTGCCTGGGACTAAATACCACCCTTGTTCCTTACTAAAAGTGGAAACTTGAGCAAGTTTACATGGCTTTTGGTATCTCAATTTCCTCATTTGTAAAATGAGTTTAGCAAAAGTACTTTCCTGGGACAGGTATTGTAGTACAATGGCTTAACCCACCTGATGCAACACCAGCATCCCATTTCAGACTTAGGTTCAAGACCCAGCTATTCCACCTCCACACTCCTTTAATATTCTGACCCAAGCCACACTGAAAGTCTTATCTGTTGACCACCAATGACTCTGTGAGTTGCATGGCTCAGTGTGTTACCAGTGGATGCATTTGGTTTCAGCCATGTGGTGGCTGGGAAGAACTTTCCTGTAGATTGATGGTCTGGGAAAGGACTAAGGCTCTATTTGCATTCTGTGTTGCTGGCTCATTTCTCTTTGGGGAGAGTGGATACTGTTGGGCTTCCTTTGTCCTTGACATTGTTGAAAGAAGTCTTGTGATCTAATTTCTTTTGTTACTCAAACTGGAATAACTTAACTTGTTAAAACAGATGGGGTAGGACCTGTAGTTTAGAAGCCTTTAACAGCAAGCAGTATTTCTTACATGCCAGACACAATGTTAGCTGCTGGAGATACAGAGAGAAACAAAACAGTAACTCAGTCTAGTGGGGGAGAGCAATGAGGAAAAATGGCCATCATGGTAAAGTTGGCAAACTGTGTGGGAGAAGAGAGTATGTGGGAGACCATGGGAGCTGAGAATGAAAGAAACAGCTTCCACAGGGGCTGGCATTGTGGTGCTGCAGGTTAAACTGCCCCTTGTGATACCAGCAACCAATACAACTGCCAGTTTGAGTCCCTTCTGCTCTGCTTCCAATCCAGTTTGCTGCTAACGCACCTGGGAAAGCAGCAGAATATGGCCCAGGTGCTTGGGCCCCTACCACCCATGTAGGAGACCCAGATGGAGTTCCAGGTGCCTGACTTTGGTCTGACCCAGCCCCAGCCCTTGTGTCCATTTGGGGAGTGAATCATCAGTGAATGGAGGATCCCCCCAGACTGTCTGTGTGTGTGTGTGTGTGTGTGTATGTAACTCTTCCTTTCAAGTGAATAAATATTCTTTAAAATAAAGAAATAGCTTTCAAAAACAAGCACAAGACTCATTGTAAAAGAGTATACTTGAGTTCCTACAAAAACTGGATCCTGCACTGGATATTGAAGTTAAATGATTCCAATTCATTCTCTCATCAAAGTCACACATAAGTAACAGGGCTAGGGTTTAAGTCAAGGTCAGTTTGGACCCAAACCCATTCCACTCCATCTCAATGCAGGGCTGGGCAGATGGGTAGGGGGTGGGATCTTAGATGAGGGGAAGAGCCCAGCCCCATGGTGGAAACAACTGTGAAGTTAGAGACTCACAGAAACAGCAAGTGTAGAAATTCTCTCCCAGGCCTGTGGCAGCACATGGCACTGTTACCAAGCCTAGAAGGGGCCTTAGAATTGTTCTCAAGCAGCACTGTAGGACCAGCATGGAGCCAGGCCGAAACACCTGCTAGATGGGGTCATGGGAACAGATCTGGGAGAGCCACCAGAATGCTAAAGGAGACTCTAAGAACCTGGCTTCATGAGGGATGCTTTTCCTTAAGTTCTCAGTTGCCTTAGGAAGGAAAAATTTATTAACCTAAAAATTCGACTGCAAAAATGTTAAGGAGAATGCTTGCACAAGGAACAGGATCGGAGTTCAAGGGTAGGATGGCTTTTCTTTGTCTGGTGCTGGACTCTCACCATTAGCCACCCTGAAACATTTGTTGACTATGCCACATTAGATTCCAGAATGGCCCTGAAAGTATGGTATGAAATGCTCAAAACTGGGCTTTGTATAGAAAACGTAACAACCAAACAGATTCACACCAGCTGCTGGCTTTGTTCATCTCTTTGATTAAAGTGTGCTGAGTGTCATTAAGGAAAAATGTGATTGGCAATCCAACTTTGGTTCAAACATTGATGTTAGATTGGACTAACCTGGAACAACCCTGTGACCCAGTCAGAACTTTGATTAAAAACCTGAAACATGCCGGCACCGCGGCTCACTAGGCTAATCCTCCGCCTTGCGCCTGCACACTGGGTTCTAGTCCCGGTTGGGGCGCCGGATTCTGTCCCGGTTGCCCCTCTTCCAGGCCAGCTCTCTGCTGTGGCCAGGGAGTGCAGTGGAGGATGGCCCAGGTGCTTGGGCCCTGCACCCCATGGGAGACCAGGAAAAGCACCTGGCTCCTGGCTCCTGCCATCGGATCAGCGCGGTGCGCCGGCCGCAGCGCGCCGGCCGCGGCGGCCACTGGAGGGTGAACCAACAGCAAAAGGAAGACCTTTCTCTCTGTCTCTCTCTCTCACTGTCCACTCTGCCTGTCAAAAAAAAAAAAAAAAAAAAAAACTGAAACATTTTCTGCCTCAACAGTTTTTGAGCATTTGGCTGATGTTTGATGTCCAATTGGGATTAATCTCCATATTCTGTTAAGGGGAACAACTCTTTCTCAGGTAGTTTTTTTGCTGTCTGCAATATCTTTGTAATATCCTTCCAGGGACTCCTGTGGGCTTAAATATATGACATTCAAAAAATAATATGTAAATGAACTTCTATCCATTTTATCGAGGGAGTTGTTTTCTCCATTTGCAATCTTTTTAGGATTTTCTTCTTATTGCAGGAAATAGAAGAGGTACATTCAAATCATATTTCTAACTTTGGGATCAGTTCTCTTCTAATGGAAAAGGAAGCAAATCAGAGATGAGAGCGCCAATTGTTCCCAAAGAACATTGCAAAGCCCAGTGTTCCTGACCAAGTTGTCACAGAGCAGAACCTCTGAGGAGAGCCATACAACATGCGTTGCTGGGGTAACCATCAATCCCCCAAGCCAGCCTTGAGTCATAAACAAGGAGAGTAGAAGGACTGCTGGGATGGAGGGCAGCACACACACACGTGTGGTGCTTCCTGGTCTCCAGATGTGGCCCATAGCTGCCATACAAGGTCAAGGGAAGCCTACTGTCAAGTTCCTGTCAACCTAAGACATCTCTTTCCTTAACTCTCATTCAACGATTCTTGGACCTCTATTAATCTTGCTAGAAAACTTGATGTTTATTAGTGCTTAGCATGTTATCAGTGCTGAGCAGCACTCCCCAAAATACCAGTCCATTGATTGGAATTAGATTGTCCACAGGATGCTTCCTGGACTGCACTCTGAGCATCACTGGTCCACAGCACCTGCTCCTTAGGGCCATGGTTGCAGCCCACAAGGGCTCACCCCCTTACTGTGACTTTCACTTGGGACTGCAGTGACATGAAAATTTACTGTTTCTCCTTTCATATACTCATAAAATTCAAGATGCTGCACACTAGTTCTAGTTCTCTAGAAACACTACTATATCTCAAAAAATTGAGAATAGGCTACAAAGAAAAAAACAGCACATGAATGTTCATAGCAGCACTACTTATCACAGCCAAAAGTTGGAAACAATATAAATTGGAAGAGTGAGTAAAGAGACAAAATATGGTATATCCATGATGAGTGTTTGGTGCAGCATTCAAAATACCACTTGGGAGGCTCACATCTCATGTCACAGTGACTGGGGTCAAGTTTCACCTCTGTTCCTGATCCAGTTTCCTGATTATTTGCACTCAGGGGAGGCAGCAGGTAATGGCTTAAGGGGTTGAGTCCCTGCCACCCACAAGGGAAACCCAGATCAAGTCCTAAGCTTCCAGTTTCAGCCTGGCCCAGCCCTGGCTGTTGTGGACATTTGGAGAGTAACCCAGTGCATGGGAGATCTCTGTCTCTGTATCTCTGCTTTTCAATTAAATTGGATAGATAACCTAAAAATCTGGCATATCCATACAATGGAAGAGTATTCAGTCATAAAAGAGAGTGGAGTACTGATACATGCTACAATAAGGGTGAACCTTGAAAACATACCCCTAAGTAAAAGATGGCACCACAAAAGAACACATACTATAGGATTCCATTTGAGATTTCCTGAGCAGATAAATACAGAGAGACTGAAAGTAGATTAATTGCCAGGGATTGGAGAGTGGGTGGAAGTGGGAGAGAATGCTTATTGGGTACAGGGATTCTAAAGGAGTAATGAGATACTTTGAAACTATAAAGGTGATGGTTGTACAATATGTAAATGTACTTAATGCTACTGAATTATATACTTTAAAAATGTTTAATTCTATGCTCTATGAATTCTACCTAAATGAAAAGAACAAGAAAAGTTATAAAAGGAGATAAACAAAGAAAAAAAACATTATCCTACATATCCACACTCAAAACCAAATATGGCTTGTATTTTTTTCAAATTTATGTTCCATAGTAATAATTCATTTTAAATATTTTCTTTTCTTTTCATGCTTCATGTTATTTCCAAAGTACTATGTTACATTAGCTTTTGAGCTTAAACTAGTAGGTGAAATTTCTTGATAACTACAATTTAAATTGCTTCTCAACATCATTGCATTAATTTATGCCAGCATCAGCTATATATATGAAAATATCTATTTTACACACATACTTGTTAGCATTGATTAGTTTCCTAGAAAAGAAAAAGAAGTGTTACATGATTGCTTTGGTTCTGTTTCCTTTTGATTGTTATAAGGTTGTCACCCTACAACTTTTCTGTTTTGAAATAACAAATACATGCTTAGTAGAGAGATCTCCATGCTTTGTTTTTGTTAGAATAGATAACATCTAGTCATTATTATTTTGGGGAGAATCCAACAGTACAAATGCTTTAAAAGACTGGATTAGACTAGATTCAGTTGCTTCTGAGGAAGAATTAAAATTAAAAGACTGATATGATCAAATTACCAGAACATAATATTGAGCAGAAATCAAAAATATAGAAGATAAGCACATGGAAGATAAAATTTTAAAATCCTGACAAATATCAAACAGGCAATATCAATGAAGAATTTGACCTTGCAAATTATGGGAGAGAAGGCTCAATTCCATAGTGCTATTACTGCCCTCCTGTCTGATGCTGGAACAGCCACTATCTTGCCTCATGGCTACTGATAGAGTCACAGAAATAAAACAGACTGGCATTGAGATGTAGGCTGTTTCTTTTACACCCAGTCCCGTGTTACCTGCCAAGATGTAAAAGAGGGCGGTGGGTGGTAATAATGGGAGCTGAGACTCTGGAGCTTTCTTGAGGTTGTTGTTCCACAGGAATTAATGGAGATTAAATTCCAACCCTGAAACTTACAAGTAGCAGTAAATTAAATGTTTTCCAAACATGTAATCTTTAATATTATTGTGTTGAAATGCCATTCGTATGGTAATGTGGCAGACAAATACCAGGGACTCATTAACTTCTCTGTAACTTGACATGTTAATGAGTTACTAGGGATAAGACAAAGGGCCATCCACATTATGGAGAGCAATCTGATTTGCTCAAAATCTGACTTCATTTTCATCTACAAAATACATTCATGGCAACATCTAGATTAGTATTTGACCAAATAGTCAAGTTCCATAGCTGTACCAAATTGACACAACAAATTATCATCACAAAGTGTGATAGACAACAGATAGATAAGTGGTGGTTCTTTCCATGGTGTAATTTAGGTTTTTTTATTTACTTATTTTTCTGATACCTTTTTCGTGTTAATGTAATATTAATACAAAGAGAACACATTCAATATAAGTCATAGATATAATTCTAACAATATAATGGTATTCCCTTCCTTTCTTTCTTCTCTTTTTTTTTTTTTCTTTCTTTCCTCCGCACTTCCCTCCTACTTTTCCTCCTTCCTTCCTTCTTCTCCAGTTTTTGAGATGACAGATTTTTAATTAACATTACAGTCAAGGGCTTAATGTCCCACTAAATAAAGATATCAACAATTAAAAAGACCCTAGTTCAGCTATGATATAGGCAAGAGCAATAAACAATAATCAAACAGAAAGATAACCATTTCACCTGTATACAGCAAATTTTAAAATAATTAAAGATCATTAAAACTATAGAACATTCTTAACCATTGGTTTGACAAAGATATAAAACAAAGTTTGACATATTTGCAGCAATATTGACATACACAGTCATTTCTTTGTTCTGTTCTTGTTTTTTGATTCTCAATCTTGACTCACACTAGAATCATCCGAGGACCTGTTTGAAAACATGGGCTCCTGAGCCTCATCCCAGACCAGTGACATCAGAATCACCAGGGATGAGGCCAAGGCAAGAATATTTTTACAAAGCAACTCCATGGTCTTGATGTGGGATAAGTATGCAGGAAGTTAGCTTAGGCAACCTGGAACTCTTGTACTCCTGGGTAGTGACACTGTTCCTTTAACTGGCAGTTTGTTACGCCCTATCACAGGGTGCACCTATCACACCCGGGACCCCACCTCATTAGTATATGCAATTGGGATACCCCCTCCTTCCTTATAAAAAGAGGTGGAAGGGGGAGAGCTTTCTCCTCTGCCAGGGACCCTGTTCAGAAGCACCACTCCTGTGTTCTCTCTTGCCTCTGCAGAGCACTCAGACGGACTACTCTCTTCTGCTGTGAAGCTCTCTAGGCACCGTCTTCGATTTTTCTCTTCCCTCATTTATGGACAATTCTTTGGCCCTCTCACGTTGGGTATTTCTCAGTGTGGGGCATCCCACATCAATGTGTGAATATACATTTATTCTCTCACTGTCCTTTAAACTCTGTTCCTATATACACATGATACCGGTCTCCACTTAACATTTCTATTTCTACGGGAGGCAAGACCCTGGATTGAAAATTGATAAATTCATTGCCCAAATCAGTTTCAGAGCACAGCTACAGTTGAAGATGACTCTCTCAAGTGTTCAAACGGTGATAGAGAATGCTCTGGCAGGACAGAGGGAACAGCTGACATCACCTGAGCAGTTGCAAATGGGTTCAGGTTATGGGTGTTGTGGGTCCATGTCATGGTGCAGCAGGTTTAGGTGCTGCCTACAATGCCGGCATCCCATATGGGTGCCAGTTCGAGTCCCGGCTATTCCACTTCTGATCTAGCTCACTGCTAATGCACCTGGGAGGGCAGCCGAAGATGACCCCAATACTCGGACCCTTGCCAAGGAGACCTGGCATGCAGTTCCAAGCTCCTGGCTTTGGCCTGGCCCAGCCTCAGCCATTGTGGCCTTTTGGGGTGTGAACCACCAGATGAAAGATCTCTCTTTCTGTCTAACTCTTTCTTTCAAATAAATAAATAAATAAATCCTTAAAAAGTAGGAGCAGGTTCTGAATTTGAAAGATGAGCAAGAATTTTTATCAGATGCGAGGACAAAGCAGGAAAGGCATTCTGGCTCTGGGAAATGGCATTGGCTATGAAAAGGGATTTAAGGAATGAGGTTCAGTAAATGAAGCATGTCTATGGTGTCACCTTGCACCCACACCTGTATAAACACATATATCATAATTCAAATATAAGCAGTTTATCTTCTACTGTTAGGGTGAGACTGCTCCTAATAGCTAAACTTACCTAAAACCTCTTGGTTGATGGATATTGTTACAGTTAGACAGGAGGCATACGTTCTGGTGTTTGCTTGTACCATTGGGGTTGCATTATATATTTCTAAACAGCTAGAAGAAGACAGAATTTTGAATGTTCTCACCACAAAGACATAACAAATGTTTGAGGTGATGGATATGCTAATTACCCTTATTTAACCACCACAAAATGTACACATGTATTGAGACATGACACAATGTCTCAGAAATATATACAATTACTACATATCCATTAAAAATAAAATTATAAATTAAAGAAAACAAAGAATAGAAACTATTCAGATATAATTTCTGATTGGGAAGGAAGAGTGAAATAGGGATTTCAGGAGTAAACACTGCTAAAAAAATCATGGTTCTAAGTCAGTTTACATGTTAGGATTTTAACATTGCATGAACTTTTTAAAAAACTATTTATTTGAAAGGCTGAGCCACCTAGAGAGACAGAGACAGAAACAGAAAGCTACCTCCCATCTGCTGGTTCACTCCCCAGATGACTGCTACAGCAAAGCCAGGAGCCTGGAACTCCGTCCAGGTCTCCCAGTTGAGTGGCAGGGGCCCAAGTACCTGGGCTATATTCCACTGCTTTCTCAGACACATTATCAGGGAGCTGCATCAGAAGCAGGACAGCAGGACTTGAACTGGTGCTCTAAAATGAGATTCTGCTGTTGCAGGATTCCAGCAGGAAGCAATGTTTGACTTCCACTCTGGGCTGGTTGGGGGTCTTCCCACAGACTTGTTTCCTCCCTAGCTTTCCAGCCTGTTTTTACTGCATTCCTTCTGTCCCTGCCCCAGCAACTTGAGCTTGAAGCTTTGACAGCAGAACACTGAACACACATCTCCCAGCTTCTTGTCTCCGTGCCATTATTGGTCTCATTCTCTGTCAAGATGGCCCCACCCTTTGCCCCTGCTGCACCCTGGGTGACACCTGCTTAGTCTTCAAACCTTGGTTCAGCGATTGCCTCTTCCAAGGCAAAGCCTTTACCTGAAGGAGAATGCTTAGGTTGGCCCTTGAGGATCCTTTACCCTGTTTGTAAATTCAGGATGCTTAGTGTTTTTCTAAACTATGTTGGGCTTGTGCAGTGAAGTTTTATCATTTTATTCTTTGATTCTGGAGCATAGGTCTAAATGAGATTCCAAAAGTGTAGGTCCTTTCTGAGACGTGGTGGAGCAGCTGGCACCCTCTGCTCCATCTGCTGTGGTTCTTTGGGTGGAAGCAGATTTGAAAGATTGTGATAATTGTGTGTTTGTTTTCCTCAAGGACTCCTGGAATATTGAGGAGGAGTTTATAAGACAACACTGTAATCTGTGGCAGGTGGTGTTATTCCAGAGAAGAAATGAAGGATTAATAAAGACAGTAACACTAGCAGCAGATGAGTCTCTCCTGTCTGAGTTGGGAAGTTACTGGAAGAAATCCAGGGTGTTGCATGGACACATCCTAAGCTTTCTAAGAAACAGAATTAGATCTCAAGAGGCCCTTTCAGAGAGAGATAGAGAGAGGTTTATTAGGCATACAGCTCTTGACCAGAAATGAAAAAACCCACATAAACAGTGATTCTCTCTTTCCCTGGAGTTCTCTACGGCAGAGGACAAAAAGAGATCTAGAATGAGGGAGACAGCACATGCAGAAGTTTTAAGAGAGTAAGAAATGTACCCTGGCAGGGGAGCGCCATAAGCGGTGGTATTTTTTTATGATGGGGCAATAAAGCTATCATTTGAGATGAGAATTGTTGAACTGAGGACTGCCCTGCTTAAATGAAGTGAATGAACAGGTACAAACAGAAAGCTGTGTTTGCCATGCAGGTAAGTAAAACACGGGTAAGCTGTAGAAGACTGTATGTAATAGCCTGCTAACTCTTCTTATTTCTTTTTCTTTATAGATTTTTTTAATTTTATTTGAAAGGCAGAGTTACAGAGAGGGAGAGGGAGAGGGAGAGGGAGAGGGAGAGAGAGAGAGAGAGAGAGAAAGAAAGTCTTCCATCTACTGATTCACTCCCCAAATAGCTGCAATGACCAGAGCTGGGCTAATCCAAAGCCAGGAGTCAGGAGCTTCCTCCGGTCTCCCACACAGGTGCAGGGCCCCAAGGACCTGAGCCATCTTCCACTGATTTCCCAGGCCATAGCACAGAGCTGGATTGGAAGAGGAGCAGCCAGGACTAGAATCAGCACCCATATGGGATGCCAGTGCCACAGGCAGAGGATTAACCTACCGTGCCACAGTGCGAGCCCCATTGTCACCTACTTTTCAACAGGAATTATCAATACGTGTTGAGACAACAGGTTATTAGTTTTGCTTGCTTTTGCATTTTTAGGGATCAAGCATTTTCTAGACAGAACACATATTGCTTTCACAATAGAAGAGCAATAACCTTTATTAAATAAGAGTAACAACAAACTTTAATATGGGAGGCTGGCGTTGTGGTGCAATGGGTTAAGCCACTGCTCACCACATTGTTATCCCATATTAGAGCACTGGTATGGCTGCTCTGCTTCTGATCCAGCTCCCTGCTAATGCACCCGGGGAAAGCAGTGGACAATGATTCAATTGCTTGAGCCTCTGACACCTATTTGGGAGACCTAGATGTAATTCCAGGTTGCTGGTTTCAACCTGGCCCAGCTCTTGCCTTTGTGGCCTTTTGGGGAGTGATGAAAGAGCTCTTTCTCATTCTGTCTCTCCCTCACTCTCTCTCTGTCACTCTGCCTTGCAACTAAATAAAAAATAAATCTTTAAAAAATATATGAGTCTGTATGTGCACAGAGGCACAGATCAGACATGGGGCCCTGAGTATAAATCCAATCAAGTCAGCCATGAACTTGCAGAATAAGTGCATGAACAAAGGCATTTCATACTCTTTGCCAATTTGACAAATGAAAAGAATGCACATCAGTGTTATTTAACTTGTGTGCATTTGATTACTGTTGATGGACTTGTCAGTCATCCACCATAGAGAATGATTCATCAAGTGGGGCCCCCGCAGAGTTCTCTGCACACACCAAAGTCACACGTTCCAGATCTGGTGATCTTTCTGTAAGAAGTGGCTGTTCATTGGCTGTTTCTCCAGTGGATACATAAATGAGGTGTGTGGGACTCTGCATCCTTCCAGAGAACTGATAGCCTAACACAGAGACTCAGAAGTTAGAGCATTCCTGTAGGTGATTCTGGAGAAAAAACTGGCTCTCCAAAGGAAGCAAGGTGGCCCTCTGGCCACACTCGCCACATGCACCTTGTGTCCAAGGAACCTCCATGGCAGCCTTTTGCTCCACCATTGACCCAGGGTCATCAACCATCTGGCAGTCACACCTGGCAGACAGGATCGCCTGGTTTCAGAAGCAGAGTCAGCCACTGAGGAAGAGTCAGGGCTTGCTTAGCAAACAGCAAATGAGGGGGGGGGGTGAAACAAGCCCCATAGGTATCTCTCTGGGTCTCTCTCCCTAGGAGACTCTTTGAGAGTCTTCCCAGGAAGTTGAACTGCCGCTTCAGAGTCACAGTGATGTGTCACTCTGGGCATCCCACAGGAAGTCCTCGCCATGTTTTGAGCCATGACTTGCTGACTTTCTTGCCAAGGAGAGGAGTTACTGTTAATATCTGTTAGGCTCATCCCACACAGATAAACCATTGAGGAACTGCTTCAGTGTTTCAGAATGCTGTTATCATAATTGACATCATCATCATCACCATTGTCATCATTACTGACTTCAAGCAAATTGACTGCAATCTTCAAGGCATTTTATAGCTACCCTTTGCTGAAACAATTTTCTGAACAAAATCTTCCTAGACTCACTGTGGAATTGAATGAAGTTTCAGCATAGCAACAGCAAGAAAGAGCTGTCATGAACTTGATGGGGGATTTAGCAGAGTGGGCAGAATGAAAGCTAGGAATACATAAAACAACTAGGTATCAATAACAACTACTGTTTACATGAAAACACTCATTGTTATCAATATCTATATTTATGATATATTTTATTAATTTTATTTTTTAAATTATCATCTAGTGAAATTGCACTTTTGGGGATGCACAGTATTATGAATTTTAGTGTACGTATGGATTAATGGAACCATCACCACAGTCAGGACACAGAACGATTCCATCAACGCAGTACAGTCCCTAGTGCTACTCATTTGTGGTCATACCCTCCCCTCCCCCACTCCTATCCTCGGCCACCAATCAATTCTCTCCACTGTAGCTTTGTCTTTTAAAAAACTTTATATATATATATATATATATATATATATATATATACATATATATATATATTAAGAGAGAGAGAAAAATCTTTCATCTGCTGATTTACTCTTCAAATACCTACAAGAATCAATGCTGGACCAGGCCAAAGCCAGAAGCCTGGAACTCAGTTTAGGTCTCCCACATGAGTGTCAGGGAACCAATACTTGGGCTGCGTACATACATACATCCAATGCTTGGGCTGTATACATAAGTAGGAAGCTGGAATTAGAAGAGGAGCCAGGACTCAAACCCAGGCACTCCAAAAGGGGATTCCAGCAACCCAAACAGCCTCTTAACCACTATGCCAACATCCATCCCTGTAGACCTTTCTTTTCTTTAAAACATCCCACATAAATAGATCATACAGCACATAAGCACATTTGATGCTAACTTGCTTCACTCAGCAGACTTCTTCTGATATTCACCCAAGTTGTTGAAAATATTAATAGTTTGCTCCTTTTTAAAAAAATATTTACTTGAAAGTTGGAGTTACACAGAGAGAGAAGAGAAGCACAAAGAGGGAGAGAGAAAGAGGTCTTCCATCCGCTGGTTCACTCCCCAGTTGGCCACAACAGCTGGAGCTGCGCCAATCCAAAGCCAGGAGCCAGGAGCTTTTTCCAGATCTCCCATATGGGTGCAAGGGCTCAAGGACTTGGGCCATCTTCTACTGCTTCCCCAGGCCATAGCAGAGAGCTGAATCAGAAGTGGAGCAGCTGGGATGTGAACCAGTGCCCACATGGGATGCTGGCACTGGAGGTGGTGGCTTTACCTGCTACACCACAGTGCTGGCTCCAGCTTGCTCCTTTTGATTGCTGGGTAGTATTCCACTGTAGCATGTACCATCATTTGTGCACTTACTTGTTGAAACTGTTTCCAGTTTGGGGTAATTGAGAATAGAGCCACTAAAAATATTTGAGTACAGATTTTTATATGATCACAAATTTCCATTTCTCTAGGGTAAAGGCCCAGGAGTTGTGTTCCTAGGTCATAGGATCTAAAAGTGCAAGAGTGTCTGTTCTATTTTTCATTCCCACCAGCTACACAGAAGAATTCTAGTGGCTCTGCACCCTTAGCAGCTCTCAATGTTGTCAGTATGTTTTATTTCACCCTTCTGCTAAGTGTGTAGTGATATCTCACTGTGGTTTCCATTGGCATTTCCCATTGGTTAATGATGTTGAACATCTTTTTGTGTGTTTATTTGCTGTGCTTATATCTTCTTCAGTGAAGTATTTGCTCAAGTCTTTGCCTATTTTTAATATGTTTTCTTTTCTATTTTTTTTAAAGATTTTATTTATTTACTTGAGAGGCAGAGTTACAGAAAGAGAGAGGGAGAGACAGAGAGAGAGGTTTTCCATTTGCTGATTTACTCTCCAAATGGCCACAAGGTCCAGAGCTGGGCCAATCCAAAGTCAGGAGCCAAGAGCTTTTTCCAGATCTCCCATGTGGATGCAGGGGCTCAAGGACTTAGGCCATCTTCTACTGCTTTCCCAGGCCATCAGCAGGGAGCTGGGTGGGAAGTCGAGCAGCCAGGATGGGAACTGGTGCCCATATGGGATACCAGCAGCACAGGCAGATGCTTAACCTACTATGCCACAGTGCCAACCCCATGTGTTTTCTTACTGTTTACTTTTGAATATTCTTTCATATTCCAGATACAAGTCATTTGTAGAATATTTATTTACCAATTTTTTCTCCCAATCTGTAATTTGTCTTTTCATTCTCTTACTAGTGTCTTTTTTTAACTTTTATTTAATGAATATAAATTTCCAAAGTACGATTTATGGATTACAATGGCTTCCCCCACATACCGTCCATCCCACCCACAACCCTCCCCTTTCCCACTCCCTCTCCCCTTCCATTCACATCAAGATTCATTTTCGATTATCTTAATATACAGAAGATCAGCTTAGTATACATTAAGTAAGGATTTCAACAGTTTGCTCCCACACAGAAACATAAGTGAAAAATAATAGATGATTTTTTTTAAATGATGATGAAATCAGATCAGACCTATTGTCATGTTTAATCCCAGTGAGAGTCAAGTTGGGAGTTGATAATTTCTTTTTTTTTTTTTTTACAGAGGATCAGTTTAGTATGCATTAAGTAAAGATTTCAACAGTTTGCACCCCCATAGAAACACAAAGTGAAATATATTGTTTGAGTACTCGTTATAGCATTAAATCTCATTGCACAGCACATTAAGGACAGAGATCCTACATGAGGAGTAAGTGCACAGTGACTCTTGTTGTTGACTTTACCAATTGAAACTCCTGTCTATGGCATCAGTAATCTCCCTATGCTCCAGTCATGAGTTTCCAAGGCTATGGAAGCCCTCTGAGTTCTCCGATTCTTATCTTGTTTAGACAAGGTCATAGTCAAAGTGGAGGTTCTCTCCTCCCTTCAGAGAAAGGTACCTCCTTCTTTGAAGAGCTGTTCTTTCCACTGGGATCTCACTCACAGAGATCTTTTGCCAGAGTGTCTTGGCTTTCCATGCCTGAAATACTCTAATGGGCTTTTCAGCCAGATCCAAATGCCTTTCGGGCTGATTCTGAGGCCAGAGTGCTATTTAGGACATCTGCCATTCTATGAGTCTGCTGAGTATCTCACTTCCCATGTTGGATCACTCTCCCCTTTATTTATTCCATCGGTTAGTGTTAGCAGGTACTAGACTTGTTTATGTGCTCCCTTTGACTCTTATAACTTTCATTATGATCAATTGTGAACTGAAATTGATCACTTGGAATAGTGAGATGGCATTGGCACATGCCACCTTGATGGGATTGAATTGGAATCCCCTGGTATGTTTCTAACTCTACCATTTGGGGCAAGTCAGCTTGAGCATGTCCCAAATTGTACATCTCTTCCCTCTCTTATTCCCACTCTTACGTTTAACAGGGATCACATTTCAGTTAATTTTCAACACTTAAGAATAACTGTGTATTAATTACAGAATTAAACCAGTCATATTAAGTAGAACAGACAAAAAAAAACTACTAAGAGGGATAATGTATTAAGTTGTTCATTAACAGTCAGGGCTATGCTGATCAAGTCACCGTTTCCCATAGTGTCCATTTCACTTCAGGAGGTTTAATTTTTGGTGTTCAGTCAGTTGTCACCGATCAGGGAGAACATATGGTATTTGTCCCTTTGGGATTGGCTTATTTCACTCAGCATGATGTGTTCCAGATTCCTCCATTTTGTTGCAAATGACTGGATTTCGTTGTTTCTTACTGCGGTATAGTATTCTAAAGAGTACATGTCCCATAATTTCTTTATCCAGTCTACCGTTGATGGGCATTTAGGTTGGTTCCAGGTCTTAGCTATTGTGAATTGAGCTGCAATAAACATTAAGGTGCAGACAGCTTTTTTGTTTGCCAATTTAAATTCCTTTGGGTAAATTCCAAGGAGTGGGATGGCTGGGTTATATAGTAGGGTTATATTCAGGTTTCTGAGGAATCTCCAGACTGACTTCCATAGTGGCTTGACCAGTTTGCATTCCCACCAACAGTGGGTTAGTGTCCCTTTTCCCCCACATGCTCGCCAGCATCTGTTGTTGGTAGATTTCTGCATGTGAGCCATTCTAACCGGGGTGAGGTGAAACCTCATTGTGGTTTTGATTTGCATTTCCCTGATTGCTAATGACCTTGAACATTTTTTCATGTGCCTGTTGGCCATTTGGATTTCCTCTTTTGAAAAATGTCTATTGAGGTCCTTGGCCCATCTCTTAAGTGGGTTGTTTGTTTTGTTTTTGTGGAGTTTCTTGATCTCTTTGTAGGTTCTGGTTATTAACCCTTTATCTGTTGCATAGTTTGCAAATATTTTTTCCCATTCTGTCGGTTGTCTCTTCACTCTCCTGACTGTTTCTTTTGCAGTACAGAAACTTCTCAATTTGATGCAATCCCAATAGTTGATTTTGGCTTTGACTGCCTGTGCCTCCCGGGTCTTTTCCAGAAAATCTTTGCCTGTGCCAATATCTTGAAGGGTTTCTCCAATGTTCTCTAGTAACTTGATGGTGTCAGGTCATAGATTTAGGTCTTTAATTCATGTTGAGTGGATTTTTGTGTAAGATGTAAGGTAGGGGTCTTGCTTCATGCTTCTGCACGTGGAAATCCAATTTTCCCAGCACCATTTATTGAATAGACTGTCCTTGCTCCAGGAATTAGTTTTAGATCCTTGATCAAATATAAGTTGGCTGTAGATGTTTGGGTTGGTTTCCGGTGTTTCAATTCTGTTCCATTGGTCTACCCATCTGTTTCTGTACCAGTACCATGCTGTTTTGATTACAACTGCCCGGTAGTATGTCCTGAAATCTGGTATTGTGATGCCTCCGGCTTTGTTTTTGTTGTACAAGATTGCTTTAGCTATTCGAGGTCTCTTGTGCCTCCATATAAATTTCAACACCATTTTTTCCAGATCTGAGAAGAAGGTCTTCGGTATCTTGATTGGTATTGCATTGAATCTATAAATTGCTTTTGGGAGAATGGACATTTTGATGATATTGATTCTTCCAATCCATGAGCATGGAAGATTTTTCCATTTCTTGGTATCCTCTTCTATTTCTTTCTTTAAGGTTTTTTAATTTTCATCGTAGAGATCTTTAACGTCCTTGGTTAAGTTTATTCCAAGGTATTTGATTGTTTTTGTAGCTATTGTGAATGGGATTGATCTTAGCAGTTCTTCCTCAGCCATGGCATTGTCTGTGTATACAAAGGCTGTTGATTTTTGTGCATTGATTTTATACCCTGCTACTTTGCCAAAATCTTCTATGAGTTCCAATAGTCTCTTAGTAGAGTTCTTTGGGTCCCCTAAATAAAGAATCATGTCATCTGCAAAGAGGGATAGTTTGAGTTCTTCCTTCCCAATTTGTATCCCTTTAATTTCTTTTTCTTGCCTAATAGCTCTGGCTAGAACCTCCAGAACTATATTGAATAGCAGTGGTGAGAGTGGACATGCCTGTCTGGTACCAGATCTCAGTGGAAATGCTTCCAACTTTTCCCCATTCAATAGGATGTTGGCTGTGGGTTTTTCATAGATTGCTTTGATTGTATTGAGGAATGTTCCTTCCAAACCCAGTTTGCTTAGAGTTTTCATCATGAACGGGTGTTGTATTTTATCAAATGCTTTCTCGGCATCTATTGAGATAATCATATGGTTTTTCTTCTGCAGTCTGTTAATGTGGTGTATCACATTGATTGTCTTGCGCACATTAAACCATCCCTGCATACCAGGGATAAATCCCACTTGGTCTGGGTGGATGATCTTTCTGATGTGTTGTTGCATTCTATTGGCGAGAATTTTATTGAGGATTTTTGCATCTATGTTCATCAGGGATATTGGTCTGTAATTCTCTTTCAGTGCTGCATCTTTTTCCGGCTTAGGAATTAAGGTGATGCTGGCTTCATAGAAAGAATTTGGGAGGATTCCCTCTTCTTCGATTGTTCTGAATAGTTTGAGAAGAATTGGAGTTAGTTCTTCTTTAAATGTCTGGTAGAATTCAGCAGTGAATCCATCTGGTCCTGGGCTTTTCTTTGTTGGGAGGGCCTTTATTACTGTTTCAATTTCTGTCTCAGTTATGGGTCTGTTTAGGTTTTCGATGTCTTCCTGGTTCAATTTAGGTAGGTTGCACGTGTCCAGGAATCTATCCATTTCTGATAGGTTTCCCTGTTTGCTGGCATACAAGTCCTTGTAGTAATTTCTGATGATTCTTTTTATTTCTGTGGTGTCTGTTGTTACATTTCCTTTTTCATCTCTGATTTTATTGATTTGGGTCTTTTCTCTTCTTTTTTTAGTTAGTTGGGCCAATGGGGTGTCAATTTTGTTTATTTTTTCAAAAAACCAGCTCCTCGTTTGGCTGATTTTTTGGAATGTTTTTCTTGATTCAATCCTGTTGATTTCTTCTCTGATTTTAATTATTTCTCTTCTCCTACTAGATTTGGGTCTGGTTTGCTGCAGGTTTTCTAGATCCTTGAGGTGAATTGAAAGCTCATCTATTTGGTGCCTTTCCAATTTCTTGATGTAGGCACCTATTGATGTAAACTTTCCTCTTATCACTGCTTTTGCTGCGTCCCATAAGTTTTGGTATGTTGTGCTGTTATCCTCATTTACTTCCAGAAAGTTTTTGATTTCTCTTTTGATTTCTTCTATGACCCATTGTTCATTCAGGAGCATGTTGTTCAATCTCCATGTGTTTGCATATGCTCTAGGGATTCCTGAGTTGCTAATTTCCAACTTCATTCCTTTATGGTCTGAGAAGCTGCATGGTATGATTCTAATTCTTTTGAATTTGCTGAGACTTGCTTTATGGCCTAGTATGTGGTCAATCCTAGAGAAGGTTCCATGTAATGCTGAGAAGAATGTAAAATCTTTAGCTATAGGATTGAAAGTTCTGTATATATCTGTTAGATCCATTTGGGCTATAGTGTCATTTAAATCTACTGTATCCTTGTTGATCTTCTGTCCTATTGATCTGTCTATTTCTGAGAGTGGAGTATTGAAGTCCCCCAGTACTATTGTATTGGGGTCTAAGTCTCCCTTTAAGTCCGTTAACAAATCTTTTAGATAAACCGGTGCCCTGTAGTTAGGTGCATATACATTGATAATTGTTATATCTTCCTGTTGAATTGATCCCTTAATCATTATGTAGTGTCCCTCTTTGTCTCTCTTAACGGTTTCTGTGGTAAAATTTATGGTGTCTGATATTAAGATGGCCACGCCCGCTCTTTTTTCATTTCTGTTGGCATGGTATATCTTTTTCCAGCCTTTCACTTTTAGTCTGTATGGATCTTTGTTGGAAAGATGAGTTTCTTGTAAGCAGCAAATAGATGGGTTTTGTTCCTTAACCCAATCAGCCAATCGGTGTCTTTCAAGTGGACAGTTCAGGCCATTCACGTCCAATGTGACTAATGATAAGTGGTAACTTTGCCCTGCCATTTGCCAAAGATAAGTTCTAATATATGCTTTGAATTCCCTGTGATCTTTTGCTGTGAGGTTTCCTTCCTTGGTTTCCTTCCTTTACCTTCTTTCATATTGATGACCGTGTTTCTGTGTTTCTGTGTGTAACACATCTTTAAGCATCTTTTGCAGGGCTGGACGAATGGCAACAAATTCTTTCAATTTCTGTTTGCTATGAAAAGTCTTTATTTCACCTTCATTCACAAATGATAGCTTTGCAGGATATAATATTCTGGGCTGGCAGTTTTTCTCTCTTAGTACCTGGGTTATATCTCGCCATTCCCTCCTAGCTTGTAGAGTTTCTGATGAGAAGTCAGCTGTGAGTCTGATTGGAGATCCTCTGAGAATAATCTGACGTTTCTCTCTTGCACATTTTAGGATCTTTTCTTTATGTTTCACTGTGGAGAGTTTAATTACAACATGTTGTGGTGAGGATCTCTTTTGGTCGTGTTTATTAGGGGTTCTGTGAGCTTCCTGTACTAGGATTTCTCTGTCCTTCTCCAAACCTGGGAAATTTTCTGCTAATATCTCACTAAAAAGGCCTTCTAATCCTTTCTCCCTCTCCATGCCTTCAGGAACTCCTAGAACCCGAATGTTGGGTTTTTTAATAGCATCCTGAAGATTCCTGACAATATTTTTTAGATTTCTAATTTCCTCTTCTTTTCTTTGGTCTGACTGTATATTTTCCTGTTCTCTGTCTTCTAAGTCCGATATTCTCTCTTCTGCTTCACCCATTCTGTTTGTAAGGCTCTCTATTGTGTTTTTCATTTGATCTATTGAATTCTTCACTTCAGTCACTATCACAGTTTCCTGTTGTACTAGTTGTTTTGTTTCATTTTGATTCCTCCGTAATATTTCATTTTCACGAGAGAGATTTTCTATCTTGTCCATTAAGGATTTCTGTAGTTCAAGAATTTGTTTTTGAGAACTTCTTAATGTTCTTATCAATTTTTTGAGATCTGCTTCTTGCATTTCTTCTATGTCATCATCTTCATAATCTTGAATTGGGGTGTCTTTTTCATTTGAGGGCGTCATGGTGACTTCCTTGTTTTTATTACCACGGTTTTTGCGTTTGTTATTTGGCATATTGGAGATATTTGGTTTCTTCACTGTGGTGCTTTTTCTTGTTATACTATGACTCTAGATTAAGTGGACTATCTGTTTTTGATGGAGCCTTAGGGCTTGAGATGGGTGTGGCCTGAGAGCTCTGTTTGGTGTGCCAAAGGTGACACTCCCAGGTTAGGCGTGGTAAACCTCTCTCTCTCTCTTTTTTTTTTTTTTTTTTTTTTATTCAAAAGGGAAGTAATTCTGCACAGCTGAACGAAGTTGGAGGTAGTTAGCAGGCAAATGATATACCCACAGGAGCCAGAGATCAGAAGCTCTTTCCCAAGGACCACACAGGGAATCTGTTCGGCCCTCAGAGTGGGCTCAAATTCTCCTTCAGTCTCCCACTGGGTTGCCAAAGTTACGGAATTGTAGCGTCTCTGGAGAGTGCTCACGTGAATTCTGTGAGTTCTCTCCCCCACCGTCTCTTTTTTCACAGTCTCAGTTCAGTAGCACCACAAATTTACTAGGTCCTAATCTCCTGTTAATTCGGCCCACCCAGAGTCAGGTTTTTCTGCTAGGCTCAGGGCCGGTGCAGACCTGAGGTCGCTCTGCTTATGACGTATGTCCAAGATGGCGCCTGCTCTTTGTCTTGCTCGCCCTTGAGAGGTGAGCGGAGAGAGAGAAACCCGTGTCCGTACCAGTCACCTTTTTTTTTTTTTCTCTCTTCCAGTTAGCCTGGTGAACTTTCCCCCCTCCGGGGGTCGTTCCCTCCAGTCTCCTCTCTCTGCTTGCCTGCCGGTGTCTCGAGCTATTGAGGTTCGGCTCACCTCGCGTTCCAGCGCTGGTGTGTTGAGTCTGCTGCTGGTGTCCCGAACTGTGGGCTCCCACGCTCTCCATGCAGGTCCGCTGTGAATCACGCGTTCCGGAAGAGTTTCTTCTGCTGTTTCCTCCCCTACTCTTCCTTGAACCTGCAGTATCTCCACTTTTATTAAACTATCTCTCCCCGGACTATCAGTGTGCTCCCTTCCTATTCCGCCATCTTGCCTCCTCTCTCACTAGTGTCTTTCATAGGCAAAATTTTTATGGAGTCTAATTTATAATTGTCTTTTTTCATAAATAATGCTTTTGTGTCATTTATAAGAAATAACTCGAGGCTATAATTATTTTATCCCATGGTTTTTTTATTGAAAAGGTTTATTTATTTTCATTTTATTTGAAGGGCACAGAGACAGAGTGACAGAGAAAGAGACAGATAGAACTCTTCCATCTGCTGGTTCACTTCTCAAATGCCTACAACAGCCAGGGTGGGGCCAGGCTGAAGTCAGAAAGCCCAAAACTCAATCCAGATCTCCCACATGGATGGCAGGGACCCAGGTATTTGAATCATCACCTGCTGCCTTCCATCGTGTGCATTAGCAGGAAAGTGGAATTGGAAGTGGAGTTGGGACTGAAACCTAACCATTGTGATATGGGCTGCAGGTGTCCCAAGCAGTGCATTAACTGCTGCATCCAATGCCTGCCCCTGTGTTTATTTTTTTAAAGCTTTATTTATTTATTTGAAAGGCAGAAGGACAGAGAAAGAGGAAGAGACAGAAAGAGAGATCTATCTCCCTAAATGCCTACAACAACCAGGGCTGAGCCAGGCCAAAGCCAGGAGCCTGGAACTCTATCAGGATTGGCAACATAGGTGGCATCCCTGAAGCCACAGCAGGGAACTGGGCCAGAAGCAGAAGAGCAGGGACTGAACCAGCACACCGATATGGGACATGAGCCTCCCAAGCAGTGGCTTAACCTGCTGCACTACAATGATTGCCCCTGTGTTTTCTTTCAAAGTTTTATACTTCGAGATTTTACATATATATCTATGTGCAATTTTTGTATGAGGTATATGAAGTTAGGCCAAGGCTAATTTTTTCCCTATGCACATCTGGTTGTTTCTACAGCATTTGTTGAAAAGCCCACCCTTTCTGCATCGAATGGCTTTTTCACCTTTGTCAAAAATTGACTCTATTTGTGTGGGTACTTTTCTGGACCCTTGATTCCATTCCATTGATCTATGTGTCTGTATCCTTTTGCCAACACACGCACTGTCTTGATTATTGCAACTTAATAGTAAATCTTAAAATCAAGTAATGTTGATTTCTCCAGTTGTACCCTTCTTTCTCAAAATTCCAGCAACTAGTTTTCAATGTGCTTTTGCTATGGGTCCAATATCATGCCAAGTACTCTAAATGAATGGCTTCATTTAGTCTTCACAATGAACTTTTGAGGATGTGTGTCAACCCGTGTTCATCAGGAAGCAGATGTCCAGGTGGATTTAGACACACAATGGATTTAGTAGGGGGATGATCACAGAGGATAAAAAGGAGAGGAATCTGGGCTAAGCAGAGAACTATTTCAGATTGTGAGTCTGATCTGGTACCTGTGAAAGTAGGGGGCAAGTAAGGAAGCTTGAATAAGAAGAGACTCAGACTTAGCCAAGGTTATGGGGGAGCCTCAGAGCAAGCACTTTCCATAGGAGATCCTGTTGGGCAGGAAGCACCAGGCTCTGGGACTCCTCTGTGCTTAGGCATTGGTTCGGGAGCGGTCTGGGGAAAGTGTGGGCTTGACCTGAAGACTGTAGAGGAATTAAAATCCAGATCATAAGATTCTATTATTTCCTCAAATACAAATTTTATCTCATAATTAGATATGTATGTAATATAAACATAAAAAATAATTTGAACCTTTCTGTGATCAAAAATTAATATATTAATCAAGGTAGATAGAGTTACAACTTTTACAGCAGTTCTCTGGTAAGGCAAAAATATTAATATGTCTCACCATAGTGCTTTTGTGATTGCATTTAAAACTGTTTTTCTGGGCAGACATAGGGAACTAGACCTTGAAATCCAGTTTTTTTGCCTTAATTTCTTGTTAGTTGTTGTTCCTTTCCTTAATACTGCTGCTGCTTCCCCTTCTTCCTTTTTTATCCCTCTCTATAAATTTCTTCAAAGATCAAAGTCACCACCCACTCATGTCCCCCTGTCTGGTTAACAGAGGCCAGCTGTCTGCTTTATTAAAAAACTACGTTCAGAATGTCTTTAATCAGTGCTTCCATTTAGCATTAACAAAGTGCCATATCATTGCACACATGAGGTCTCCATGCAATGCCAACACTCACTGGCAAATGTCTCCCTGCACTCTGGGGCTCCCAGTGCATCCTTGATAAACACTGGGAGCATCTTGGTTTGCACAAGATGTTTACAGCGTGTGCCAAACTCGCATACTGACAAGCAGCTGGAACAGCAAGAATTTTCTGTTGATTTTTTTTTACTGATCTTTCTGTTCTTTCAGAAAAATAAACAGCTACAAGTTTAAAAGATATTCTGTTTTATAGTAACAATAACCAATTCAGATGTAGTTCTCTTTTTCTGGAATATGCTACCTTCTTTTAATTCTCAAATGGGTCTGGGAATAGGGTAGGGCCAGTCTTATCACTTCCATTTTACAGATGAGAACAGCGTGGCTCAGAAAGTTAAAGGGACATCCGAGGTAGGCCTGTGATGAAAGCCTAAGCTTTATGACTTGAATCATGTACTCTCTCCTCGACACATGAAAGCCCATAAAGCATCATAATATGTAAACATAGAAGATACACAAATCTTTAAAAGGAAGTAGTTGTCCAAAGGTTCTGAGTGTTTGTGAACATGGGACATGTGAGGCATACATACGCTTTTGTAGGATAATGGGAGAGTGACCCAGAGGTGGTTCATTCACTCCCTGAATGAATCAATCAATGAATCTGCCCAGTCCCAAGCAAAGCATGGTCAGCATAAGGGCTCAAAGGGTAAACACAGGGTCCTGCCTGTTCCGGAACCTCTCTTCCTGTGTCAAGATGTCATTGTTCCCTCCCACCTTCCCTGAATGCCCTGCCAAGCAGAGTCTGCTAACAGCCAGAGGGTGAACGTAGACTGTTTTCTCCATGGACAAAATTCAGTTTCTCCATTTGGAAGGAAATGGCAGTGGTGGGTCAGCCTTTCCAATGAGTACATTTATGCCTGCTGAATTCATCCAGAAGATGTGTTTATTTCTTCTCTCCTCCCATCTGCTTCTCCACCCCTACTATTTAACTTACCACGTTACCACGTTGCCTAGGTGTCGGTTGCCTTCATTGTGTGATGAGCAATAGGATTACAGGAAGACGCTCATCTTTAATTCTAAAGTACCTTTCCCAGGTGCTGTTAGAATTGGCATTCATTAAGCAACTGCCAAAATGAAGGAATGAGAACCACATACTAAGCATTAGGGTTAGATTTTCTCACATTCAGATAAAAAGGAAGAAGAAGATGATGATATCATCAGTTAACATTTATCAGCACGTATTATATGCCAGGAGACCTGCTTTCCTTTTTGCACAATGCTCATATTTAATTATCACGCCAACCTGTGTGAAGTAGGAATGTTTCACTAGTCATACATATTGGGAAACTGGCTCTTAATGGTGTTACTCAATCTCCCTAAGACCACACAGTGACTATGTGACAGATTTATGTCTTTTGGACTCCAACGAGGGAAGTCTTAACTTTCATGTTATTCTGCAGACCATACTGTTCAACCCAGAAAAGCCAATGCATGGTCCAGACTATGGTCTTTCAAAGAGAACAGGAAAGATTCCAGGGAAAATCTTGGAACCAAGTCACCTTGACTGTGGGGGAGTGGGGAGAATTTTAAATATAAGGCAGAGTGGTATCTTCAAGGAGCTTAGAGCTGTTAGCAACAGATAAAACCAGCATGTACATTAACGAGAGCATGGACATGAAGCTGACTGTCTAGATATCCACTGACTTAGTGAGACAGCCGTTTCTCCTCTAGTTGGTGTGTGCACTCTAGGAGCCCCACACTAGCCTAAGTGTTTTACATCAATTATCTCAGTAATCCTTCCAATGATCTTTAAAAGACTGGATTATTCTTAACTTATAATTGGAAAAACTGAAATTTGGGAAAGTGAATAATTTGCCTCAGATCACAGAGCTAAGAATAAGTGGTGGATTTGGGTTTCTGCACCAAGCTACACGACTGCAGAACCCAGACCACGTGCCAGTCGTCCCTGCACTCTGATGAACCACAAGGTGTGGAAGGCATCTAGCACAAGTGCCATGGGAGGAGAGAATCTCCAAAGCACACTGCTCAGTGGAGACTTCCATGGAAAATGAGGATCCTTGGCCAGGACTTCTAGATCTGATACAGACTGGCTTTTCAGGTTAGCCAGTAATTCAGTCAGCATCATGTGGGGATGGGATGCGGGACAGACAAATATTTTTATCGTCTGTCCAAAGATATTGTGGCTTGTGCTCACTTCAGCAGCACATATACTAAAATTGGAACAAAGATATTGTGGTTGTATAAGGGCCACACAGGGCATCCTGCATGGGTGGAGTGATGGAACATGAAGGGATAGGGGTGTGACAGTCTGTGGACTCTGGGAGTCTGGAGAGAAGCAGGTGTGCAAAGTGGGTAAGGCAGTGCATAAAACCAAGTCCATAACCTCACAGAAGCTGCCCCTGCTTAAGCAAATGGAAGAGCTACATCTTACAGGCTTACTCTTGGAGATTATTCTGCTTATTTTACTGTTCTCACTTTATAAGCAGAATATTATCTGGTAAAACAGCTAACACTTTGGAGCACTTAATGTATGTGCTTAGCTGTATTCTAAGTAGGCTTTACATGAATTATACCTTGTTGAATACTCATAAGTAGCTACGAGGTAGTTGACTTTCCACAAAGATGGGTTTTATCCATGAGTACCATATCTGTTAATCTGTGACTTGCCTTTTATTTAACATATCGATATTTTCAGGTGACTATATAGTAATGTGCTACATTCTTTTTTCAAAGACTTATTTATTTTGAAAACCAGAGAGAAAGAGAGGGGGACACACACACACACACACACACACACACAGAATCTTCCATCCTCTGGTTCACTTCCCTAATGGCTGCAACAGCCAGCACTGGGCCAGGCTGAAGCCAGGAACTGAAAGCTTCATCCAAGTCTCCAACATGGGTGGCAGGGGCCCAAACTCTTGGGCCATATTCCACTGCTTTTCCCAGGCCATTAGCAGGCTGGATTGGAAGTGAATCAACCGGGACATGAACCAGTGCCCATATGGGATGCCAGCATTGCAGGCAGCAGCTTTACCCACTACACCACAACACCATTCCCAGATACGTTCTTTTCAATGGTTACATATTACTTTGTAGAACTGATGTATAAGGGTTTATATGGCTATTTTCCTATAAGGGGGAGTTCAAAAAGTTCATGGAAAATGCTTAAGAAAAAAACTATGCATAAATTTCAAGGTTTTTTTTAACCAAAATAACCTTCTCTTTCAACTTTTATTTTGCTTTCTTATTTGAAAGGCAGAGAAATAGAGAAGGAAAGACAGAGAGATACAGGGAGAAAGATCTTCCATATAGTGGCTCACTCCCCAAATGCCTGCAGTAGCCAGGGATGAGCCAGACCAAAGCCAGGAACCCAGAACTGTATCTGGGTCGCCATGTGAGTGCAGAGAGCCAAGTACTTGAGTCGTCTTCTGCTGTTTTCCAGGCTGCACATTAGCAGAAAGGTGGATCAGAAGTGGAGGGGCTGGGATTTAACCAGGCACTCCAATATGGGATATGGGTGTCCCAAATGGTGATTAACTGCTCCACCAAACACCCATCCTTCAATTTATCTTCTTTTTTTTTCCTAAAAAAAATCTTTACTTGAAAGTTAGAATGACAGAAAGGGGGAAATGGAAGACAAAAGGGTAGGGAGGGAGAGAGTGCATTTGATCCACCATCCGGTGCCTCATTCCCCAAATTGCCCTAACAATCAGGGCTGGGTTGAAGTTAGGAGCCAGGAACTCCAGCCAGGTTTCCAACACAGGTGGCAGGAAGTTAAGCATTTGAGCCATCATTCGTTCCTTCCCTGGTACATGAGCAGTGAGCTAGGTCAGAAGCAGAGTAGCCAGGTTGCTGGCGTGCAAGCAGCAGCTTAATTGGCTCCATTATATCACAATGCTGGCCATTTATCATTTAATTGCATTTTTCATGAACCTTTTGAAGTATTCTCATATGATTGGATGTTTAAGACATTCTGTTTTCTTTATACAAACAATAATCCATTGATCATCTTTGTTAATGCAACTTTGTGTGCATTTGCCAGTGTTCCTGTAAGACAGACACCACAAGTAAAGTGTAACAATTCTTTTCTAGAGAATCAAAGTCCAAGATTTGTTAATTTTTGAGTTGATGAAACAACTCTAACTTCTGACCTGAACTGCTTTTGAAACATTCCTTTTTCTGATTCAATATAAAGCTGAAAAACAGCTTTTTAAAGATAGGCGGTAGACTAAGAACTATGTGTAATCATAGCATAGCTATAAAATTCTATTCTGTTCCTCAACATAAGGCAAATAAAAAATTTCATACTAATGAATATAATTTTCAGTGTTTTGGTGTCAGCATCAGGCTTTACATCTTGTAGTAGTATCCTTCATTATTCTCATTTTCAATTTATTTTTACAGCTGTTTTTTCTACACGGTACAGCAAAACATGGGAGAAATGTACTAGAGAATCCTCAAGTGTGTGCTGTGTTTATCTTGCTTTACACCTTTTTGTACTTTCGATTCAACTATTCTCCAAAATGGGAGGGGAAGATCAGTTGGAGGTGGTGAAATACAAGGCTGATGGGGCCCTCCTTTTGTACAGAAGGATCCTAGACTCAAAGAATTACAGATGATGGGGCCAGCATTGGGGCATAGCAGGTAAAGCCACGGACTGTGATGTTCGCATCCCATATGGGTGCTGGTTCGAGTCCCAGCTGCTTCACTTTCAATCTAGCTCCCTGCTAATGCATCTGGAAAAGCAGTAGAAGATAGCCCAAGTGCTTGGGCTCCTGCACCCTTGTGGGAGACTTGGATGAAGCTCCTGGCTCCTGTTTTCAGCCTGGCCCAGTCCTTACCTTTGTAGCTATTTGAGGAATGAACCAGCAGATGGAAGATTTCTCTCTCTCTCTCTCTCTCTCTCTCTCTCTCTCTCTCCCACCCTCCTTCCCTCCCTCCCTCCTTCTGTAACTGCTTTTCAAATAAATAAATAAATCTTTAAAAACAAAGAATTACAGATGAGCATGCCAAATGCCCATCCACAGATGAATGAATAAACAAAATATACATACTTCAGAACACTGTTTAGCATTAAGAAGGAAGGAAATTCTAACACATGCTACAGTGTGGATGGCCCTTGAGTACATTATGCTAAGTGAAATAAGAAAGTCACAAGAAAGGTAAGTACTGTACAATTCCATTAGTGTGGGGTCCCTAAGTAGTAAATTTGATAAAGACTCAGAACAAGAGTGATTTCCAGGGTCTGGGGAGAGGAGACAGTAGGATATCATTTTTTATTGGATACAGAATTTCAGTTGTGTGAAGTGAAAAGTTCTAGAGATTTGTTGCACAAAAGTGTGAATTAACACCACTGAATTGCACACTTAAAAATGGCTAGAATGGTAACTTTCATGTTATGTGTCTCTTACTATAATTTTTAAAATTCCCGTGAGCCAATCTGCCATACAGAAGAAGACTTGACTTTGAGTAACCTCCATCTGTTCACATTTAAAAGCATATTCTCAAACTTGTTTGTAGTAGTTAAGTTAGAGCCCATTAGCAAGTTGACCTTAAAATTTCAAATGACTGGGGCCAGCATTTTGGCACAACAGATTAAGCCAGCTGTGATGCCAGCATCCCATATGAGCACCGGTTCAAGTCTGGGATGATCTAACTCCCTGCTAATTCACCTGGGAAAGCAGCAGAAGCAGCCCAAATGCTTGGGCCCCTGCCACTCATAGGGGAGATCCTGGATGGAGTTCCAGGCTCCTGGCTTTGGCTTGGTCCAGCCACAGCTATTGTGGCCATTTGGAGACTGAATCAGAGGATGGAAGATTTCTCTCTCTCTGTCTGTCTCTGTCTGTGTGTGTGTGTGTGTGTGTGTCTCCCTCTCTGTATGTAATTCTACCTTTCAAATAAATAAATCTAAAAAAATTTTGAATATCTAAAACACAATGGAGGATAATTTCTCTCTTGTGTCACTGTACATTGGATGTGATAAACGAATGTTTTTTAAATGAGTGAATAAATGTATATGGCTTATAAGATAAGTTGACTCACACAAACCATAATAACAGATATGAATCTTGGCTCAACAACTGAGATATAAAAGAACGTTCATATACCTTACATAGTTAAACATGTGTGTGTGTGTGTGTGTGTGTGTGTATTTGAACTTTTTTCTGCTGGTTCACGGAGTCAGAATTAAATCCAAGACAAGTCCTTGCTGCCCCATGGTAGGCAGAATAACAGCTCCCCAAAGGTGCCTATGTACTAATTCCCAGAACTTTGAATATGTTATCATAGATGGCAAAATGCGGACTTTGCATATGTAATTAAGTTACAGATCTGGAGGTAGGGGATTAGCATAGATAATCCAGGTGAGTCTGAAGTCACCACAGGTGTGATTAGGAGTGAATGAGGGAAGACCTCATGAAACTGGCTGAGCCAGCACTTACCATGTATGCACCTGAAGGAAAAAGCATTCACTTACATTGACTTTGTTCCATCAGCCACCTTCAGATGTCATTGCATCCTGCACACACAGAATATGTAATGCTATTTTCAACCCAACCTTAGTTGTCACAAAGTCCGCCTTTTTTTCCCCCAAAAAATAAAGAAAGAAAGAAAGAAAGAAAAAAGAAAAAAGACTTCTACCCCTCAAGGCCTCCTTATGTCTTGGATCTTAAAAGTAAAACTTAAAAGCTCAAATTTCCGGTGCACTAGAAACTGAATGAAAAGTTTCTAAGTAAAATTATGCTTGTAGTTTTTACTGAAAAGATAAAAAAAAGTAAAAGACCAAATAAACCATTAAATCTGAGACAGCTCAGTAATCCATATCTTCTTCTCCCTTTAGGTGATATATTGCTTAATATGTAAGCATTTATTGCCACTGTGTCTGGGTGCTTTATGATTTTACTTCACTGCATCTCTGTAGTTCTCGTGTTTATGTTCCTTCCTGATTTCCCCGACTTTGCAGACAACTCCTACCTCCTTTAAACTCTCCTCTGTCACACCATCCATACAAATGCCACCCGCCCCGCCCCCGTATACCTCCTTTTAAAAGAACAAAAGAACGATGGCCATTGGCAAACTACCCTGGGAGCTGTAAGAACACCACTTCTTGGATTCACTGAAAAATTGGACAGATTCACTGAAAAACACACTGACTCTATGTTCTGTTGGAGGTCCAGACAATAAATCTAAAGGACAGCATCCTCCAGGGACATAAAAGTGTGCAATGAAAGGAGCAACCAACAATGACCAATCATTCGCCCCTGAAGAGGACAAGAAAAATGGCCATTAGGGACTCTCCACCACCCATTTGCTTCTTTATCCCCTTCCTTTTTACCCATTGCCTTTCTGAGCTTTCTGAACAGTTGCCAGGAACCAGACACGAACCAAGCTGAATTGTGGGAACTTTCCTGAGCCGACTGAGGAAACAGGGCTCCCCAGGCCCTGCCTGGAGATGCTGCCATGGCCACGGCCTGCTGCCAAGCTGCCATTTCCCCCCAGGTGGAACAAGGAGGGAAGGCACAACCCTCTGCCGGCTTCCCACTTAGCGTCACAGCAGCATATACATATTATAAACACTCCCACATGGGCGGTCTCTAGAGTAATTCTTTGATTTTTGCCTTTTGGGGGCATAAAGTTGAAAGTTGGAAGGAAAGGACAGAAAAGATATTTTGATTTCTTCTAACTTCTCATCTTTTATGCTTTGGGACTTTCAGTGGCAGAATGTTTTCTGTAAACACTTGCCTTCTGCTTTGTAGGTCTGTGGTGAGCATGGTCATAGAGCAGAACCCAGATGTCTTGTGCATTACATCCAGAGGAAGTGAAGGACTCGGCTAGTAAACACAGCACGGAACATTTCATCACATTGAACTATTTTTATTTTTAACAAAGTCTTGAAAAATATGTCGGTAATCTCCATTTACTACATAAAAAAAAAAAAAAAAACAACAGATAATGGAGCTGGCACTGTGTGTAGCAGATTAAGCTGCCGCCTGCAGTGCCAGCATCCCACATGAGCACTGGTTCAAGTCCCCACTGCTCCACTTCTGATCCAGTTCCTTGGAAATGCTTCTGGGAAAACAGCAAAAGTTGGCCCAAGTGCTTGAGCCCCTGCACCCACGTGGGAGACCCAGATGAAGTTCCTGGCTCCTGATTTCCATCTGGCTCAGGCCTTGCCACCTTGTCATTGAATCCATTTGGGGAGTGAAGACCTCTCTCTCTCTCTCTCTCTCTCTCTGCCTCTGCCTCTGCCTCTCTCTCTCTCTAACTCTGTCTTTCAAATAAATAAATAAATGTTTTTAAAAAGAGAAAAAATAGAGTGAGTTCAAAATTCATGACATTTGTGGCATAGGCAAAGCAAGAAACCGAGAACTTTTTTTTTTTTTTTTTTTTTTTTGACAGGCAGAGTGGACAGTGAGAGAGAGAGACAGAGAGAAAGGTCTTCCTTTTGCCGTTGGTTCACCCTCCAATGGCCGCCGCGGCCGGCGCGCTGCGGCCGGCTCACCACGCTGATCCGATGGCAGGAGCCAGGAGCCAGGTGCTTTTCCTGGTCTCCCATGGGGTGCAGGGCCCAAGCACCTGGGCCATCCTCCACTGCACTCCCTGGCCACAGCAGAGGGCTGGCCTGGAAGAGGGGCAACCGGGACAGAATCCGGCGCCCCGACCGGGACTAGAACCCGGTGTGCCGGCGCCGCTAGGCGGAGGATTAGCCTAGTGAGCTGCGGCGCCGGCAAAAACCGAGAACTTTTTGATCTGAGCCCCAAAGAGCTTCTATAGCGTCCAGTTTAAAGGAATTGTGAGTACACATCTTTGAACATAAAACAAAAACAGAAATATAACTTCCAGTCTATTGATTAATTCTTAAAGAAGGCAGCATCCAATTTTAGTTTAAAAGTCTGTTTCACCATTTCAGTGGCTTTAACCCTAGCTTCAATTAAGATTTCATCTAGATTTCTATTAGCGACATTACTATGCCAGAGATTTTGTAACAAGAAATTAAATCTTACATATCTTTTTCCCATCCGCACCCCTACATGTGCATCACTGTTTCTTATTGTACATAAAAGCAGTGAAGCCATCATCATCAACTTCCACCTACACTGCTGTGTGTCTTTTTGATTCATCTCTTGGATATCCACCTTGAGACCACTAAAGAGGAAAAGAAGTACTATAACTCAAATTCTACCTAGAAAAACAATATCCTTCAGCTTACAACAAAGGGTCTGTGGTGAGAATATTAAAGGCAAGCAAATTGATGGGTACCTAGAAGAAAATTTTACCTGGGAAGAAGAGCATCCAAATCTAGTAGGAAGAAATTAAAGCATTTATGACTTTTCTTAAAGAAGATTAGGTTTGGGTAAATTTCCTATTTTCATCTTAATACTTTACAAATAAGAAGACACTTATCACATTTATTACCAGATAAAATAGCTATCCAAGAGTATGATCTTGTATTTGAATTATAAAAGGGCATCCTTGTTTCTTTATTCTTATTTTAATGTAGATATATTTATGATATTGGAATAAATGTAGACAGGGCGTTCTGATAAAATCAAGGTAGTGAGGTTTCTCTCTCCTTGTCCCTATGTTGCCTTTGGAGATTTTGCTGCTGGTAGGGCCTTCCTGTTGTTCTATTTTTAGCATGTAATTGCTAAAATTGAACCATAGCCTAGTTAAGTATTTTTGCCCATTGCTTCCCTGTTTCTTAAAGAAGTTCAAATTCCTGAGAATTAGATTTTAATTCACAGTTGGTATTTTGTTTTTTGGTTGCCATCGCTATTATTATTATTTAGAGAAATTCCTATTCAGAATGCCATCAGTGTAGTTATTCTCTTCCCTATGTTCATTAGAAGTAAAAGTTAGATTAGGGTAAGCTTTAAAACATGAAACTGAACTCTATATTTTTCAAACTGAGAAAAAAAAAAAGCTATCAATATTTTCTATGCTTAAGGACCCTGACCATGAGCAGAGCAATGTTGCAATGTGGTCCAAAAAAAGTGGTTCATGTTTTATAGGCTGGTAAAAGCTAGCTTCAAAATCCTTATTTGCAACACTAATTCAAATGTATTTTGGCTTTTAATCTTCGGAAAGGTTTGGGATTCACATGCAAGTTATAACTGTAACAAGCTATTTTTTAAAAGATTTATTTATTTATTTGAAAGTCAGAGTTACACAGAGAGAGAAGGAGAGGCAGAGAGAGAGAGAATCTTCCATCCGCTGGTTCACTTCCCAATTGGCCACAATGGCTGGAGCTATGCCGATCTGAAGCCAGGAGCCGGGAGCTTCTTCCAGGTTTCCCACGCGGGTGCAGGGGCCCAAGGACTTGACCCATCTCTGCTACTTTCCCTGGCCATAGCAGAGAGCTAGATCAGAAGTGGAGCAGCCGGGACTTGAGCCGGCACCCATAAGGGATGCCAGCATTGCAAGCAGTGGCTTTACCTGCGACGCCACAACACCGGCCCTGTAACAAGCTATTATAATGTGAAAGAAGAAAGCATGATTCCATAGCAAGACAACATTCTAAGAAAAGCAGTCAAGGGGTGGAATAAAAAACCTTTCCGCAGAGATACCTGAAAATGAGCCCCGGGCTTGTTTGTCCTGGGTGATTCAGCTGAAGCTTCTCTGTGATGGATTCAGTAAGTCAGAAGTCTCTTCCCATTTTACAATTAGATGATAACTCTTTGGGCAGTACATTGGCCTGTGGCCTCACAAGCAGGTGACTTGGCCTTCTCCCCTGGGAATCTAAGGAGAAAAACAGAGGTCAAGAGGCTTTGTTTGTTTCTTTAAAGATTTATTTATTTATTTATTTATTTTGAAAGTCAGAATTACAGAGAAAGAGAGAGAGGGAGGGAGGGAGGAAGGAGGGAGGGGAGAAAGAGAGGGAGGAAGGAGAGAGGGCGAGGGAGAGAGAGAGAGAGAGAGAGAGAGATCTTGTATCCACTGCTTCACTTCCCAGATGGCCACAACAGCCAGTGCTTGGTAAGGCTGAAGCCAGGAGCCACAGGCTTTATCTAGTTCTCCCACATGGGTGGCAGAGGCTCAGGTACTTGGGCCATCATCTGCTGCTTTCCCAGGCTATTAGCAGGCACCTGGATCATAAGTAGAGCAGCCAGGACACAAATCAGCACCTATATGGGATACTGGTGTTGTAGGTGGCAGCTTTACCTGCTATACCACAAAGCCAAACCCCAAGAGGTTTTTCTCTTAGTCTCTCCTTGTCACTTTTCCTACCTGAAAGCAATGATAAGGCACAATTACTTATAAAGAAAAAAATTGAGATTGGATCCCTACCTCATACCAAATACAAAAGCAATTCTAAATGAATTAAGAATTTCTAAGTCAAATGCAAAACTTTAAAAACTTTCAGAGCTGTAGAGGTGAATATTTTTCTGACCATGAATCTCTTATATAATATATCATATGTGCTGGCCATAAAATAAAAGTTTGATAAATTCAGTTACATTAAAGTAAAGAACTTTGGCTCATGAAGAAGGCCTCTCAAAAGTGAAAAAGATAAGCCACACATGGAGAAAAGACATTTTTTTTTTAACTTTTATTTAATGAATATAAATTTCCAAAGTACAGCTTATGGAATACAATGGCTTTTCCTCCCCATGACTTCCCTCCCACCCGCAACCCTCCCATCTCCCGCTCCCTCTCCTCTTCTATTCTCATCAAGATTCATTTTCAATTCTCTTTATATACAGGAGATCAATTTAGCATATATTAAGTAAAGCTTTCAACAGTTTGCACCCACACAGAAACACAAAGTGTAAAATACTGTTTGAGTACTAGTGATAGCATTAAATCACAATGTACAACACATTTAGGACAGAGATCCTACATGAGGAGTAAGTGCACAGTGACTCCTATTGTTGACTTAACAAATTGACACTCTTGTTTATAGCGTCAGTAATCACCCTAGGCTCTTGTCGTGAGTTGCCAAGGCTATGGAAGCCTTTTGAGTTTGCCGACTCTGATCATATTTAGACAAGGTCATAGTCAAAATGGAAGTTCTCTCCTCCCTTCAGAGAAAGGTACCTCCTTCTTTGATGACCTGTGCTCACTCGCAGAGATCTTTCATATAGGGTGTTTTGTTTTGTTTTGTTTTGTTTTGTTTTGTTTTGTTTTGTTTTCCAGAGTGTCTTGGCTTTCCATGCCTAAAATACTCTCATGGGCTCTTCAGCCAGATCCAAATGCCTTAAGGGCTGATTCTGAGTCCAGAGTGCTGTTTAGGACATCTGCCATTCTATGAGTCTGCTGTGTATCCCACTTCCCATGTTGGATCGTTCTCTCCCTTTTTTATTCTATCAGTTAGTATTAGCAGACACTAGTCTTGTTTATGTGATCTTTTTGACTCTTAGTCTTATCACTATGATCAATTGTGAACTAAAACTGATCACTTGGACTAGTGAGATGGCATTGGTACATGCAATCTTGATGGGATTGAATTGGAATCCCCTGGCATGTTTCTAACTCTACCATTTGGGGCAAGTCAGCTTGAGCATGTCCCAAATTGTACATCTCTTCCCTCTCTTATTCCCACTCTTATATTTAACAGGGATCACTTTTCAGTTAAGTTTCAACACTTAAGAATAATTGTATATTGGCCAGCGCCGCGGCTCAATAGGCTAATCCTCCGCCTAGCGGCGCCGGCACACCAGGTTCTAGTCCCGGTTGGGGCGCCGGATTCTGTCCCGGTTGCCCCTCTTCCAGGCCAGCTCTCTGCTGTGGCCAGGGAGTGCAGTGGAGGATGGCCCAGGTGCTTGGGCCCTGCACCCCATGGGAGACCAGGAAAAGCACCTGGCTCCTGGCTCCTGCCTTTGGATCAGCGCAGTGCGCCGGCCGCAGCGTGCCGGCCGCGGCGGCCATTGGAGGGTGAACCAACGGCAAAGGAAGACCTTTCTCTCTGTCTCTCTTTCTCACTGTCCACTCTGCCTGTCAAAAAAAAAAAATAAAAAATAAAATAAAATAAATAAAAAAAAGAATAATTGTATATTAATTACAGAGTTCAACCAAAAGTATTAAGTAGAACAAAAAAATACTAAAAGGGATAAAGTATTAAGTTGTTAATCAACAGTCAGGGTAAGGGCTGATCAAGTCACCGTTTCTCATAGTGTCCATTTCACTTCAACAGGTTTCCTTTTTGGTGCTCAGTTAGTTGTCACCGATCAGGGAGAACATATGATATTTGTCCCTTTGGGACTGGCTTATTTCACTCAGCATGATGTTTTCCATTGTGTTGCAAAGACCGGATTTCATTGTTTTTTACTGCTGTATAGTATTCTGTAGAGTACATGTCCTATAATTTCTTTATCCAGTCTACTGTTGATGGGCATTTGGGTTGATTCCAGGTCTTAGCTATTGTGAATTGAGCTGCAATAAACATTAAGGTGCAGACAGCTTTTTTGTTTGCCAATTTAATTTCCTTTGGGTTAATTCCAAGGAGTGGGATGGCTGGGTCGAACGGTAGGGTTATCTTCAGGTTTCTGAGGAATCTCCAGACTGACTTCCATAGTGGCTTAACCAGTTTGCATTCCCACCAACAGTGGGTTAGTGTCCCTTTTTCCCCACATCCTCACCAGCATCTGTTGTTGGTAGATTTCTGAATGTGAGGCATTCTAACCGGGGTGAGGTGAAACCTCATTGTGGTTTTGATTTGCATTTCCCTGATTGCTAGTGATCTTGAACATTTTTTCATGTGCCTGTTGGCCATTTGGATTTCCTCTTTTGAAAAATGTCTATTGAGGTCCTTGGCCCATCTCTTAAGTGGGTTCTTTGTTTTGATGTTGTGGAGTTTCTTGATCTCTTTGTAGGTTCTGGTTATTAACCCTTTATCTGTTGCATAGTTTGCAAATATTTTTTCCCATTATGTCAGTTGCCTCTTCACTCTCCTGACTGTTTCTTTTGCCGTACAGATACTTCTCAATTTGATACAATCCTAATAGTTAATTCTGGCTTTGACTGCCTGTGCCTCCCGGGTCTTTTCCAGAAACTCTTTGCCTGTGCCAATATCTTGCAGGGTTTCTCCAATGTTCTCTAATAATTTGAGGGTGTCGGGTCATAGATTTAGGTCTTTAATCCATGTTGAGTGGATTTTTGTGTAAGGTGTCAGGTAGGGGTCTTGCTTCATGTTTTTGCACATGGAAATCCAGTTTTCCCAGCACCATTTATTGAATAGGCTGTCCTTGCTCCAGGAATTGGTTTTAGATCCTTGATCAAATATAAGTTGGCTGTAGATGTTTGGGTTGGTTTCTGGTGTTTCAATTCTGTTCCATTGGTCTACCCATCTGTTCCTGTACCAGTACCATGCTGTTTTGATTACAACTGCCCTGTAGTATGTCCTGAAATCTGGTATTGTGATGCCTCCGGCTTTGTTTTTGTTGTACAAGATTGCTTTAGCTATTCAAGGTCTCCTGTGGAGAAAAGACATTTGTAACACATACAACAGAAAATACTATTTTTAGAAAATTCAAAGAACTTCTTTAAATTAATAAGAAAAAGATAATCTAATATAAAACTAAATAAAATGAATGAACAGGCATTTTACAGAAGAGGTAACACAAGCAAAAAACAATTGAAAATATGGTCAGTCTTATCAGTAAGAGGGGATACACAAGCCAGGCTCACAGTGAGGAATCATTTTGTACCTTTCAAGTGGCAAAAATGAAGACATCTGACAAAAACAAATACTGGAGAGATGTGAGTCAACAGAAAATGTGTTTATTGCTGGTAGGAGTACAAATTGTTATTCTGTTTTGGGGAAAACAATCTGGTATTATCTTGTAAAACGGAACATTCTCACTTCTTAGGACCTAGCAATTCTACTTCTAGGCATATTCTTGTACACTATCTGATTATTCCTGTTGTTGGGACTAGAAAAAACTATATGCATATTCACTCAATAGAATGAGTGAGCAAAGGCACCCAAAATATCATGGATGGATTTTAACAGCATGATATCGAGGGAAAAAAACAAATTCGATATATATATATACACAAAATAAACAATCTATTATTTAAGTATCTATTTTCAGTAACATGTATAGATTGCTTTTTCAATATAAAGCTATCCTTGCATTCCTTTTTCTTATTTTAATATATTGCTGGATTTGATTTCCTAAATTTTTAAAGGATTTTTGTGTTGATGCTTATGAGAGATATTGGTCTATAGTCTTCTTTCTTTGTAATGTCTTTGCCAGGTTTTGTTATCAAGAATAATATGCTGTCATCATAAAATGCATTGAGAAATGGCCCTTCTCTTCTAATTTCTGAGTTTGTGTAACATTTATATGACATCCTGAAATGTTTGATAAAATACACTAGTGAAACCATCTAGGCCAGAATTTTCTTTGTGGGAAAGTCAGCTTTTTTTTTAATATTGTAATAGATATAGGTCTATTAACACTTCTATTTCTTTGTGAGTCATAGTAACTTTTAAAAGAAATTGGGTCATTTTTAAAATTAATAAATCTTATGACATAAAACTGTTCATATTTTCTTGTTCTCCTTTATAGAATCTACTTGATGTCTATTTTTTTCTTGTTATTTCTGTTTTATCTCTTTTTTTTTCTTATCTACTTATTGGTAGAAGTGTTAACTTCCACCAATCATTTCCAAGAACTGACTTTTTTCATTGTTTGTTTTCTCTACTGTCTATTTTCTGTATTATTAATCTTGACTTTATTGTTTCTTTCTTTTTATCTATTTGAGTTTATTTTTTTGTCTTTTATATCTTTTTAAGATGGAAATCTAGGGAGTAGAATTGAAATTTTATTTGTAATGTAAGCATTGAAAGCTATACATTTTTCTCTAAACACTGCTGTAGTTATATTTTACAGGCTTCAATATAATATTTTCATTTTAAGTCAATTAAAAATGTTAATATACCATGTGATTTCTTCTGAATACATTGGTTATTTAAAATTATGTTTCTTGATAGCTATAAAAAATTAAAGGTATTGGAATAAATTTAACCAAGAAGGTGAAAGACCTCCACAATGAAAATTGCAAAACATTAAAGAAAAAAGTAGAAGACACACATAAAAAGAAAAATCTTCCATGTTCATACATTGGAGGAATTAATATCACCAAAGTGTCCATACTATCAAAAATAATTTACAGATTCAGTGTGATATCAATCAACATACCAAGGACATTCTTCTCACAACTAGAAAAAATGATGCCAAAATTCATATGGAAACACAAGAAATTCTGAATAGCTAAAGCAATCTTAGACAACAAAAACAAAGCTGGAGGCATCACAACACCAGACTTCAAGACATATTACTGGGCAGTTATAATAATAATAAAAAAAGACATGTAGGCCAAGGAACAGAATAGAGACCCCAGAAATTAATCCACTCATCTACAATCAACTAATCTTTGACACGTGAGCTAAAATCAATCCTTGGAGAAAGAACAGTCTCTTCAACAAATGATGCTGGGAAAATTGGATCTGCGTCTGCAGAAGTATGAAACAAGATCCCTACCTTAAGCCTTATACAAAAATCAATTCAAGGGGCTGACACTGTGCCATAGCGGATTAAAACTCCTTAAAGCACCAGCATCCTATATGGGTGTCAGTTCAACTCCTGGCTGCTCCAACTTCCAATCCAGCTCCCACTAATGTACCTTGGAAAGCAGTGGAAAATGGCCCAAGTGCTTGGGCCCCTGCATCCTTGTAGGAGACTCAGAAGAAGCTCCTAGATCCTGACAGTCTGGCCCAGTTGCAGCCGTTGTGGTCATTTAGGGAGTGAAGCAGCAAACATTGTACTGTAATTCCTAGCTAATGCAGTTACATCAGGAAATAAAAGGTATACTGATAAGCATGATAGGCATATTGAACAGGAAACAATAAAATAGTTTTTAGATGACATAATCATCTATGTAGGAAATCTGGAAGGGCTAACAAAAGTGCCTGAACTAATAAGCAATTATAATAAGGTTGCAAGATAAAAGGTTGATACAGAAAAGTCAGTCTTTCTCTATATCAGCAAGGAACAAATATAATTTTTTAAAGATTTATTTATTTATTTGGAAGTCAGAGTTACACAGAGAGAGGAGAGGCAGAGAGAGAGAGAAAGAGAGAGGTCTTCCATCTGCTGGTTCACTCCCCAATTGGCTGTAATGACTGGAACTGTGCTGATCTGAAGCCAGGAGCCAGGAGCTTCCTCTGGGTCTCCCACGCAGGTGCAGGGACCCAAGGGCTTGGGCCATCTTCTACTGCTTTCCAGGCTATAGCAGAGAGCTGGCTCAGAAGTGGAGCAGCCAGGTCTCGAACCGGTACCCAAATGGGATGCCAGCACTTCAGACTAGGGCATTAACCTGCTGTGCTACAGCACTGGCCCTGGAACAAGTATAATTTGAAATTTAAAAAATACAATAAAACTCACATTAGCACCCTTAAAATTAAATACTTATGTACAAATATGGAAAAAACATGTAGTAAATCTATATGAAGAAAGCTATGAAACTCTGATGAGGGTAATCAAAAAAGAACCAAATAAATGGAGAGCTATTCCATGTTCATGGATAGAAAGAGTCAATACTATGAAGATATCAGTTCTTCCCAACTTGATTTAAAGGGATTCAATGACATTCCAATTTAAAAAGTTTAGCAACTTGTTTTGTGGATATTGACAAATTGATTCTAAAATTTATTCAGGGAAAGAAAACGCCTAAAACAGCCAACACAATATTGAATGGGAAGAACAAAATTGGAGGATTGGCAACACTCAACTTCAAGACTTACTGTAAGGCTACAGTAATCAAAACAGTGTGGTGTTGATGAAAGAAGACACAATAGATTGGTACAACATAATGGAGTTCAGAAATAGCTACACATAAATATAACCAATTTATCTTAGGCAAAGGAGCAAGCACAATAAAATGAAGAAAAAATAGTCTTTTCAACAAATAGTGTTGGAACAACTGGACATCCACATGTGAAAAGAAATAAATCTAGACACAACCCTTATATTCTTCACAAAAATTAACTAAAAAATGTACTGTAGACCTACATGTAAAATGCAAAACTATGAAGCTGCTTGAAGATAGCATAGGAGAAAATCTAGATAATCTAAGGTTTGGCAATGATTTTTTAAAATTTTTTAAAATTTTATTTATTTATTTGAGAGGTAGAGTTACGGACAGTGAGAGGGAGAGACAGAGAGAAAGGTCTTCCTTCCATTGGTTCACTCCCCAGATGGCCACAATGGCCGGAGCTGTGCCAATCCGAAGCCAGGAACCTGGTGCTTCTTCCCAGTCTCCCATGCGGGTGCAGGGCCCCAGGGACTTGGGCCATCTTCTACTGCTTTCCCAGGCTATAGCAGAGAGCTGGACTGGAAGAGGGGCAGCTGGGACTAGAACTGGCACCCAAATGGGATGCCGGCACCCCAGGCGGAGGATTAACGTACTTTGCCACAGAGCTGGCCGTGGCAATGATTTTTCAGATGCAACACCAAAGATACAATTCAAGAAAGAAAAAAAAAATGATAAACTGACAAACTCCTGAACTGGTAAGTAATTAGAATAAGGGTCAGGATAAAAGGTTGAGATATGAAAGTCAATTACTCTCCTCCATACCAGCAAGGGACTAGTAAAATTTGAAATTAAAAATACAATAACATTCATATCACCACCAAAATTAAATACTTATGTATAAACCTGGAAAAACATGCAGAAAATCTATATGAGTAAAGTTATAAAACTCTGATAAAAAGTCAAAGAACTTCATTAAATTTTTTGCTCTATAAATGACGTTGTCAAGACAATGAAAAGATAAACCAAAGACTGTGACAAAATATTGACAAAAAACTTAAACTCTTTTTTTTTTTTTTTTTTTTTTGACAGGCAGAGTGGATAGTGAGAGAGAGAGACAAAGGTCTTCGTTTTGCCGTTGGTTCACCCTCCAATGGCCGCTACGGCCGGTGCGCTGCGGCCGGCGCACCGCGCTGATCCAAAGGCAGGAGCCAGGTGCTTCTCCTGGTCTCCCATGGGGTGCAGGGCCCAAGCACTTGGGCCATCCTCCACTGCACTCCTGGGCCACAGCAGAGAGCTGGCCTGGAAGAGGGGCAACTGGGACAGAATCCGGCGCCCCGACCGGGATTAGAACCTTGTGTATCGGCGCTGCTAGGTGGAGGATTAGCCTATTGAGCCGTGGCTCCAGCCAAAAAGAATTCTTAAAACTCAGCAGGAAGAACACAGATAGTACAGCCACTGGAAAACAGCTTGACAGTTTCTTAAAAAATTAAATATATTTTTAACATATGATCCAAGAAGCACACTCCTTGGTATTTATCCAGTAGAGTTGAAAACTTATGTTCATATAAAAACCTGTTTGTGGATGTTTACAACAGCTTTATTCCTAATTCCAAAACTGGGAAGCAGCCAAGGTGTCTTCAGTAGGTGAATGGATAAACCAAGTGCAGCTGGACAATGGAATGGTGTGTCATCCAGCCAACCAAAACTAAACTAAAATAAAATAACACCCCCTCTGTTGACAGCCCAAAGACAGAGAGAGGGAGAACAGAGAAAATTAGGACACACATCCAAGGAAATAAAATTATTAGACAGGTGGAAACATAAGTCTAAAAAAAACAAAACCAAAATAGAAGCACTTAAAGAGCCCAAGTTCATATACAGGGAGAAAAAATCACTAGTGAACAATAAAAGCATATAATTTCTCAATTGAAAATTCAGAAAGTGAGTTAAAGGAGAGAATGGTCATTATGGTCAGGATCTGAATGAGTGATCTGGAAGTTCAACATAATCGAGCAAAAATAGGAGAAGTTGGAAATCATGACAGAAAAGATAAGGAATTCCAATTAGTAACCATTAAAAATATCTAAGAGCTCCAGGAAAGAAAATATACATTGTTGAGAAAACAATAAAAAAAAAAAAACCCTAAACAAACAAGAAAGCTTGCACTGGGCGAGAGAGCCAGAGCCCTGAGTGGAAGCTGAAAGACCCATGGAAGAGAAGTCACGGGCACCTCAGGCACCTAAGCACAAAGAGCAAACAACGTCCGAGAGAAACACAGCCTCAAACGCAATTATTAAGAAAGACAAACATAAAAGAACCTATTATTTCATTTAAGAAATTATGAATTATGAAGAGGTCAACTTAAAAACAGAAGAATAAGAATTAACAAAGAAAAAGGAGCAAACAAACACAAAACGAGTAAGGATAAGCACATGTAAAATCTTTCAAAAAGGTTAATATTAGAAAAGAATAAATACTTCATAGCCTGCTGAGAAAAGGGGCCAAAGAGATAAGATAGGGAATGAGGAAAGCGTTTGGGAGAAATGTTTAAGTCATACAAGAAAGTTTTTTTTTTCTTTTTTCTTTTTTTTAAGATTTATTTAAGAGTTACACAGAGAGAAGAGAGGCAGAGAGAGAGAGAGAGAGGTCTTCCATCCAATGGTTCACTCCCAAATTGGCCGAAGCTGTGCCGATCCGAAGCCAGGAGCCTCTTCCAGGTCTCCCACACAGGTGCAGGGGCCCAAGGACTTGGGCCATCTTCCTGCTTTCCCAGGCCATAGCAGAGAGCTAGATCGGAAGAGGAGTAGCCGGGACTAGAACCGGCGCCCATATGGGATGCCGGCACTGCAGGCCAGGGCATTAACCCGCTGCACCACAGCGCTGCCCCGAAAGTTTATTTCTATAAAAGTAAATCTATGTATCAGTTTCAAATAAAATGAAAAATTCTCAACAAAATATTAGCAAGTAGACATCAGCACATTCTCCCCAAATGATGCTCCACAACCAAGAAAGTTTTTTTTAGGTGCTTTGTATCATTTGTTTTAAGAGTTACGAAATTAAGTATTTATTTGAAAGGTAGAGTGACAGAGGCAGGAGACCAGACAGAGATCTCCCATCCACTGATTCACTCTCCAAATGCCCTCAACAGCTGGAACTGGTCCAGGCTGGAGCCAAGAGCCCAGAACTTCATCTGGGCCTCCTACAGGGCATCAGGGACCCAAGCACTCAGGCCATCAACCACTGCCTACCACAGTGCGTCGACAGGAAACTGGATTGAAGCAGAGGAGCTGGGGCTGGTGCTGTGATGCAGTGAGTTAAAGCCCTGGCCTGAAGCACCAGCATCCCACATGGGCGCCACTGCTCCTCTTCTGATCCAGCTCTCTGCTGTGGCCTGGGAAAGCAGTAGAAGATGGCCCAAGTCCTTGGGCCCCTGCACCCGCGTGGGAGACCAGAAGAAGCTCCTGGCTTCAGATTGGCACAGCTCCGGCCATTGTGGCCATCTGGGGAGTGAACCAGCGGATGGACAACTTCTCTCTCTGTCTCTACCTCTCTCTGTAACTCTGTCTTTCAAATAAATAAACTAAATTAAAATAAAAAGGCAAAGGAGCTGGGACTTGGGACTTGAACGGGCACTCTGATACGGCACCTGCTGTGTCTGAACACCTGTCCCCCAACAAGGTTCCTCCAAGCAATGTGGGGGTGATTTGCTATGAGAAAATCTCCCTCAGAGAATGTCAACAGAGCCTATTACATTAACTCAACAAAGGGCCAAATCCACAGTTAGACAAATGGATTCTGAAAGGAGTCTGATAAATTTCAACAACTGTTTCTAATAAAAATTCAGAATAAACAATGAAATGTTTTAACTTACTAAAGACTATCTGCAAACAAAGCACAAATGCCATCCAAATTAGAAAACACAATCACCACACCATTTCCATTAAAGCCAGGAACAAGTTATTAAATATCTGGTATGCACGTTAGAAAGGATGTTAGTACATTTGTTGCAGAGGATATAATTATATACGTGGAAATCCATGAGGCCCTAGCAAAAACTGCACTCACAAAATTCATTACATAATTTGGTAAGACAGTGGTATATAAAGTAAAGGTTAAAAGACAATGTTTCTCTGCTCTAACAGTACGCTCCTAAATGAAAGTGGGAGAAATTCTATTTATAATAGCAACACAGTCTATATAAATAGGAGAAAATATTTAATAAAACATTCACAATATCTATGGGAAAACTGCAAAGTCTTGTGCATAGATGTGTGTAAAATATCTGAACAGATTTGAAAATAACATTTCTGATATGAGAAGTCCTACCATAAAAAAAGTTAATTGTTCCCAAACCAATACACAAATTTAGTTCAATTCCAAGTAGTATCCTAAAATGGTTTACTTTTAATTGTCTAAAATATTTTCAGAATTTATATGTATGGAAAAAATGCCCAAAAATATCCAAGAAAGGCGTGGAAAAAAACAACACCAAGTAGAGTGTGGTTAGAGAGAGTAGGGAGATTGACTTTGGAAAACACAGGGGACTCGGCGGTCTTGACAATCAGATATATCACACTGTGACATGGGAACAAGCAAATAAATCAGTGGATAGCACAGGACACTGGAAATGGTTACAGGATGTAGAATATATAAGGGTCTTCAAAAAGATGACAGAAAATGCATACATATATAAAGAATTATGTATGAATTTCTGACATTTTCTGTGTCAAACTCACCTTTGAATTTCATGTTTTTCCATTCAACTTTTTGAAGTCCCCTTGTATGTAAAATGGATTAATAGCAGAGTAATATTAATAGCAATAGTACGAGAGCTGTTCCAAGACAAATACTATAAGCATGTAGAAGAAATCTGGGGAAAGGAAATGAACTGACAATTCACAGAAGACCCACTCCAAATAAAACAAACACACAAACTGGTGCTCTCAGGCCGAGTGGTGAGGGAACCACACATAACTTGAGCAATGAGCTGTCCCTTCAGGCTTCCACACGGGCTAGGGAGAAAGCTAACACCTGCTGCTGGCAAGGGTGTGGAGAAAGGAAATGGATGCGGCCAGTGTCACTGGTAGGAGTGTGAGCACTTTGACTGTAAAACTGTCTAGCAACATCTCATCATATGAAAAATATTTGTGCTGTCCAACCCAATAGTCCCAGTCTTGAGAATCTAGCCACAGAAAGGAAATCGCTAGTGATTAAGGAAATGCACAAAAGGTATTCCCTGTGATATTTTTGGAGTGGGGGAAGAAACCCAACTGGAAACAGAAGGGGTGCTCATTAGAAGGAAATGCTTAGATCAAGAATGAAGTACCACCGCAGCGGTGAGAGGCAGGCATTAGGAACGTGAATGCAAGTTCTGTCAGCTAATGTGGACGGATTTCTACAAGATAAAAGAAAGTATGATTTAAAGATTTTTTTGTTTGTTTGTTTTTGTGTCATTTGAAAGGCAGAGAGAGAGAGAGAGAGAGGAGAGTGAGATCTTCCATCTGCTGGCTAATTCTTGAAATGCTTTCAACAGCTGGAACTGAACCAAGAACTCCAGCCTGATCTCCATGTGGGTGGCAGGGACCATCATCTGCTGGCTCCCAGGGTACACATTAGCAAGAAGCTGGATTGGAAGCAGAGGAAATGGAACTTTAACTGGCATCCTGATATAGGATAGAGGCATTCCAAATGACTTAAATCACTGCACCAAACGCCCATTCCAGAAAGGTATTTCATGGGATCCCTTTTTGTGAAACAAATAAAAGCAAACAAGCAAAACAATGTCATGTATGTTTGTGTCTCCATATAGGGTCATGGGAGTAGAGGGGAAAAAGATGATTCATGCTGGGCTGTTTACATCCCGGGGTGAGGGTGGGGCTGTGGTGCTTAGGAGTGGGGGTGGGATGTGGAGGGAAGACCTGCTTTTAGGACACAACACTGGAATGAAGTCCACAGAGACCTTGCTCCAGTTCTTTGTCATTTGCTTTACTAATAACTGCAAGAAAAAGAGCGGAGAGCAGATATATATATATATATATATATATATATATTTTTTTTTTTTGACAGGCAGAGTTAGAAATGAGAGAGAGACAGAGAGAAAGGTCTTCCTTCTGTTGGTTCACCTCCCAAATGACTGCTACGGCTGGCTGATCTGAAGCCAGGAGCCAGGTGCTTCTCTTGGTCTCCCATGCAGGTGCAGGTCCCAAGCACCTGGGCCATCCTCCATTGCCTTCCCGGGCCACAGCAGAGAGCTGGACTGGAAGAGGAGCAACAGGGACAGAATCCGGCGCCCCGACCGGGACTAGAACCCAGGGTGCCGGCGCCGAAAGCAGAGGATTAGCTTAGTGAGCCGCAGTGCTGGCCCAGATATTTTGAGTTGTGACAATCTCTGTGAGAGACTGCCTCCCTCCTTCCCAGAAGTACCTCTGTTTCTACCTAAACTCAAAAGGGTGATTTTTTTTAAACAATTCAATTCTTTTTTCTTCTATTTCACAATTTGCAATTTTAGGATTTTATACTCTTTCTCTGAGTTTTTCTCCTTTAGACTTAAACTTGTTATGGTACTTTAAAAAAAAAAAAGTGGTATATACTCTTGTTTCCTGTGCCTTTCTTTATGCTTTCCAGTGATTTGTTTCCACTTTTGCCTATAATAGAAAGTGTTTCTAAGAGCAAATTTTACAACAATGCAAATCTTCTCTCCTGGGTGGCAGTGAATAGATGAGAATTGTCACAAAGATTTATCCAATCTATGGGGATCAGGGAAGGCTTCCTGAAGGAGGTGTGTGTGACACACAGCAGGCAGTCAGATATTCGCTAATGAAGGCCACTCCTAAGCTGACTGTTACAGGGCATGTAGAAATTAGGCAGGCTCAGAGAGTAGAGAGATCAGATAGGTTATTCCAGGAAGAGAAAATGCAAGTCTATTGGCATCTGTAACAACTGGCATTTATTGAGGGAAAATACCAATAACCACAACCGGTGTTTACAAGAGTTGGCATTTACAAAAAGCTCAGTATGTGAAAAAGTAACTTGCTAAATACTTTCCACGCATTACTAACTCATAGAGTCTACACATTAACTCTGATATGTCCGATCTACAGATGATGAAAGGGAGGCTTCTGTTTAGCAACCCCTTAGGTGGCAAGGCCTTTTAGAGTGCAGCAAGAGGTAAAACTAAGATTCAAAGCCCAGACTGCCTGTGGACAAAGCCTGAGGTTTTAACCATTGCAGGGTACAACCGTCCTTAACAGCAGGTGCACCAGCCTGCGTTATGTCTCCTTAACATATTGGGTTACTTCACAGCTCACCCAGGGGTGACTATGCTACCTGTTTCTCATTCCACTAGCTGAGAGAATTAAATAATGATTTCACACCTGGACATGCAATTTGCCTTCTAGCTGTTTTAGAAATGTGTTCAAGAAACAATCCCCGGCAGTAACCTGTAGATGCTCCCAGTATTAATACATTTTTCACAGTTTAATTGCCCTATGCATTTGATAGTAGGTATTATTAATTCGGCAAAAGGGGACAAAGAGCTCATTCTACACAGATTTACAAGACATATTGCAGGAGAAAAAGTGACAGAGATGGGTCAACAGTGTCCTAGGGTCTTGGTGAGTGCATTCCTGGGGGAGGGAGTCTCATTGCAGGAGGTGTGCCTATTGGTGTCTAATTGGTGGGCCTGTAGGTGTATCACAGGAGGCAGAAGAGCCACCACGCCTGGGAGTAGGATTTTTCTTCTTTCAGGTGGGGACGGAGTCTCCTGTCCTGATAGGTACTGTTTTGAGGCCGTGGCCATGCTGGCAGTCACAGCAGCATGAGCAGCTGCAACAGTACCCTTCCCTGTGGAGTCATTACCTGCTGGTATGCCCCAAACTCCTTGGACAGAGGCCGCCAATGCAGTAGGAGCCTGGAGAATTGGTATACCAGATGGTCCTCCTCTGCCTGCTGCCCCACCATCCCGGGGCCTCTGGCAACTCCAGCAAGTGGTACCTGAGCAATGCCAGTATTTTCAGGCGGCAGCCCCTCCCCAGTCATGGATATCAAGTTCTCCCCATGTGTCCACACCAAACCCTAAATCTGCCTTACCACATTTGTATTCAGAGAAGTACCTCTGTATTCTATTATGCTTTTAGAGTCTTTAAAATGGAAAACACTTCTCCCAAGGTAATTCAATAACTAACACATCTTTTTCTTTAAAACTTGTGTCTTTTTCTGAAAGTCTACATAATTTTCATAGTAGTTCATCTTCCCTAAGACTGTCCCTCACCTGTCCCTGCCTCATAAAGCAGGAGCTGGAATTCCAGTCTAGTTGGAGGAAGGAGGTCTTCATCTCTGCCTTTGTCTGGAATCACTTATTTACCAGAAACAGAAGTCCTCAAACTAACTGAAGAAAAAATGAGAAATTGGCCCTCGGGACACCAGAGTATCTTGTAGATCCCGAAGGGAGAAAGTTGATCTAGGTCTCCAAAGAGGCTAGAAAAAGAATTGGAAAGAAAAAAATCAGAAACCCTATTATTCTAGACCCACACGTTCGCTATCTCTTTCTATGCACTTGCTTTCTTCTTTCCACTGCAGATCAACCTTTTCCATTTGGCACACAAGGTCACGTACCAGTTTTCAATGACTCCCTGGTCAATGTGCCATCAAGTTAGACTCAGTTCCATGGTTCAAAAGTCATCTGAAGGGTGAATCTGATTGGCTATTGGCCTGCTAAGAAGTCGCTTCCCTCCACCTCTGGCCCTGACCTATACCACTGAGAACGGGGAGGAGGCTGGCAGGTGTCATTTAGCATGTAGTACACCCAGGAATCCCTTCCAGGGTCCTGCATGGATCTCTGAGAACAGGGAATGGGGTTAAGGCTGGCTGCTATTAGGGTGTACAGGAAGTAGTAACAAGAAAAATGGCACCACTCAATGGATTATGAAGACAATGTGGCATACGTACACAATGGAATACAATTCCATTAAAAAGGGAATGAAAATGGAGGCAATCTTGTCATTTGTGAGGACATGGATGAACCTGGAGGAAATTATGTTAAGTGAAATAAGCAACGTGATTTCACTTATATGTGGAATCTAAAAAGTTGAACTCATGGAAACAAAGAAGCAGAGAGTTAGATGGGGTTAATAAGATACTGAGGGTGAGGAGGCAGTTGAGGATACCAAATTTTTTTAGACAAGAATAAGTTCCAAAGATGTATTGTGCATCATGGTGACTTTAAGTGATAATAATACTTACATACTGTATCCTTGAAATTTGCTAATATATTTTCAGCGTTCTTATCAAAAAAATAATGAGTTTCTGATGTAACACACACGTTAATTAGGTTGAGTTAGCCATCCTCCAATATATGCATATTTCAAAATAACATGCTGTGCACCATAAATATATACATGCATTTGTCAATTTTTAGAAAAGCACCATCCTACATCTTAGCTTCCCTTGTCCAACTGGATATTCACAAATGCAACCCAAATAACTTGACGATACATCTACGGCATCTCCCTAAATTTATATATCCATATATGACTCCTAGGAAAGAGTTTTCTGCCCAGAACAATGTCTTCTACAAACAATGCTTTTCTTTAGAATATCATATCTGATTTTAGGATAAAATTTGTCATGTATCTTAGTCACAGACTTATGATTTTAGAACAACTCTTAGTTTAAAAATGTATTAACTAGCAATGCCAGAGTTGTGGCACAGTGGATTAAGCTGCCACCTGCGATGGTGGTGTCCCATATTAAAGCACTGTTCCGCTTCCAAACCAGCTATCTGCTAATGCACCTGGCGCAGCACACATGGGGCAGTTGCAGCCATCGGGGGAGTATACCAGCAGATTAATGCGCTCTCTCTCTCTCTGTCTCTCTCTCTTTCTCTCTCGTCTCACACTCTGTCACCCCTTCAAACAAATTAAAAAAAAAATCTTTTACAAAATGTATTAAGTCCAACACGTTTCAAGAAAAATCACATACCTACCCAGTGAGTATCAGCCATGTGGCAGGTGACCCATACTGTGGGGAGCAACTCGGACTAGACTAAGTTACTGGAATTAAGACATTCTATGCATCTGCTCTCCCACAATATGGCGCTGGGAGAGAAGGAGACAGCTTCTACACAGCTGCCTCCAGTTCAACCAATAAACTGTAGGACCTGCTCCTGATTGGAGGAGAGCAGCGTACTCGGCGTGTGGGTAGCAGAGTTGGGATTGGTGGAAGAGGACTATAAAGGAGGAGAGAGACAACATGCACCAGGAACATCTAAGGGGAACATCTATCTGAAGGAACACCTGTGCAGCCCCCGAGAGAGCCGGCCGGCGGTGTGCCGCTCCCCCGCGGAAGTGGGGAAAGTGGCAGGGGGAACCGCCCTTCCACGGAGGTGGAAGGGTCGGTAGCCAACCCGGGAAGAACCAGCAGCAAACCCGGGGAGGGCCGAGCAGACAAAAGAACAGCGCAGGGTCCTGTGTCGTTCCTCCACGAAGACGGGGAGCGACATAATGGTGCCGTGACTCGGATATGAAGCCTAGGCAGGGTTTTGTGTCGTTCCTCCACGAAGACGGGGAGCGACACCATACCTGTTTGTTGACTGGAAGAATGTCAAGTTTTGCCAGTCTTTTGAACACCATACCATGCTATTAGGAAAACTGATGTAAATGCTTTGTCCTGTCTTATTACGGGATCATTGATGTGTTCTATAGCTCTTTGACTTTCCTGTGCCCTGCTGTCCAAAATGTGGCAATTTTGTTCAACATTAGCACCACATCAATTTACAAAACTCAAATCAGCCAATTTCCCTGGCAAAAGGTTGCTAGAGGTGAATGAAGTGGAAAGTTTGAGGCTAAAATTAGATACTTTCTGGATTGCCTGTAGATTTTCGTCATGGCCTCAGCTCACTCGCCTTGATTAGCAGTGGGTAATTAATAGCTGGCTGGCTGGCTGTCCTCTTACCCTCAGGTCCTATTACCTTTCAAGTGAATGTAGTCAAGGCACATCCCACCTAATTGATTTCCAGCCCGGACCCTGGTAACATTCCAGGTAGTAGCCAGTGGAAGAACAACCGAGAACAACAGAGTGGCATCTGTTTCCTTTAGTGGTTTCCCTATTCTGATGGCTCACCTTGGGAGACTGCACCTGCTAGTGCATGGTTGTAATGGATATCATTAGATCCCATCCTGACAGAGTCCAACGTGTCAGCTTAGGTTGAAAACTGTCTTCAGTGGCTTTCACTTCAACTTTTTCATTTGTCTGTTTTTTACTCCTTTTTTTTTTTTTTTTTGCATTTCCCCAATGTAGCCTCCATATTCTGCTCATTTATATATTTTCTTCTGAGATTCTTGAAGTAGGGTGTTCGTTCTTTTAGAAATCTTTGGAGATAATGGGGAAGTTGTTTTACTTACTGTGTCCCTCAAAGCACAGCCATCACACTGGAGTACCCGAAAATGTATTTGAAAAGACGCTTTGGTTCAGTCACAGGTTATACTTAGTGTATTAGACACGGTCCACAAAGTTCTACCAAAATTGAGTTTCCCTCAGTTTTTGAATAAGTCAAATTAGCAAATCACAAACAAGACTTAATTGGTTACAAATTTAGCCACACCACTAAGACCAGTGGACACCTACTATCCACTGCTCCCTTCCCCTTTCAGCACAGGCAATCGATTTGTAGCCAACCCGAGAGGAAGTGCTCTTCATCCTCTGACAGCACCTTTGTTGCCTCTCCTGTCAATGCACTGGAACACAAGACCTTGCATATGTATTTGCTTTTATATATTTGATATTGTGTGACTCTCCAAATGGCACCAATTCTCTGATTATGTATATTCTCAATGCTGCATTATCATCCTTAAAGAAACAAGTCACTGAGAGTTTCATAAAGACCTAGAGCCTTGGGTACATCTTCAGGGGCGGGACAGATACATCCCTTCAACAGACACATCTGCTTATTCTTTTTCATCTCTGCCTACTCAGGCTGAATCAGAAGACAGACACCAGGCCTCTTGTTAGGCAGATGCCCCAATAAACAGCAATAACCATGAGAGCCAGGGAGGGAGTGCATTACCCCACTTTCTTGGAATTCTGATTCATTTGATGGATTTTTAACTCTTGGGGAAAAAGGCATGTGGAGAAGGCTGGAGAGTGGACCAGGTCCCTTTTGGAAACAGAGCTTCCTTTAGGGCTGGAGATGATGTGTGCGTGGCTCTTAATATTTCTCCCACGCTGCTCATTTTTGTTTCGAACCTTCTTTCAGAATTCTCCCCATACCATGCAATTTTTCAATCCACAAAGAGTCCGTCTTAGGAACATGGCCATGGTTCATTCATTCAAAAACAAAGTGAGACCCACACTGGCACAGGTGCCAGCTCAATGGCTGTGGAATTGGAAGAAGCCAATGTTACAATTGAAAAAAAAAAAAAAGAGCAGCCTCCTGCTCTTTTCACCTTCCTTCTCTCCCTTTGCCCACTTTCTTGTTTCTCCACATTACCTTTATGGTTGCTAATGACTTAGATGCGCCCACGGGCCCTTGTATTTGATAGTTGGCAGACAAAACTGCAAAGCTGGATATCTCCAACTTTGCACTGTAATTCTCTAACTTTCCTTCTTTGACACTTCTTACAATGATGTCACTAAGACATTTTAATTCTCACTTGGGGTAGGCCCGTGTGTTGTTCTAGCACTGAGTTCAGAAATTGCAATGGCACTATACCTGTCTTTAGATCTGTGTATACTACAGGCTCACAATACTTCGGCAGCACACACTGGGCTTTAGAACAAGCATTTGTTCAAAAATAAATTATTGTGTGAGAACAAATTGGTGAAAAAAGACAGAGGGCTTAGCCTCTTGGAGTGAGCATTGAAGGGGTAGAATGTCTTTAGAATTCACTTACTCCATGAGTCAGAGAAAAAAAATGATGGTAGAAATTGGAAAGAAATATGCATTTGCCATGTCCTGCAGCGAACATAGACACTGATTAAAAGAAAAAAGAACTTCATGACAAAATATTTCAGATCTGTTTCTTCCATTCAGGAAATACACGTTCACTATTTTCTTCAAACTAGAAATTACTTTATCCCTCTCTTCTTTGAAATTCTCTCAAATCTATTATTATTCCGAGTCTATCCCATTTCTCATCAAATTGCCCTATTTGTAGCTTCCAAACGTTAATACCTCCGTGCGGAAATGGAGCCTATAAAATGCTTTAGGGGCGTACAACTGTATGAGGCAGACTGGATTTAAGCTCTTAATGAAACGAGGAGCTTTGAAAACTGTTGCATCTGGGCTTATAGGAGCCCTCCTCCCCTTCCCTTGTGCGGGGGGCGAGGGAGCGATTCAGCGGTGGGAAATCCTCTCCAGAAGCGGTTGCTACATTTATTGTCTTCTCTTATACAATGCAGTCTTGGCGAACTGGTGCGGTATCAACATATCACCGCAAGGAAACTTTTTCCCCCTTGACCCTCCACAGCTGTCTCTTCTAAAAAGCGCACAAAAGCGAAATATTCGTCCGCTGGTCGTTTCTTTTCCGATCTGTCTTCAGAAAAGTGAAAGTGAAGAAACAGAAAAAGAAAACAAGAAAGAGTAGAAAAGAGCTTGGAGGAGGACAGCGGGAAAAGAAGGCAGAGAAGGTTCAAGGCGGAGCGAGAAAACGAAGGAGCACTGGTGTAGGGGCGCGCGGACCCGGAGCAGACCCAGCGCGGGGGCCCCTGGCGCCCACTGGCGCTCGGAGCTGCCAATCGGGGTGTAATCCTGTAGGAATTTCTCCCGGGTTTATCTGGGAGTCACACTGCCGCCTCCTCTCCCCCAGTCACCCGGAGGAGCCCGGAGAAGCAGGCTCGGGAGGGAGGGAGGGAGGGAGGGGGGAGTGGGAGGAAAGGAGGAGGAGGAGGAGGAGGAGGGCTCGGGGAGGGAGGCGGCGGCGCGGGAGGAGGAGGAGGAGGAGGGGCGCAGCGGCGGAGGCACTAGCCCGGCTCGGACGCGCTCCTCTCCAGATACTCCGGGAGCTGCAGCCGCGCGAGTCGCGCGCCCCCTCCGCTCTGCCTCCCACCCCAAACTTCAGCTGCAGCTGCATTTCGAGCCGTCGCATTTCATCCTTAAATCCAGAAACTGCACCGCCCCACCAGGAAGGAGTCCGCGGGGGAGTCCAAACCATAGCCGAGCCCGGAGAGCTCCAGAGAGCAGCCTCCCCGGGAGCACCAACTCCGCGTCGGGAACCAACAAGTGAGAGGGCGCCGCGCTCCCGGGGCGCAGCGCGGGCGGCGGGAGCAGGCGCCGGAGGAAGAAGCGAGCGCCCCCGAGCCCCCCGAGTGCCCCCGAGCGCGAGCCCCCGAGCTCGAGGAGCCGCGGTCGCTGCGGTGCTTCGCTCCGGATCCCTCTGCGCGGGCTGCGCGGAGCGCTGGGCAGCAGGCTTTTTTCGCCTTGGTTGAAAACAGAGGCTGGGAGCAGCCGTTCCCCGGGGAATATGCGGCGTGCGTGGATCCTGCTCACCTTGGGCTTGGTGGCCTGCGTGTCGGCAGAGTCGGTGAGTGGGCCAGGCGGGAGTCACGCTCACCGTTTCGGGGGCTCGGGGCCAGGCGAGAAGTCTGAGGCGCCCGCGGGGAATGGGGAGCGCCACCTGGGGGACCCTTCCCTCCCCGCCCCCCAGTCCTGATACTGCTCTCGGTCCCTGGGGAGCTGCTGGGGCGAATGAGCTCGCCCCGCCACCCCTTTCCGCGGGCAGCTTCCTGCCCTTCCCGCAGAAAAGCACAGCTTGCGGGGAGTTGCCCTGCGGTCCCCAGTGATGGAGCCGTGAGAATTCGCAGTTTTTACCTAACCGCGAGGGCCCCTGAAGTCACTCCCAACTTCTTCGGCTCAGGGCGTCTTGCTGCGTGGTGGAGGGACGGAGAGGAAAGGGTGGCCCGGGACAGGAGCCCGGGCAGGGCACGCCAGGCATCGGATCCGCTCTGCGCGTCCCCCGAGACCCAGGGATGACCTGGAAACTTTGGGGTCCCTTCCTCCGCATACCATCCCCCCACGCCCGCGACGTGGAATGCAAGTTCTGGGGAGATGGGGCCCAGATTTAAGAAACCTGTGAGTATCCGGAGAGGAAAGTTTGCAAAAGTTCTTTTGTTTGACGCTGCCTGTGGCAGGGGCGAGGTAACCGACACCAGATGGAAGTGCAGTCCGCGGCCTCGCTGGAGGATGCGGGGGTGCGTCCTCCAAAATGCCTAGGCGCCGGCCGCTGGAATCCCGGTTCGCAGCGCCCCGGCCCTCGTGCAGGGGCGGAGGGCAGCCCGCGAGGCCTAGGGGGCAGGAGGACATTTTAGTCGGGTTGCACTGGCTCGCGGCCGCCAGGGCGAGGCGGGGTGCGTGTGACACTGCGCTCGGCCTCGGGTCGCCTGGCCTCGCGGGCTCAGGGGCTTCCCTCACTCCGCACTCGCTCTCTGCGGCCCCGCCTTTGCGCTCTGGGCCGGGAGGCGTCTCCAGCCGGGCGGGGCCGCCTGCGGGGCACCCGGCTTCCCTCCCCCGCCCTGGCAGTGAGAACTTGATTTCTCCTCTGGGTCGCGTTTCAGGGGCTGGAGCTTGTTTCCTTACGAAGCCTAAGGAGCGCCCTCTAATGGGAGCTGCCTCCCGGGCCTCCCCTGTGCGCCGCTGCCGCTGCCTCTACCTGGGCTCGGGGAGCTTTGGAAGGCCAGGCGGCAGCCAGTGCACCCCTCATTCGGTCAGGCAGGAAGGCTGTCACTCCCTTTTTAGTGCCCCATGTCCTCTCTCTTTGCCACCTAATAGCTTGTCTATTTCTAATGAACTGTCTTTTCCAAGACAGATTACTGTGTGTCATTTTTAGTTTTGTGAGTTGTTTTTCCCTTCCTTATTTATCTATTCACTGACTTTTGAGCCAGGCAGTTTAGGATTGGGAAACCTTTGGCGTCGAGCCACGGAAGGACATTGGTAATCAGTGCGGGAGCCCCTGTGTATGCTGGCAGGTCCCGGTAAGGACTTGGAGTTGGAGAGCAAGTAGGATAGGAAACTATCGCAATAGGGAGTGCGGCGGCTGGGAGGTAGAACCCTCTGCTTCTCAGCACTTCTGCTTGGCAAAGGATGGCTGAATCTCATGGGGTTAGTATTCTCCCAACCAGTTCTGAACTTTGACTCATTGTACACAAAGGGGAGTGGATTCTCGTGTTTATTTCAGGAAAAAAAATATTGCTCCTCTTGTTGCAAAACAGGGCAAAGGGAGAATTTCATCTAGTGCGCTTTTCAAAGGCTGCCTGCCTTCAAAGGGTTAGGAAGGGTTTGTGTGTTTCTCCGGACTTGTCCGGAGATTTGCTAGGAAGTATCACTGGCTTGGAATTGTAGAGAAAATGTGTTTCCCACTGCCGCCTGCCCCTCTGGGATATTTGCATGAATTTGACAGTACTCCCTAAGTTTTCTGGCTGAACTGTACCTGTCTCCCCGTGATAGCTTTCCTTCGAATATGTTTCTCTGAGGTTCTCATGTTTCCTAATTTGAACTCAGATCGGATGGTTTCCAAGTCAGGTGCGTCGTTGTGGAAGACACAGGTTTTCAGTATTTGAATAATGCCCCAAAAGGTGATTTTGATCTTTAAAGCACATTGACTTGGAGATCGACAGGGAAGCAGTAAGTTGGTCTTTCAGTAGAGGCTGTTTCAAGGCCCAGCGTGGCCAATAGTCCATTTGAGTTACTTTTCAGTGTCTGTGCATTTCCTGGATAATTGCATAAATGTACATGAAGTTGCAAGACTTGGTTCCTAAACATTTAGCTGTTATAGAATGTTCTTTCCAATCCTTTGCATCATAATTTAAAAACAGCAACAGTTTCTGGGGATTTAGAGGTGGACATCGTCTGATCCTAAAGCTTCTTTTTGGAAGAAAGGAGAAATGTCTGCAGTTTGTGAATTCTTGAATATTATACTTAGCTCAGGGGCACAAAGGTTCTCAGGGACTCAGGCTCAGGGCTGTGAGAAAGAACGTGTGGCCCTTCCGTTATGCATGCTGGGGATAGCAGGAAAGCCTGTTCACAGTGATCCATTCATGCTCTCTGCTGGCAGGTCTGGACTCTGCGGGAACTCTGGGCAGAGGCAAAGACAGACTGAGTGTGGCAGTAGCGATATGCTGCTGGTTTTCGATCTTTTTCTTTCTTTTTTTTTTTTTTAACATGACTGTTTATCTTTAGAAATAATATATTGCAGACTGCTATAAACACTTAATTTGATCTGGAAATATGTTTAAGAAAAGGAAGCATTTTGAACCAGTGGAATTCTATAAACATGCTTAGATGTGTGTAAATTAAAAGAAACTGTCAAGTCATTTGGAACCATGCGTTACCTCTCAGTGTGTTATAAAAGGCAGGCTCCGGAAAGTTTACATGAGAGGGGAACATCAGATGGAAGTCATATAACCTTTTGCAGTTATTTGAAAAAATATATTTTGGCTGTGGTGGTTATGAAACAAATTACTTTTGTTAGGGAATTGTGTAGAGACAAGGGCCCTTTCTCTGTCAGCTGGATATGAGCAGGAGGGAGATGTCATTTACGAAAGAAAGATCTTAGTAGATTGGGCTGGCAGGGAAGATGTGTGTCCAGGAAGGAATTTGAGTATGCCCGTCACCTCCTGCTCCTGGGATTCGGTTTGTCTAGTTTTAATGGTGCCCTCCATTCAGAAGGCAGCCTCGAGGGCTCATGTCATGTGATGATTCAAAGGGCATCTTGGAGAATCATTACTTTGAAAAGGATTTCCAAAGGTCAGCTCATTTTTCCCTGGTGGAACTTGTTCACAGGGTTCCAGAAGCCCTCGGAGATATTGGCCGGCTGCAGATGGCTCGGGGCCTCTTTGGGTTGGCAAGGCTCCTGACCCAGCCGTACAGAGCCGGACTAGCTCTGTCATTAAGATTTATAGGGAGTCCGGTCAAGCCACTGTGCTATTGGCACATCTCCTTGTCATGATCTAGTAGGTCCTATGAGGGTTGCCATTCTGCTTGGGATTCTTACTAGATGGGCCTTCCTCCATTGCCAAACATAACCCAAAGATCTTACCCACCCGTGTCCGTCACTCATGCCACCATCAGCAGCACATTCCAGTGTCTCCAAATCACCAAATGCTTCCTCCAGAAGCCAACTTAGAATCTTAGAGATAAAAAAGAAGTCATGAAGAAGAGCTTTTGCTGAAAACATGCTTCTCTTGTTTTACTTTTTGGGTGAACTGTGCCAGCACCGTCATTTTATTCTAGTCCTTTGGACTTGAGTCTTGAAGAAAACCTTGACTTACTCCCCTCATTGACTTCCACATTCGTTTGCCTCCAAATCCACCTACTCAGGATACAGCAGTCGGCAGACCAGACAGATCCCTCCTGCCTTCTTGGAACTTAGATTCTAGTGACCCAGAGAGCTGCCTCCTTCTGTTTTGTCTTTCCTGGGAACTTACAGCTTGTGTCTGTATGTCATCAGCCTTTTAGTGGCCATTTTTGGCCCAGACATTTGCCTATTTGGTTTGTCCCCTCCCACTTTGTTAATGGCCCAGAAGCTTCGTAGTGTGCTTGTTATCCATGTGTGGAGTGTGCCTGTGCTGAATTTCCAAGCTGTTCCCTAAGAGGGTTCCCTCTTGGTCATCCCACTTGTTCTCTCTCCGTCATGTCTCCTGGCCTTTACGGTCTGGTCACTGTCATCAACACTCCCTGGAGGTAGTCAGCTCTGTGTTTTCCCTTTTAAATTGTGTCCATTAATCTGAGCTCCCTGTGACTCTTCATGACTGATCCAACCTGTTTTTTTTTTTTCCTCTTCAAATAGTCAGACAGATGGATGATCAGTATAACTGGAAGTATATATATGTTATATGTAGATTTCAGGGCCTCATCATAGAGCTACATAATCAGAAGCCTGAATGACAATGGAGGATGAGGGAACAATCTGTAATTTTATAAAGCATCTCAGATGATTGTACAAGTCAGCCTCATTTGGAAGTCACTGTTCTAGAACACTCGTAACCCCTTAATTACATGCTATTCTGTATTGTTACTAAAGGTCTGAGCAGTATCTGGGGTTAGAGCACATAAGCCAAGGCTTGGAAGGTGGAAAAGTTTGGGTTTCAATGGTGGTATTTTGCACTTAGTGTGTCAGAATTTGGATAAGATACTTAAAGCTCCAAGTTGCTTGAAAAAGTACACACACACACTTGTGTGTACTTTGTGTGTGTGTGTGTGTGTGTGTAAATTGGACCTGAGGATGCCTTTGCAGCCTGACTGTTGCAAGGATAAAATGAGAGAGCTGATGAATGGTGCCTGAGTACACCGGGTACTGTGTGTGTGTGTGTGTGTTTCCCTTTCCTCTCTAGGCCTCTATTTCCTTGGCTATAAAAGATGTCCTTTAAGGCCTCTTTACCTCCTTGACATTCTAAGAGGTGAATTTTTTCACTGATCAAGGCTGGCACTGTCTGAGGGGAGGAACCATGGTTCCAGATCTGTGACCCCTGAGCATTGCTGAGTGCATGCAAGGAGCTGGGTTAACACCTGTTGATGCCGCAGTCCTAAGTGCAGGTACTTATGGGCTTAGGCTTGCTGGGTCAGAGGGTACTCCCACTAGAAGTTCTGTTGGGGGCAGCCACTGGTGGCAGTGTGCTCTAGGATCCGAGTAGCCCTTCATGGAATTGGGAAAATTTGTTAGTTTTGACTCCTCTCAAACTCAGCCTCATCAGCATTGCAGGGAATGACGTTGATGGAAAGTCACAGCACATCAGCTGGGCACACCTGACTTCCTCCTGCTTCCTTGGGCTGGATTGAGATGCCAGGACATTGGCAGGAGAGGGTTAGCTCTGTGTCCCAGCCTGCTGGACCGCTAGAATGGGGCTGGGGGGGGGGGGGGTTGAGAGTGAATATTGGCAGGCTGAGGACAGAGAAAAGGAGTATTTTTATTTTGTCAGGGTACAAATGCCTGAAAATAAGCCATTTCAGTTTCTAGTCCTCCTATTGAAAACCCTGATCACATTTTGACAAGTCTGTTTCTAGGGCGGCATTAGCTTTAGCAACAAGGCTAGAGAGGGTGATGGCTTCTGAACAGGAAAGGACATTGTTGAAACAGAATTGTGAATGTTTTTCTCAAGTGTCCGAAAAAAGTGGTAGGATGGGTGGAGGAGAGAAGCCTTGACATTTTTGGAGATTTTTCACTTGAATTTCACAGCAGCACAGTGCAGCCAGCTAGTATGTCTTTGGCGACAGCTTGGCCAGTTTGTAATCTGGTACTCCAAGCTATAAAAAAATACAGATGAGATGTATGTTTTCACATTCCTTTTTCTATCATTGACTCTGTTGCAGGAAAAAATGTTATAAAAATACAGTAAATGTGAAAAATGTGTAAAAATTAAGGCATTTTCATGTTTATTTTTTCTTTGTGATTATATATATTCAACACAAATAGTATTAATATCAAAGGAGTATGTACAATTAGTAGAATTTAGTCTCATGGTAAGAATGACACTTGGAATAAGGTATCCAATCATTCGACGTTTTTTAAGGTCTTCCCAAAAAAGAGTGCAACTTATTAAATATACAGAAAGTAGATGCATAACATTTTTAGTCAAGCAAAAGTCATTTTAAGTTAGACACTTTTAAGTTCATTAGACATTTTTATTTTATTTTATTTTTTGTTTTGCTTTTGTCTTTACTTTTTTTATTTATTTATTTAGTAAATATAAATTTCCAAAGTACAAATTTGGGACATGCTCAATCGGACTTGCCCCAAATGGTGGAGTTAGAATCGTGCCGGGAATTCCAATACAATCCCATCAAGGTGGCATGTACCAATGCCATCTCACTAGTGCAAGTGATCAATTTCAGTTCACAGTTGATCACACTGATAGGTCTAAGAGTCAAAGGGATCACACAAACAAGACTAGTGTCTGCTAATACTAACTGATAGAATCAAAAAGGGAGAGAACGATCCAACATGGAAAGCGGGATACACAGCAGACTCATAGAATGGCAGATGTCCTAAATAGCACTCTGGCCTCAGAATCAGCACTTAAGGCATTTGGATATGGCTGAAGAGCCCATGAGAGTATTTTAGGCATGGAAAGCCAAGACACTGGGGAAAAAAAAAGAAGAAGAAGAAGACCTAAATGAAAGATCTCTGCGAGTGAGATCCCAGTGGAAAGAACGGGCCATCAAAGAAGGAGGTACCTTTCTCTGAAGGGAGGAGAGAACTTCCACTTTAACAATGACCCTGTCAGAATAAGATAGAAGTCGGCAAACCCAAAAGGCTTCCATAGCTTTGGCAACTCATGACTAGAGCCTAGGGAGATTACTGACACCATAAACAAGAGTGTCAAATTGTTAAGTCAACAACAGGAGTCACTGTGTACTTACTTCTCATATGGGATCTGTCCTTAATGTGTTGTCCAATGTGAAGTAATGCTATAACTAGTACTCAAACAGTATTTTACACTTTGTGTTTCTGTGTGGGTGCAAACTGATGAAATCTTTACTTAATATATACTGAATCGATCTTCTGTATATAAAGATAATTGAAAATGAATCTTGATGTGAACGGAATGGGAGAGGGAGTGGGAGATGGGAGGGGTGCGAGTAGGAGGGAAATTATGGGGGGGGAGCCATTGTAATCCATAAACTGTACTTTGGAAATTTTTCTTTTTTAACTTTTATTTATTTTTTAATTTTATTTAGTAAATATAAATTTTCCGACAGGGTCATTGTCAAAGTGGAAGTTCTCTCCTCCCTTCAGAGAAAGGTACCTCCTTCTTTGATGGCCCGTTCTTTCCACTGGGATCTCACTCGCAGAGATCTTTCATTTAGGTCTTCTTCTTCTTCTTTTTTTTTCCCCAGTGTCTTGGCTTTCCATGCCTAAAATACTCTCATGGGCTCTTCAGCCATATCCAAATGCCTTAAGTGCTGATTCTGAGGCCAGAGTGCTATTTAGGACATCTGCCATTCTATGAGTCTGCTGTGTATCCCGCTTTCCATGTTGGATCGTTCTCTCCCTTTTTGATTCTATCAGTTAGTATTAGCAGACACTAGTCTTGTTTGTGTGATCCCTTTGACTCTTAGACCTATCAGTGTGATCAACTGTGAACTGAAATTGATCACTTGCACTAGTGAGATGGCATTGGTACATGCCACCTTGATGGGATTGTATTGGAATTCCCGGCACGATTCTAACTCCACCATTTGGGGCAAGTCCGATTGAGCATGTCCCAAATTGTACATCTCCTCCCTCTCATTAGACATTTTTAAGTTCTTCCCAAAAGGAGTGTAACTTATTAAATATACAGAAAGTAGAGACATAACATTTTTTAGTCAAGCAGAAGTCAGGTTTGCACACATGTAGTGAACTACCTTACCCTCTGTAGGACCTCAGTTCTTGCATATATAAAATGATGGAGTAGAAAGTTTTGCGTTTAATATTTGTTTTTTTTTTTTTTTTTTTCTGTGCTTCAGGCTGTGATTGGGGGAGTGTAATGATTAACCAAATCCATAAGTAATTGTTAAGCCCCTGCCAAATATTTCTTAAAGATTTACTTGCATTTAGTTTTGATTATAAACAAAAATTTTATATCTTTATCAGGTATAACCTATTGTCCTAAAATAAAAAAGTTCTGATTTTATCATGAATCCAGAGATTCATTCCCACCACAGAATGGTAAGTTGTTTCTAGTAACTGATGCTAACTTCAGCTGGGTATTTGTCATGTACTAGGGTCAGATGGAGAGCTCTGATACTTGTGATGCAGTCTAGTGTTTTCCCATATTTTTTCTGATACCAACCAGCTTAGCATCAAGGCCAGCTGATGTAGCAGAAAGACTTTGATTCTACAGAGAAGACAACATGATTTACTGTTCTAATTGGAGGGCTCCTTAAAGCTTAAGTCCCATAAATCATCTTGGGCTCCTGCTGGATCTCCCTTTCCAGAATGGGGCCTTTTACCTGGTGCCTTCCTGTTGGTTCCTCTTGAGAGCTCTTGAGTTGGTCTGAATATTATGGAGATCATGAGCAAGAAGACTCTTAAGTGAGTAGGTACTGTGTAGGGTGGCCCAGAACCTGGCCTGTGGAGTTAAGACCTGCCTGGATTTCAATGCACATACTGTGTGACCCTGAATAAGTCTTTCACATCTCTCTGCACAATTTTCTCATCTGTAAGATGCAATATCCTAAAATGGATTCTGAGGATTATGTGAGAGAAAATAGGTAAAGCTTTGAGCACCATGGTGTATCCATGCTCTATGTCATGTGTTGGTTGTAATTTCTGGTTTTCTGCCTCCCTAAAAAGTAGGTGCACAAACACACTACATGGTCTCATCCAGCCCAGGAAGTGGCTCAGGGTATGTGTGCTAGAGCCGGCTTTTTCATAGCTGCCACTTTCTTCGCCATCTTGGGGTGGACTGGCACTGTGAAGATACTGGGCATGTGTTTGTATTCAGCTCTTCTCTAGAAGAGGGTGATGTGAGGAAATATGCCATTCATTATTTCTGCCTGATGAAAGCTTCCTTACGGGGACTGGACGAAGCTGTAAGTGTTAGGGTGTGAAAAGCCCATCTTGTCTGGCAATTTTACCTCAACAAATCTATCCAAAGGAAGCAGTCACTGCTGGATAAACAGTGTTTACAAAGTGTTTATTGAAACCTTGCAACAGTTTAGAAAATGGAAATAAGCTGAATGTAAAATAATAGAGCAGTGGTTAAAGAAAAGATTCTAATTCACACATTCAGTATCACACAGCCATTCAAATATAGTTGAAGGACATATAAGTTTAAAAATGAAATATCATACAGCCATTCAAATATATTTGAAGGATGTTTTTAACTGGGAAACATAATAGAGTAAAAGTGGGATATAGAACTATGCATTGCAAAACTTTGGTTATATGAAATATATATATACATATATATATGGAGATCATGAGCAAGAAGACTCTTAATATATATATACATACATATATATCTTTATATATATACATATATATAAAGATAATATATAAACAAACCTCCACATGTGATAGAATTTTGTAGAACTAAATACACACATACATACCTGCACACGAGTACCTAGTCAGGAGAAACTAGGTAAACGGTCAGAGATCTCTCAGTTATTCCTTACAATTGCATGTAATCTACTATTATCTCCACAACAGTTTCAATTAAAAAAAAATGGCATCAGTCCAAGATGATTTTATAAGTTACTGAGATCCTTCAAGGAACAGATCATTGTTGTTCCAGAGCTTAGGAAATGATTGATAGAAAGCTGTTTTTTAAAAAGATATATTTATTTATTTATTTATTTGAAAGGCAAAGAGAAAGAGAGCATGAGTGAGCAGGAGAGATATATCTTCTATCTACTGATTCACTGCCCAGATGGCTGCAGCAGCCAGAACTGGACCAACCCAAAGCCTGGTGGCAGGAGCTCCAATCAAGTCTCCCACATGAGTGGCAGAGACCCAAGTACTTGAAGTACTTGGGCCATTGTCTGCTGCCTTCCTAGAAGCATTAACAGGGAGTGGACTGGAAGTGGAAGAGCTGGGACTCCAACAGCCACTGTGATGGTGGGATGTGGGTGTCTCAAGCAGCAACTCACCGTGCCACATACCTGCCGCAAGGCCGTTCTTTTATGAAGTTAGCTACTCCATGTCAAAATCAGACAAGAAGAGCACAAAAAGCAAATCACAGGTTATTTTCATTTATCATAGATACCAAAAATTTAAAGAGTATTATGAAATTGAATAGAACAGCTTATAGAAAGAGTAATGATGAACCCAAGTAGGATTTGCTTCAACCTCGAAAAGCAGTGCAGTTATTAACAGTTTAAAAGGGATAATATGATCATCTCAACAGATGCAGAAAAGCATCTGATAAAAGCCTATAAAATATTAATATAAAGGTCTTTAAGTCTTGTTCAGTAAAGTTTACTATATTAAGGCTAGTGCACCTGTGCTGAAGACTCATTTCTCTCGACATGTTTAGGAACGAAAAGGCGACTGTTTACTGAGTTGTTAGGCAACAGTCTCTGGTTGCATGGGTGACAGGTGTGTGACAGCCTAGTGAAGTCTGGGTCACAACATATATAGAGTTTAATTTATATGGTGTTGAAGTTCTAGTGTTGTCAAGATTGAGTTGTATATTCCCCTGGCTTAACATAATGCAGGGGATGGTTTGAAGGTTTTGGGATTAGCTAAATTAGGGTTCAGTTTGTGGCGTTACCATTTAAAACCTCTGCAACCTTAGTAAAGTTTCTTATCATCTACAAGCAAGTTTCCTTATTGTGAAACTGGAGTTTATAATATTTTGGTTATTTTGATGATTAGCCTCAATAATGACTAAAAAACCTCTGACATAAAACCTGATCCATAGTAAGTGTTTCACACATTTTTCTTTCTTTCCAGCTTCAGGTTTTGTGATCCGGAATATGTTAAAATGTTAATGTGTGTGTGTGCATACATTTCATATTTCTCAGTTGCATTCTGATTGATGACTTGAAAGGAAATAGCATTTCACAAATTTAAAATCAGTTGATTTTTTTTTTTTTTACCAGACAGGGTGATGCTGAAATATATCCTTCCCTCTACCTCCTAGGCTTCCTGAATTAGGCTTAGGTGAAGTGTACAATGGACTTTTTTTGTACAACTTGGACATTTAGTGAAGACTTGAAAATCTATGGTAGTACTTGGGATAATTATTGCAAAATGTTTGAAGAAAGTCCATGCTGGAGCCTTAAATTTTAAACACTGATTAATCTTAAGTTTAATAATGAATTAAAATCTTAAATTACGTCCCCCTTCTAAACACATTTAGGTGAGAGTAATGTTTTTGATTGGATTTTGTTAGATTTGATTAAACTTTATAATTTTCCTGATTAGTTATTGAACCAACTTAACAGTTGATTCACAGCATTGTACACTAGCAAGGGCAAATCCCTTGGCTGGTCTTGCAAGCTAAACAGGCTACGTGTTGCCTACTTTCAAGCAACTGTTACTTACCCTTTAATTATTTAGGGTGCTTGAAGAGGAGTTTGGCCCATATGTCACATATGAATAATATGTAAAATATGACTCCTTTTTTTGTCTGAATTTAGTTGGATATATCTGGCATTCTAAACTGATGAAAACTATAATCAAGAAATATAGGAAGAGCCCTTGTTGGGGAGAGAAGCAACTGCTTTCTAGAAAAACAAAACCAAAATCTCGTTTTGAAGTGACTTGGTTTTCATATTTTTCTCTTTTTCCCCATCTGCTCTCCAAGGTAAAATTTCTAAATAATAAAATGTCCAAAAGTACAAAGAGCAAGAATTGTTTAGAACCTGAACAATCTGTGGGTGTTTGTATCAGGGGAGAGGAAACCTCACATTTCATCTACTCTGATTCCCCACACACTGTGAGCCTTGGGATCCCAAAGGTTGAGAGCCGGAACTTAAGTTCTGTGTTCAGAGAAGATTAACCCTAGCCGAGTAATGATACAGGTGTAAAAGTCTAGGGCTGATTCTCACTGAGTTCTTAGGGATTCTTTTTCAATCCTTCTAACAATGGATTTTAAAGCTGGGTTTGATTTTTAAAGGGAAACACTTCACATAACTAGTTAGCTGCAGATAGAACTTGCACCTAAGCCATCTGATTTATTGTTTTCTGGCTCCTGCTTCTCCTGTACTCCTCACATTATTGATTAGCACATAATATACTTACTTCTGGCATGTTTGTGATGAATAAATGAAGTTCTAAGTGGAGCATGCATTTAGCTTATATGCTCAGCATCCATGTGGTTTATGTGTTTTGTGCAAAATGAATAATTTAAGGTGATGTTGAGGTAGTTTCTCAATTTCCAACAAAAACTGTGTGCCCACTAATTTCTTTATTTGAATCTTCTGGCTAATTATGGGGAGAGTCCAGTGCACCAGATTTGGAGGACCCGGAGAGATGAGAGACTGAAATAAAGTTGATTTGTACATCTTAGGAAGATTGTGGAGACTTGTGGGCAGAAAAGGAGATAAAAGCTTCCTTGAGATAAGAATCAGGACTAGAAGCAAAATCTTCATGAATTGATACTGTGTGTTCTGGCAGCCAAAAGGCTGCTATTGTAGGTTGAGGGATAAAGAGCATTCCTTGGATTTTTATTCTTTTTTTTTTTTTTTTTAAGATTTCTTTATTTTGAAAGTCAGAGTTATGCGGGGTGGTTGAAGGGATGGAGGTCGGGGGGTGTAGAGAGGGAGAGAATCTTCCATAGCTGGTTCATTCCCTACATGGCTGCAAAGGCCAGTGCTGCACCAGGCAGAAGCCAGGAGCCAGGAGCTTCATCTGGGTCTCCCACGTGGGTGGCAGGGGCCCAAGCACTTGGGCCGTCTGCTGCTGCTTTTCTCAGGCCATTAGCAGGGAGCTGGATTAAAAGTGGAAGAGCTTTTTACCCAATTCCTTTTGCCACAATTGGGCCTAGATTCATCTTTTCTCCCAAGAATTTCCTCTTTTTTTTCTTTATTTGAGAGGTAGAGTTACAGACAGTGAGAGGGAGAGACGAGAGAATGGTCTTCCTTCTGTTGGTTCACTTCCCAAATGGCTGCTACGGCTGGCGCTGTGCTGATCCGAAGCCAGGAGCCAGTCTCCCACACAGGTGCAGGGGTCCAAGGACTTGAGCCATCTTCAGCTGCTTTCCCAGGCCATAGCAGAGAGCTGGATTGGAAGAGGGGCAGCCAGAACCAGAACCGGCGCCCGTATGGGATGCCTACGCTGCAGGCAGAGGATTAACCTATTACGCCACTGCACCGGCCCCAAGAATTTCCTCTTGAGTACCACTTTTATAAATTTTATCATAACAAATATCTTTGAGTCAACTCAAGTTTTTTCAGAAAATGATATTCTTAAGAAAAAGATTTTATTAAAAGGCAATCGCATCGGGGCCAGCATTATGTCACCAGCTGTGATGCCAGTATCCTATATGAGTGCTGATTTAAGTCCTGGTGTCCCACTTCCATTCCAACTCCCTGCTAATACACCTGGGAAGGCAGTAGAAGATGGCTCAAGCATCTGGGCCCCTAAACCCATATGAGAAGCTCAGATGATTTTCCAGGCTCCTGGCTTTGTCCTGGCCCAGTTGTGGCCCTTATAGCCATCTCTGGGGAGTGAACCAGCATATGGAAGATTCTCTCTCTCTCTCTCTCTCTCTCTCTCTCTTCCTCACTCCCTCCCTCCCTCATTATCTTTATCTCCCGCTCTCTCTCTGTACCTCCGCCTTTCTTTCTTTCTTTTCTTTTCTTTTTTTTTTTTTTACAGGCAGAGTAGACAGTGAGAGAGAGAGACAGAGAGAAAGGTCTTCCTTTTGCATTTGGTTCACCCTCCAATGGCCGCGGTGGCCGGCGCACTGCGCTGATCCGAAGGCAGGAGCCAGGTGCTTCTCCTGGTCTCCCATGAGGTACAGGGCCTAAGCACTTGGGCCATCCTCCACTGCACTCCCGGGCCACAGCAGAGAGCTGGCCTGGAAGAGGGGCAACCGGGACAGAATCCGGCACCCCAAACGGGACTAGAACCCTGTGTGCCGGCACCGCAAGGTGGAGGATTAGCCTAGTGAGCCGCAGCGCTGGCCTGTACCTCTGCCTTTCAAATAAATAAATATTTTTCCCAGAAACTTTTTATTTAAGGTATACAAACTTCATGCATTTCATAAATACAACTTTAGGAACATGGTGATTCTTCCCACTGTACCTTGTTCCTCCTCCCTCTCCTATTCCCATTTTTATTTTTTTACTAAGATCTATTTTCAATTAACTTTATACACATAAGATTAGCTCTTTACTAAGTAAAGAGTTCAATAAATAGTATGAAAAAAAAACTTGTTTCTCAACAGTCGAGACAAGGTGAATTCAAGGTTATCACATCTCAAAGTGTCAATTTCACTTCTATAGATTACCTTTTAGGTGCTGTACTAGTTACTAAAGATGAGGGAGAAGATATGGTGTATGTCCTTTTGGGACTGGCTTATTTCACTAAGTATGATGTTTTCCAATTTCATCCATTTTGTTGCAAGTGACAGGATTTCATTTTGTTTTTATTCCTCTGTAGTATTCCATGGTGTACATATCCCATAATTTCTTTATCCAGTCTTCAGTTTACAGGAATTTGGGTTGATTCCATATTTTAGCTATTGTGAATTGAGCTGCAATAAACACGGGGGTATAGGTTACTCTTTCCGATGCTGATTTTATTTCCCTTGGGTAAATTCCCAGGAGTGGGATGGCTGGGTCATATGGTAGGTCTATATTCAGATTTCTGGGGTATCTCCAAACTGTCTTCATAGTGGCTGTACCAGTACATTCCCACCAACAGTGGATTAGGGTACCTTTTTTCCTACAAGCTTGCTAGCATTTATTGTTTGTTGATTTCTGTATGAGAGCCATGCTAACTGGGGTGTGGTGAAATCTCAGTGTGGTTTTGATTTCAGTTTCCCTGATGGCTAGTGATCCTGAGCATTTTTTCATGTGTCTTTTGGCTATTTGGATTTCCTCTTTTGAAAAATACCTGTTTAAGTCCTTTGCCCATTTAATAACTGGGTAGTTTGCTTTCTTGTTGTTGAGTTTCTCAAGTTCTTTATATATTCTGATTTTTAATCCTTTATCAGTTGCATAGTTTACCAATAATTTATCCCATTCTGTTGGTTGCCTCTTCACTTTGCTGAGTGTTTCTTTTGCAGTGCAGAAGCGTCTCAATTTGATGTCATCCCATTGGTCAGTTTTAGCTTTGATTGCTTGTGCCTCTGGGATCTTTTCAAGAACTCTTTGCTTACGCCAATGTCTTGCAGGGTTTCCCTAATGTTCTCTAAAAATTTGATGGTATTGGATCATAGATTTAGGTCTTTAATCCATTTTGAGTGGATTTTTATGTGAGGTGTAAGGTGGGGGTCTTGCTTCATACTTCTGCATGTGGAAATGCAGTTTTCCCAGTACTATTTGTTAAAGAAACTTTCCTTGCTCTAGGGGTTGGTTTTAGTTCCTTTATCAAAGATAAGTTGGTTGTAGATTCATGGATTGATTTCTGGAGTTTCTATTCTGTTCCACTATTCTAGCCATCTGTTTTTGTACCAGTACTAGGCTGTTTTGATTATAACTGCCCTGTAGTATGTTTTGAAATCAGTATAATGATGCCCCTGGCTTTGTTTTTGTTGTATAACATTGCTTTAGCTATTTGAGGATCTCCTGTTTTTCCATATGAATTTCAGCATCATTTTTTTATATCTGAGAAGAATGTCCTTGGTATTTTGATTGGGATGACATTGAATCTTAAATTGTTTTTGATAGTGTGGACATTTTGATGATATTGATTCACTGAATTCATGAACATTGAAGATTTTTTCCATTTTTTTGTGTCTCCTGTTTCTTTAACATCTTGTAATTCTCATCATAGAGATCTTTGATGACCTTGGTTAAATTTATTCCAAGGTATTTGATTTTATTTTGGTAGCTATTGTGAATGGGATTAATCTTAGAAATTCTTTCTCTGCCATGATATTGTCTATGTATACAAAGGCTATTGATGTTTGTGTATTGATTTTATATCCTGCCACTTTACCAAACTCTTATGAGTTCCAATGGTCTCTTAGTGGAGTCTATTGAATCTCCTATATATAGAATCATGTCACCTGCAAATAGGGATAGTTTGACTTCCTCCTTTCCAATTTGTAGCCTTTTGATTTATTTTTCCTGCCTAATGGCTCTGGCTAAAACTTCTAGGACTGTATTGAATAGCAATGGTGAGAGAGGGCATCCTTGTCTGGTACCAGATCTCTGTGGGAATGTTTCCAGCTTTTCCCCATTCAATATGACGCTGGCCATGGGTTTGTCATAAATTGCCTGGATTGTGTTGAGGAATGTTCTTTCTGTACCCAATTTGCTTAAAGTTTTCATTATGAAGGGGTGTTGTATTTCAAAAAGTGCTTTCTCTGCAGCTCTTGAGGGAATCATATGGCTTTTGTTCTTCAATTTGTTAATATGGTGTATCACATTGATTGATTAGCAAATATTCAACCCTCCCTGCATACCCAGAGGTGTGGACTGGGTTGGCCAGGGAATCCTGTACAGTGTTCCAGCCCAATATGGGCTTGTTAAATCTCCTCTTTTTTTTTTTTTTTTTTTTTTTGTCAGAGGGGAGGTTTTATCAGCTCTGTTGGTATAGTCTCATGCTCACCTCCTCTCCTCCAAGGAGACTAATGCCTGGGTGCTAGCCCCAGTGGGTACAATTCTTATCCGTGCTGCCACAATAACCACACAAAGGATATATGCAGTCCTGGTGTGAGCATGGATCCCACAGCAATGACCCTCGCCCGGGAATCAGGGAACCCCGTGTATGCGTGTGTAGCCACCCACAGTGACTGCCCAAAGACCCAGCCACACCCTGAGCCCTCTCACGCAGCCACAGTGTTTTCACAGTCCCAGCACACAAGGCTCCCACAGCCATGAGCACCCAGCCCCCTGTCAGTTCTCCAACTCAGACTCAGATGTCTCCTCTCGGCTGGTTGCTGGGCATGCTGACAAAAGGTGGCACAGCTGTTATGTATGTCCAAAATGGCACCCACCTTCTCTCAGCAAGTTACGGGATGCTGGTGCTGGGTGGTCAGCGAGAGAAACGTGCCCCCTTTTTTCCCTTTAGGTTGGTAGGTACACTTTCCCCCATAGGGCTCCAAGCCAGACCCCCGCCAAGCTCTTCCCACAGCTTTATTGCCAGTGGCTGGGGCTGCTGCAGTCTGGTCTCACCTTCCTCCAAAGCTGGTGCTGAGTCTCTTGGCTGCTGGGGTCTTGAGTTGTGCGTGTTCACAACCTCCATGTAGATCCACAGTGTCCCTCTAATTCACATGGAGTTTCCTCTCAGTTTTCTCCCTAACTATTCTCTGAGATTGTACTCTCTCCATTTTTTTTTTAAACTACCTTCCCCTATACTAGAGCAGTAAGCTCCCTCCCTATTCTTCCTTCTTGGAACCTAAAAAAAATATTAAAATTGCTACTCTGATCCAAGTTATAGTGGACTTATGATAGGTACTTTCCATTCTTTATCTATAATTGACCCAAAACTGCTAGGTGGCATTATTTGTCAAGGCTGTATTTTATGTGGCCCAACACATGTTAGATGCCAGATTTTTCAGCTTTAAATAGTCTTGCTATACTGTGATCTTTCAAGAAAAAAGTGAAAGTGTTTAAAAGTTTCAACTTGTTTAAATATAATCTCCTAGGTAGGACTCTCAGTGACAAAGTGTCAGGCCTTCTTCTGCACTGGTTGGTCCAATACTCCTGCTCACAGATTTTCAGATTTTTAAAAATATTTTTATTTATTACTTTTTGTTTTTATTTTATTCGAAAGGCAGAAAGAGAGAGAGAGAGAGAGAGAGATATCTTCTACCTGCTGATTCACTCCCCAAATGCCTGCAACAGACAAGGCTGGATCAGGTGGAAACCAGGAGCCCACATTTCAATCTGGGTCTCTCCCATGGGCGGCAGGGACCCAGTTACTTGAACCATCACCTGCTGCCTCTCAGGGTACACATTGGGAACAGAGCCAGGACTCGGCCCAGGCATTCTGATATGGGATGCGGGTGTTCCAAGCAGTTTCTGCCCAATAGAGTTCTTACTGGCAGGTGCTCTCTACTGCTGGTGACCAAGCCCTGTGGACTGCAGGGGCTCTGTAGGACTCATCCACTGCCCCTCACAATCCAGACTGTTTAGAACCTGGAAATGCGTGCTCCCCTCCAGCTTCTCTCCCCACCCTTTTTTTTTTTTAAAAATAGATTTATGGATTTATTTATTTATCTGAAAATCAGAATTACAGAGAGAGAGATTTCCATCCACTGGTTCACTCCTCAAATGGCTACAACAGCCAGGACAGGGCCAGGCTGAAGCCAGGCGCTTCTTTCAGGTCTTGCATGTGGGTGCAGGGGCCCAAGCCTTCAGCCATCTTCCACTGCTTTCCCAGGCTCATTAGCAGAGAGCGGGATCAGAAGTAGAGCAGCTGGGACTGAAACCAGTTTAACCACAGCTCCAGCCCCGTCTTCTCCCTTTTAAACCTTTCTCCAGCACCTTTTTCTGGCTCATTTTTTTTTTTATTTTTGGTTTGTTTTGATTGCTTTGGTAGATTATGATATATTTGAGAGCTCTTCAGACAAAAGACTAGATTTCTAGAAATTAATTTAATCTGAAATGTCTTTAAAAAAAAAAAATGGAGCCATTTCCTTTCTGAAGGAAAACTTGCCTTAGTGGAACAAAGGGCACTTGTCCTCTTGGTCTGGTTGTAGAAAAGCGTGTTTGGTCAGCTTATTAGATTTGCCAGCGTTTATGCTTTGAACCAAGAAACTGTGTGTTTGACTGATTGGAAATGTATTCTAGGACTTGTGTGGATTTACTGCTCTCCTGCATGTGTGTCTTCATGGTGGTCCTCTTAACATAACCACACGTGAGTTTAGCAACTTGGACCTGGTTCAAATGACATTAAATCCGTAGGCTGTGTTGTTTCCGCTTAAAGTAGGAAGAGAGAGTGCTTTAGGCTGTCTTGAGAACAAGACATTTGAGTCCTCTTTAGTTCTTGCTTGAGCAAAAAAGCAGCAGCCCTTTATCTAATCTAGTCATGGTTTACTTTGTTCAGATATCTAATTTGGGAGCAGGCTTGCCCTCACTCCACTCTAAAAAACACAATTTTCCATTCAATGAATTGGAGGGGATTAAAAGGGAATATCTTTAATTGACTCTGGGGGTGGGGAGACCTTGTTTAAGAATTCTCAAAGCTTTTAAAATTTGCTCTACTGGATAGCATTAAAATGCTGACCATTTAGAAACTGCCACTCAACATGTATCTGTCCTGCAGTAGAATTGGAAGACGGATTATTCTGAGAAAGCTGTTAAAACAAGCCATTTACTGTGATACATAAGCTTTTCAACCCAATAAATCTCTTATATCTAGAAGAAAATCCAATATTACTGCTTATTACTTTGGTGATGATGGGGTTAAGTCTGTTTTACAAAGCCTGCAGTATGCACACGGAGTCTAATCTTAGAAATTAAGGGACTGGAAATGTGAATTCTCTCCCTGCTGCCTCCAGTCAGGAGCACATCCCTGATAGATAGAGGTTCCAGAACATTGATAATGGCACGGTTGGTAGATAGAAGGGCTTTTTTCTCAGTGCAAATGGAGATCTCTTACAAAGAGGCTCATGGTTCTCAAAGGGAGATGGATGAGACAGGTGTCCCCCAGGTACTTGTTAGAAATTCAGATTGTGGGCCTCACTCCTGATCCACTGTGTCTTAATGGTGGGCAGAAGCCTGGAGAGAGGAGTGGGGAGGGTGCCCAGCAATCTGACTTTTCAAAAGTCTTCCAGGAGATTCTGTTGCTCTCTAGAGTTTGAAAGTTGCCAGGTAGTGGTTCTCGTCCCCGAGAGTGTCTGGCCAAGGGGCCCAGATATCAGTTGTGTCTATTTTTGGAGCCACTTTGGTGATTCTAATGCACAGCTGCACTGTTGTAGGAACCTGCTGCTTAAAATGCAGCCCACATCGGCAAGCGTGGGCATCACCTGGGAGCTTGTTAGAAACCTAGAATCTCAAGCCCCTCCTGAGATTTACTGAATCATAGTTTGCATTATGACAAGACTCCCAGTGACTCATAAGCACATTATGAGTTGGTGAAACAGTGCTTTATAGAAATAGTGTGTTTCCTTTGTAGAAGTCGATCCCTAGAATACCCTTAATTGGAAACTTTTGTGAAGGGGCAAAGTAGCTGCTTTGGCTTCTGCTTGGTGGTGACTCAGGGAAGCAGTGATTGGGGGGAAAAGGGATAGCTCCAATAGCCACTGCTTGGAAGGCTCTAGGACCATTAAGTGTGTAACAATGGCCATGAACCATCATCGAATAAGTGATAGGATAAGTGTTTGATGCAGAGGTTAATCTGCCACTTGGGACGCCTGCTTCCCATACCAGGTTCCAGTCCTGGCTCCACTTCCAATTCCCGCTTTCTGCTAGTGCACACCCTGGGAGGCAGACAGGTGATGACTCAAGTACTTGGGTGCTTGTCACCTGTATGAGAGACTCTAATTGAGTTTGTGGTCCCTGGCTTCAGCCACACTCAGTCCTGGCTGTTGCAGGCATTTGGGTAGCAAGCAAGTGGTTGCTCTTTCTATGTCTCTCCCACCTCTATATGGCTTTCAAATAAACAAAATAAATAGAAATTATTAAGAAAATCAGTGATGATACTTTCAGGTACAAGTAGCAAAATTACAAGTCAGATTGGCTAAGCAATAAAAAGGAATTTTTGGCTCAGATAATGGAAAGTCCCTGGAGAAATGCTGTCTTTAGGTCTGGCTACATCAAGAGTCTTATGTGATCTTATCAGACCTCAGGTTTTATATCTTTCTTAGCTCAACTTCCCTTTGTTCCATTCACTCCCAGGCCTTATAGAATTAAGATAACAGAAAGCTGTTAAAAAGAGATCCTCAAATATAGTGGCTTAAAATAGATTTATTTCTGTTTGACATAAGAGTCCAAAGATAGGGCTGGTTGGATAGCTCTGCCATGCTCATTCACAGGCAGCTTTTTTTTTTATTTTTAATTTTTTTTTTATTTTTTGACAGGCAGAGTGGACAGTGAGAGAGAGACAGAGAGAAAGGTCTTCCCTTGCCGTTGGTTCACCCTCCAATGGCCGCCGCGCCCAGCGCGTTGCGGCCGGCGCACCGCGCTGATCCGATGGCAGGAGCCAGGAGCCAGGTGCTTCTTCTGGTCTCCCATGGGGTGCAGGGCCCAAGCACCCGGGCCATCCTCCACTGCACTCCCTGGCCACAGCAGAGAGCTGGCCTGGAAGAGGGGCAACCGGGACAGAATCCGGCGCCCCGACCGGGACTAGAACCCGGTGTGCCGGCGCCGCTAGGCAGAGGATCAGCCTAGTGAGCCGTGGCGCTGGCCCGCAGGCAGCTTTTACCTGTGAATCCAGGTAGCTGCTGCACCCTTACTACCTCCCATCCAGGCGAAGGAATCCATGGGGATATACCCATTCCCTTTAAGGTCAAAGCCTTGTGCCCCATTGGTCAGAACAGAGTCATATGGCCAGTTAAAGTGCAATGCAGGCTAGGAAATGTAGTCTGTACATGGGCAGCCATGTATCCAGCTGGAATCTGAAGAGGTTACCTGACTGCACAAAGGAGGATATTAGATAATGGCAACAGTCAGAGGCAACCTCTCCCTGCTGACGGCAAGGTGGAGTCTGGCAACTCTGGCTAACAGTGTTCCTCTCAGCACTTGCCACAGGAAGAGTTTCTCTCTTCTTGCTGTTCCAGTAGGAATCCCAGAGTAGCTTCTCATTGACTGGTGGTTGACGAGTCCTGGGTTCAATGCACTCTCTCGCTGCACATGGAGGAAGCATCACCTGATCCCATGGACTGGAATAGGGAAGGACTGGTTCCCTAAAGAGAAATGGACTATCAGCTGAGGGAGGAGATTGGACTCAGTGGAGGCTGGATACCATGTCCCATCTCCTCCCATCATTTGGGCTCTGGCTGCCTCATTATAACTTTTCCTTGTCAACACATTTTAACTTTACCTGATTTTGCCAGGATACAGTGTTTGGCACTCATAGCCAAAGCCCTTTTACCTTGGGCTCCTGAGGACCCATCTTGGATTTGGGTTCAGGCATTGCCCTTTTTGTGTCCATTTGTTTGCTGACACATTAAGTAGCAGGTGTATAGGGAGTGAGCTGCACCCGAGACAAGAGAGGAAAGTGGAGAATGTGGGGGGCTAAAGTGTGGAGGTGTCAACTTAGTGTAGTATGGAATATTTGAAAATTATTATCTTATGAGATAAAAGGCATTTAGAGAAAAATTCATTTGTTGAGTTTTATAAACAGGGGATTAGTAATGTATTTTTTTTATTTTTTTATTTATTTGAGAGGTAGAGTTACAGACAGGAGGGGAGACAGAGAGAAAGGCCTTCCATCCTCTGGTTCACTCCCCAAATGGCTGCAATGGCCGGAGCTGAGCCGATCTGAAGCCAGGAGCTTCTTCTGGATCTCCCACGCAGATGCAGGGGCCCAAGCACTTGGGCCATCTTCCACTGTTTCCCAAACCATAGCGTAGAGTTGGATCTAAAGAGGAGCAGCCAGGACTCAAACTGGCATCCCTATGGGATGCTGACACCACAGGCAGCCCACTGTGCCACAGCACCGGCCCCAGTAATGTACTTTTGATCTTCTGATCTCTTATTTTAATGGGTCATACACATGAATAAAGGGAGAATTGTTGTTGATGGGTAAATTCTTCTTTAAAATGTCCTACATTCCATGATTTGAATATTTAAGTGCTAAGCCAAATATAAACAGAGGCCTGTAGTGCATCAAACAATGATGACTGGTATATAAATGATAACTTGGACCTGTGTTTACCAAATCCTTTGCAAGGTTTGGTTTCCTTTAATATCATTTTCCTACCTAACTTATCGCCCGAAGTATTTGTGGTTATGTCCACAACTGAAGTCCTTGTCCACAAACTTAAAAGAAATGACATCAGTGGTTGAATTATACACGTATGCAACCAGAGCACTCTAAAAGCATACCGGGTAATGCTTTTAACAAAAAGTTTTGTCAGTCTTATTTTTAACAAAAGGTTTTGACAGTCTTAAATGATAGAAATTTAATGCATAATATTCAAAATAGCATGCTATTTCCAAGCCTCTTAACCGAACACTTATTGTCCTTTCAATAAAAATGTGGAGTGAGGCACATGTGATATAAATGAATTAAAATTTCATTTACCCGGAATGTTGTGTATTCTGTTAATAAGATTTACCCAAAACACTATTGTTGGTTTAATAAATATGAAGAGAGCATTTGTGATCTGCCTCCTGGCATTTGCTGTGAGTCTCCTCTGAGTCTTCCCCAGCCTGCTTTTGTTGTTTTGTGCCTTGAGGTGTAAATAGAGACAGAAAACCAGGAAGTTTCAGGAAAGTCCCATCCCATAAACTGTTTACAGATGTGTTCAATAATCATTCAATAGGACATTTAGTTTGCTTAATGTGAAGCTATTTTAGTATTCTTTATGTGCAAAAGGTTCCATTTTTACTTTACTGGAAATTTAAAAAAACAATAATAAAAACATCGCCTGGAAGTATCGCCTTCTCGAAAGCCCCAGGAAGATAAAATTTTAATGATTTCCACCCGACCCCTCGTCATCCAAAGTCTTGCATTCTTTTGGACAATAATGAATGTCTTCCAGAGGGACCGATTTTGATTGAATAAAAGGAAGAATTTGGTAAAAGGCCATCAGAGATGGAAGAGGCCCCTTCACCAGATTAGTGGTGCAGGCCCATGTCTGGAGGGAACCTGTGTGGATGACCCACTCATGCGGGATCTTTAGGCGAGACTCAAACTGTCAGCCGGCTGGGGAGATTGGCCAACCTTCGCAGCTTCCTTCTAACCTCCAAAGGTTCTGTTGATCTTAAAATATTTTGAAGTTGAGTGTAGAGCTACGTAACATTTATTTTGTTTTCTTTCCTGATAACTTGGTCTGACCCAGACTGGAACTCTTTTGCTGTCCTCAGTTCAAGGAGTATGACAGTCAGGGACCAACTTTGTAGCTGCCAAATTTAGGGCACTGTGTAACCATTGGGATTTGGCATTGCCTCAAACTTCAGTCGGGTAGAATGGCCAACTCAACAGTGCTGCCTGGGTGAGCCAGAGAGGCTGCCATGTCAAGACACAGTGCGGGAAGACAGCTGGGAGGCAAAAAGAGGAGAGACTTGGAGCAGGGAAGGTGGAGGTCTCCCAGCCAGCTGGAAGAGCATGAAGGGAAAGGGGCACGGGCAGTTCTCGGTTTCCTAAGCGTTTACTCCTCCTCACTTTGCACATGGAGCAGGTAACCTTCTTCGACCTGTGTGCCATGATCACCTATGACCCATGGGTCATAGAGCAAAGCATTCCTTATGAGGCTTCAGTGTGTGTCACTGAAGCAAATGAAGGGCAGGAGGACTCTTGGTTATAAACCGGTTTTCTCTCCACTTTCCTTTTTTCCCCAGTAGACTCCCTGAGTGTTTCCTTCCTTATCCTGGGTAATGCAAGAGGATGCTGAGCAGGTAAGCCAGAAGACAGGTTCTGATAGGCTGTCCCCTCTGTGCCAGTAGCCAGCGGTGACCTCTGTCAAATTACTCAAGCACTTTGGCTTCAGTTTTCCTATTTGTAAAAACCAGAAGTTCTCTGCAGTCAAACATTGACTAATTCTACAACAGCAATGCTATTCTTAAGGAAGTCATGCTTTGTTGTTTTTTTTTTTTTTTTTCCCTCTACCTTATACCTATTGCTTTGGAATAAAGGTTTTAAAATTACAGGCCAGAGTTTAATATTATCCTCTATTCTCCTTCTCCTTTGCCAACTAAGTAGGTTAGGGAAGTTGTTACTTAGGATACAGGCATCTTTCATAAGCATCCATTTCCTTTCTCAGAGATGCCACCTCATCTAGCTGCTGTGGCTGGGATTTCTTCCTCCCAGACAGGAGGACAGAGGTTGCTTTTGATACGGGACATAGACGTTGGAGTGGGAGGTAAAGTTCTCACTGTGAGGGAAAATGTTGTCCATCTGGCAGAGGTAGGAAACGACTGAGGTGTGAAGGCCAGCTGTCTATGTTTTATGGATGAAAATTCCCAGCAGATTGTTCTGGCATTTTACATCCTGAATATTACACGCTGGATGTATGGTCTTGCTGTCCTGGAATGTAAGAGTTCTCATCAAACTGCAGCAAGTGAGTGCACTCCAAAGGAATCAAGAGGCTGGGAGCGTTGCATTCTGGGGAGGGGGTGGTCTCAAGCATTTGATGAATCGAAACTTTTTGGAGGCTGATCTTTTATTCAGCAGGATCTATCCAGAAATCCTTAAATTTGAAAAGAATTTCCAAAGCCTATGGATGGCAAGAATTGTTAGAGACAGGTGGAAAATGCTGCCTAACAGTGATCATGACACAATCAGCAGACTCCATTGTCCCAGGAGCAACTCAAGAATCCAGGCGCAGTTGTTTACAAAATGGCACATTCTTGGTGTCCCCTGCATTTGAATGTGACCTAAACATACTGAAAATATACAGTCCCTGTTATCGGCTGAGAAACCAGGAACCTTGGATGGACTTTCTGTAGACTCTGCCTTTGTGCTAACATTAATGGTGTTCTTAGTTCTAGATCTAAGGTCCTCTTACAAAATGGAAAATTTAGCACCAAGCTAAGGATCAAAATATACTTAACATTATCCAGAAATTATTTATTCCTTTTAAAATAACTTATTTAGCCCTGCAGTTGGTTAACTGTCAAAAAATATTTTACGCCTGCAGTTGATGTGTGTGTATATAATATTTAACAGCTTTGTTGAGGTACAATTCTCCTACCACAAAATTCCAGCCATGTGAAGCACACAGTTCAAGGGATTTTAGTGTATTCACAAAGTTGTGTAAAAGTCATCACAATGGAATTTTAGGACAGTTCTATTGCCTCCTAAACAAACAAACAAACAAAAACCTCATTCTGTTCCAAGTCCTAGGAATCATTTATTTACCTCTGTTTCTCCAGATTTGCTTGTTCTGTACCTTTCGTGTAAGTAGAATCATAAACTTTATGGTCATTCGTGTTCATCTTCTTTCACTTAGGATGTTGGCAGGGTGCATCAGTGTTGTGGAATATGTCAGTACTTCCTTATACTTTATTGATAAATAATGTTGCATTGTACAGATATACCACCTTCTGTTCACTCATTAGTTCATGGACATTTGGGTTGTTCCAACTTCTTGGCTGTTAGGAGTAATGTTGCCCTAACAGCCTTTGTGTCCAGCTGTTCTCATTTCTCTTGGGTATCTATTTGGGAGTGAAATATCTAGATCATGGGAGAACTGTTTGATTTTGAGGACCTGCCACACTGTTTGCCAAAGTGGCTGTACTATTGTACATTCTCATCCACAATGCACAAGAGTTCTAGTTTTTCACATCCTTATCAGCACATGTTATTATCCTTTTGATTGAGTCATTCTAACGAGTGTGAAGGGGCATCTCTGTGGTTTTGGAGTTTATTTACCTACTGACTGATGGTGTTGATCAAATGTCTTCTGTGTTCTTACTAGCTATTTGTATTTCCTCTTTGAAAAAAAATCTATTCAAATCCTTTACCTAATTTTAAATTGGATTATTTGTCTTATTACTGATTTTTAGAGTTCTTTATTCTGAATACAGGTTCTTTATTGGATCCACAGTTTGTGGGTATTTTCTCTCATTCTGTTGGCTGACTTTTCATCCTCTTCATAGTGTCCTTTGGTGCACAAAGATTGTTAATTTCTAAGTCCAGTTTACCTGTTTGGTTTTTTTTCCTTTTGTTGCTTGTGCTTTTGGTATCATGTAAGTAACTACCTAACTGAATGTTGCAAAGGTTTATTGTTAGGGTTCTTTCTAAGGATTTTATGGTCTTATTTCTTACAATCAGGTCTGTAATCTACTTTAAATTAGTTTTTGCCTATGTTGTGGTAGAGGGGAGCATTTTCATTTTTTTCTGATTTTGCATGGGGTGTCCAGTTGTTCAACAACTTTTGCTAAAAAAGAATAGTCTCTCCCCATTGGATTGTTTTGTCACCCCTTTTGAAAATCAGTTGACCATAAATATAAGGACTCTCAATTCTGTCCCATTTTTCTGTGGCATTATATACACTACTGTATATGTATCTGTGTGTATGTATGACTCTTAAAACCAAACTTGGCTGTGATGGATGTTTTCTTTTGGCCATAATTTAGGTGACTGGAGAGATGGGACAAGATAAAAGGTAGGAATTTAAGGAGCATGTACTGCTGTGCAGCAGTTAAACCTCTGCTTGGACTGCCTGCATGTCATATCAGAATTCATGGGTTCCAGTACTGGCTCTGCTTATGATTCCTACTTCCTGATAATATGCACCCTGGGAGGCAGCGGGTGATGGCCCAAATAGCTGGGTTCCTGCCACTCATGTGAGAGACCTGGATTGAGTTCCAGGCTCTGGCTTTGGCTTGGCCCAGCCATGATTGTTAGGGGAATTTGGGGAGTGAGCCAGTGGATGGAAGATCTCTGTTTTGCTGCCTTTCAAATAATAAATAAATAAATAAATACAACTTTTTTAAAAAATAGGAATTTGGGGCTGGTGTTATGGCATAGTGGGTAAAGCTTCTGCCTACGATGTCAGCCTCCCACATGGGCACCAGTTAGAGTCCCGGCTGTTCCGCTTCTTATCCAGCTCCTTGCTTATGTGCCTGGGAGAGCAGTGGAGGATGGCCCAAGTGCTTGGAGGATGTGGGGTACCTGGAGGAAGCTCCTGGCTCCTGGCTTCAGACCAGTCCAGCTCTGGCTGTTGCAGCCACTGGGGAGTGAACCAGCAGTTGTAGGATCTCCTCTCTCTCTCTCTCTCTCTCTCTCTCTCTCTCTAAACTGCCTTTCAAATAAATAAATCTTTTAAAAAATAATACAAATTTAAGACATCAAGTACATGAGGAGACTTGGCCATGGGGTACCTCCTGCCTCCAACAGAAATACAAAGAGTAAAGTGGCAGAGTGGTTGGTTTGTTGTGAGTTCTTTTTCTCCTCATCCTCCCTGAACTGGAAGGCCTCACAGAATCTTTGGGAGCGGAGCACATTGTAGCTCTCTCTAGTCCTCAGCTTAGCCCTGCAGTAAAGACTTGGCTAAGTTACTCAGTGAGTTGTGAGTGCCTTCCATCCTCAAGTGGCCCATCTCTTAAGTTATTTGGTTTTGTGATATAAAAGTCCTAGCCATGTGGTCTTCCTCATGTTCCTTGGTGAATTTAATTTGTGGGGATAAAATGCCTAAGACAGAAAAAAGAAAAACCGTAGACTTTGCTGTGTTACCGTGTGCTTCTGGTTTGTGGACACAGTTGGAGAGACTGTGACTATCGATATGGAGAGATGGATATGGAGAGACTGACCATGGATCCATAGGTGAAACTTCTTGCAGACATGTCTCAGATTTATGCTTGGGTCCGCAGGTTTGAGAAATACAGTATAGGCTGCTAATTGTTCACAGCTGGTGCAGGAATAGAGCAGTAATAATAATTAGAAGTAATATGGCTTGCCTCATAAGCTGTTCATTTTAATCCACTACATGTTTCTGATCTGAAGTCTGGCAGAGTCTTCAAGTGGAACCCTTTGGAAGAGATCCATCCTGGTTTTCTCTCAGGAAGTGTGAGTCTGTCTTGTCCTGCTAATTTGTTATTGATTTTGATGGTTTCATTTTAATGCCTTTCACCTAAAACAAACACACAAAAGCCAGCCCACACTCAACCAAATCCACCCAGACATCCTCCCTGCAGAGCCCTTGGGCAGAAGCAACAAGTATGGGAAGCTTGTGTTGGTGGTGCCTGGGGAGCATGCCGTCTCCAGGCTGGGCCTCTGCAGGGGGAGGAGCCTAGTTAGCAAGGAGGGCTAATTTCATTTTTCGTAAAGTCCTCAAATTCCCAGGCATTAATCAGTTTGTTGGTGGAGTTTCCTTGGTTTCTTAATGTTCCCTCATAGATAAATTTTTCAAAGTGATCAATATTTGTTAGAGAATAAACACAAAGAACAAACCATGTGTTCTTCAAGAGTGATATGAATGGAGCTTATTTTCTAGGAAACTTAACAAAATAGATGTCTTATGATATCATGTGATTATATCACATTATTGAATGATGCTTTTTTATTTTGCGTAACATGGGAAGAAGAAAATCTTAATTTGATGCTTGAGGTGAAAAAAATTTTGATTCCAATGAACTTTATATTATTTATTTGGAAGTAGTAGTATACAATTGATTACGTAAACAAGTTGATAGAGGTTAAGATGCCTCTTGGGACACCTGCATCTCATATCAGAGTCCCTGGGTTCAAGTCCTGGCTCCTCTCCCAATGTCAGCTTTCTATTAATGCACACCCTAGGAGCAGCTGTGATAACTCTAGTAGTTGGGTCCTTGCCACCCTTGTAGGAGACCCAGGCTGAGTTCCTGGCTCCTGGCTTTCACTTGGCCCAGCCCCAATTGTTGCCGGCTTTTGGGAGTGAAACAGCAGATGGGAGGTCTGCTGTAAAATAAATACAAATTTGAAATAAGTTGATAGCCTCTCATGGTTTATGCCGGCCACTAATTTAGTAAATAGTTATTACCTGGAACTAAGAATTTCTCATCCTATGTCTTCTTTGCTTTCCTCTGTGGACTTTCTGGAACAAGCTGTGGTTAGGAAAAGAAAGCTGCCTGGAAAACTTTGTAATGACAGCCTTTTTTACTTTTAAAAGCGTGCACATTGTCAAACATGCTCTCGAATCTATAAATGGAACCTGTTTTACCACAGCTAAGTTGTTAGTCACATTATATTTCCCAGAAAACAAGGTGTAGTTGTTTTACTGAAGTAGACCATGGGATTGAAACAGAGAGAGGTTACGACTTCATAGAAGCCCCAGATCCGTTGGAGAGACTGGTGTGAGATCCATCAGTGGAGTGGCTTCTAAACTGGCGATGTTTGCCATCTCACTCTCTTGGACTGTTTCTGACACATGGCCCTTCCGAGGGACTAGAGGGGCAGCTGCGACTCCACTAACGGGGAGAAGTACCTCTCTGCCCTCTGAGGGGACTCTCGGCCCAGCTCAGGCTGTTTGTAGACGGCGTTCAGTGTGTGAACACTGTGCTTGCTTCTATTTGAAGGGCTTTCTTCTGGAGAGCTAGCCTGGAAAAGCAAAACAGAAAAACCCATTGGCATTTTGAGAGTTGAATCTACAGAAGATGTTGTTTGCAGTGTGCTGAAAACATAAGGTCCAAACAGCCGGAGCAGGCGTGGTGCCAGGCAGTTTCACTTGGAGAGAGAAGGGAGGTCTGGGGCCGTCCTCTAAGGATTAGCTGCAACGCAGCAGCTGCTGTCTGAGTTTGATTTTGCACATCCTGCTTCAGGAGACCTGCATTAACCCGCTGGCCCCTGGGGAGCCCCTGGGCTGTCTTTTAAACAAAAGACTCTTCTCCTGGACACCCAAGGGCAAAAGCCAGAACAATATGGAGGTTAAAAGAAAGAGTCCTTGAACACTGGCTGTGAGAGAACCAGCTAGGAAGAAAACTGATGTAGGATTTTGGAAGTGCAAGTGCTTGTTAAGCCCCCTTTAATTACACAGGTGAGGAAGCAGGGGCCCGGAGCAGTTAAGTGATTTGCCCAAAGAGAAGCCGTCAGCACTGCTATCAGGGTCTCTTCATTCCCAGGATACTGAGCTATTGGGGGGGGGGGCATAACCCTGGGAACGTGATTCTCCTGGTTGTATAGATAATGTGTTGTGAGGTTGGGGGAAGAGAGAACAAATTTTAAAAAAGCGCCTTGGAATTACGTATTCATCGCTTTTTATGGCCTGTCCAAGCCTATTCAGATTCACCTTTCAAGTTGCATTTATCAGAGTGGACATCTTAATAAATGGCCAGTAACTAGAACATTCCCTTAAATTCTGGGTTTGATTCCTAAAGGCAGAATTGGCAGACTGGGGGGATGGGGGGCGGGAAGCAGGCCTGGAAAGCAGGAAGGATGTTTAATGGAACGAACACTTTTGTTCACCCATGGCGATATCTGGAGCAGGACTGCAACCCTGCAGGATTTATGGCCTCCAGGCTGGAGAAGGTAGGTGGGCTCCCATTATCTGTGTTGAGAACATGTGTGGGGTCTTTGAGCCTAAGGCTGTCCAGGTAACAAAAGGCTTTGTGCAAAAAGATGGCTGAGTTCTTTGAGTAATATGTTGCTGTTTATTTCACATCTGTGTTGGGTATTGAAAATTTTCCCTGCTTTGTGGTTGTAACAAGATCCTCAGCTTTTTTCCTTTGAAAGGTTGGGAGGCTAATTTCTTGTAGGAAATAACACATTAAATCCAAAGATATCATCAAAACACATGTGCTCTCTTTTTGGCCCAATTAAAGGATTGAGCTGGTAGGGTTTTTCTTGATACAGAGGAACGTATTGAACATCATTGACTTACAAGGGTTTTGGCCAGAGATGAAAATCAGGATGGTCTTGGGCGCTAAAATTCCAAGTGGTTTGGGAATCTATTCTTACATTTTTTAGTAATAGGGTTTTTAATGGCTTTACTCAGTTTTAAAACTTGCATGTGACCTGAGTGTGTATCTTTTTCTGTAGTTTCACCATCTTTTCCATAAAGCTTAGAAGAAAATGCTTTGTTTGGGCTGCCCTATTGAGATACAGTGCAGTGTCTGTCTTTGTATTTGTTCTTTTTCTGAGATTCTTGTGGGATCTTTAGCTGTAAACAAAGGGGAAAGGCAGACTTGGAGAGTGAGGTAGGATGAGAAATTCCAATTGAACAGAGCATCTTCACTTGGAGCTGTGCCGTGGGAGCTGTATTTTATTTAGTAGCCTCATCAGGACCTGCCGAGTCCGTTCTTGATTGATGAGCTTTTGAAGGACCTTTTGCTTGGAAGTGAATTTTTCAAGCGCTTACCTGAGCAGTTAGGACAGAAGGGAAAGCCATGTGCCATTTTGACGACGGTCACTGAAGACCCAGTTTTCCGTGTCTTCTCTTTGGGAAGAGAAGGTCTTAGAAGGTCATTAACCCCTTCCTCCTTTGTTTCTGTAATTGATAGCACGGTCTTCACACAGCTGAGAAGGGCTTTCTTATTATGCTGTGAGGGCATTAGAGGCAACTAAAGTGATTTTCTCGGTGGGCAATTAGTTATGTGAGACTTTAAAAATTTGGGGGGAAGATGATTGTGTGAACGGCTCGGGTAAGGGAAACAGCTTAAGGATCAGCAATCTGTATTTGAACTAGTCATTAAGCTGTCTAATTGGCTTTTTAGAGAGAGAGCAAAAGGAGCAATTTCCAGATGCAAGGTGTAGGTCTGGGTCTGGTCCATGAGCTGCCTCCACACTGCCACCTGTTTGAGAGCGATGTGCCTCAAGTGGATGCTTTCCCCAGGAAGGGGCTGTCTGTTGGTGGGTTGGCTGTACCCAGATGAAATGTGTTTCCCACCTGCTGCTTTTGCCTGAGGTTGGAATTTTTCCTTTTCACTGCTTGTCACTTGGCGTTTGGATAGAAATGTGTCCTCCTCTTCAGAGCCAGAGGGTTCTGTGTGATTCATCAAAACATTTTCTCCGAGGAGTTGCTAATTCAGTTGTTCCCTAGTAAATGACTCACACTACAGTGATAAACCTCTGAATCTGAAATCTTTTCAAAATCTTTCCTCCCTTAAAAGAAATGGGTGTGATGGGTTGCTGAGCAGCTAAAATCCCACATGACATATCCCTGTCATTCTTTGTCCTCGCTTTTGATGGGATTTGCTATTTTGCTGCTTAAGCTACACCATGCTAATGTGATAGTGAGACTTTGGAAGTGGAAAAATAGCTCAGGAATTATAATGGGGGAGGGCTTTAGATTTCCTTGAAGAAGAAAGATGGATGTATAGTGACAATGGGAGGGCAATACAGGAAGCTAGTGGACAAATAGAATTATAAGATGTTGATTTGGGTGCAGAAACATTTTGGAACCCATGCTTCGTTTTTTTTTCAGAAAGCACATTTTCCATGAACATTCTGAAGCCCCCTTCCCTCCCCCACCCCCGCCCACCAATGCATGCATTTCAAAATGTTTGCATCCAGACTTATCTTTTAATTCTCTTTCCCAGCATACATGGACATCACATATTTGACAGTGGTGTTAATTTGGCTGGAAGTTAAGCCCGCCTCTGTGGATTGGGCTTTTCCAGGAGGACTCCTGGAGTCAGTCCTAGGTGCTTTTGGAGAGGAGTCCTTCATTCCCCACATTCTGGGGGAGATTTACATCTGTAAGCCGGATAAAAATATGTGGAAAGGTGATTAGTTTAATTGGCCCGCTGTTAAAATTATTCAGTAGGAGGTGACTGTGCGACAGCTATTATAGCCCCAAATGCCTGGTAGGAAGGGGAGGAGACTCAACAGTAGCTGCTATTATCAAACATTGGTTTGAACTGAATTTAGGAATGAATTACTCGGGCATTCTAAGGACAAAGAAGTTTAACTGTTTGGTATAAGAATCCATCCCCCCCCCCCCCCAAAGAAGTGGCTTTTTTTCTTTAGGGATAATTGTGGGAAATTCTGCTCCTGGTTCTTTGTCTCTCAAAATACTACAGGGGGGAGCAGAATTTTGGTAAAGGAAACTCCATCACCGTGTTTGTGACTGTTAGGTAGTCAGTCCTCTCTCTAAAGCTGTTTCCCTGAACACTCAGGGTGGCCACAATGGTGGTGGTGTTTTAGCTTGTCTCAGCCCAGGCCCCAGCAATGCTCTAGAATGGAGTATTTTTCTTTCACATCAAAGGCAGGGAATGGTGTACAGACAGTGAGCTAGGAAGCCGGGAGCAGGCATTTCAGTGCTGGCTTTGGGAAACTATGTGTGGAATGTCAGAGTTCACAGACCAGAGACCCCCGAAGTGAAGCCAGGTGCCTGCACGGTGTGGAGTTTTTCCACAGTGAAATGACTGCAGGCAGAAATTGCAGCCAGATGAACCCCAAATAAAATTGATGACTTTATTGGACATTCTTTTCATGAGATTTAACTTTCTAATGTGCACATAGATCACTCTGGGGATGTCGTTATAAGCGGCTGACCTTTTGTTGGGGGGAGCTGCCGCTCACTGTCTGTGCAGCACTGCTTGGCTCTGCTTTGATTCCCACCCACATCTGTTGCGCATGTGATGTGTGTGTGTGTGTGTGTGTGTGTGTGTGTGTTTCCCTCTGAAGCACACTGACAACTGGCTGGAAAGATTTAATGAAAACCAGTCAGAACTAATTTCAGTTAGATATTCCAGTTTACAACTCTTCTGGTTTCCGATGTAGAAGTTATGGCTTCCTATAGTTCTTCTGGAAGGCAGCATCAGGAAGTCTCCTTGTGTAGGGCACTAGGTTTCTTTGTCTTAATGTTAATGATTGCAGCGTGGCTGGGAAGAGGAACCAGGGCTGCAGAGCTTGTTGTCAGTGTGCCCAACTAATATTCAAAAATCACTCCTCCTGCCTCTTTCCCCTTTCCAGTGGAAGTCGGGACATGACTTTGGTTACACCTGTTGGATACTGCAGGCATCACTGGGCTGTTTCATGGCACCTGATGTAGTGCCATTTGTACACGCTGGTGGGTCGTTCTTACATTTGTGTGGTTTTCTGCTCCATCATGACAAGTTACGTGTGGAACTAGAAGTTGAGTGGGATGAGACTGGCCGCTGTTATTTAATAGACATGAGCTTTGACTCAGATCCCAATGACAGAATTGTAGTCTGCACTTCGGCTAACTCCAGAGAAGTAACTGGAACCCTTGCTCTTCCTCGTGTCTGCATTCAAATCCCAGTCCTGATTTCAGGCTCTGAGCAAGTGTTCCTGAGGGTTTGTGGCTGCTCGTTTCCTTCCCTATGTTTAGGGAATTGATGGTATTCTCCGTCTGTTTCTTGGCAGTCCCTAGGCAAGAAGTGATGAGGCTTCTGGGCAGCGTATGATGTCACCAAGGACAGTGTCTTGATCCTGGCCACACTGTCCTAATCCTGTTCCTCACCTTGAAAACCTGGGTGTTGCTGCGGCCTCCTTTGCACTCCATCCGCAGCCTCCCACCTCTGTTGGGTTATACCAGCAGGCCTTGCTTTCCAAGACTGCAGTGGTGTGCCAAGGTCACCCTTTCCCCTTAGAGTGAGCTGCACTCCTTCTTGTTTTTCTCCATCTCCTTGGACTATGGTTTGTAAACTGCTTTGGGAGCAGGGAGAATGTTCTTGCCCTGGGGACTAGAAGGTCCAATTTCTCCAGTCTTTGTCTTCTATTAGGCTGTCTGGTTACAATACCTTCTTCACCTGGGCTACCCTCCAAGCAGGGTGGCAGAGCTCAGATAAGAAAACTGGGGCTTGGAAGGGTTAGGAGACTTGTCTGACCTCCTGCCTTACTGGTGAACTGGATTCCCCAGTTGTTATTGATTTCTAAGGGTTTTGCCTTGATTTGTTGCCTGTGTTCCCCGGCCCTGGAAAAAGCATTGCTGGGCTGTTAAGTGTCTTCTCCATGTATAAAATGAGAAGACGACTCATTCGGTGGTAAGGTGATCGAAGGGGATGGCCTCGGGGAAAATGAAGATATTGAGAGCTTCCAGAGGAAAGGGCCTAGGCTGAGCTTATGGAGCGCTGCCCCAGGTTGTCAGGGCTAAGGCAAGTCAGTCCCAGAGAGGTTGAAGGGGGGCTTATCAAAACGGAGCCCTGGTCTGATGTGTGTTAAGCATCAAATGATACAGTCAGGGCTTCCCGACATGACTGCCAGACTGTCTGGCAGTCCACAAGGTCTTCACCTTCTAATTCTTTCTTGATGGTTCAATTTTGGGGGCCTCCCCTGTTGCCCCCTTTTGTTTGAGTCTAGGGAGGTTAGAATTCTGTGAATGTATGCTAATTATTGGTGATTCCGGATTTAAACATAGGCATCTTTAATGGTAGTGCTAACTTTTAAGCTTTGTAGAAAATGGAAGCCTTAAAAATCATTACAGTCATTGATTATTGTGTTGGGGGAGGGTGGCTCCAGGACTGCCCATGGATGCCGGATTCTTTTATTCAAAAGGGCAAGTGTTCACATGGAACCTAGCACGTCCTCCCATATACTTCAGATCATCTTTAAAATTACTTACAATACCTAGTGCAATAAAAATGCTGTGTAAATAGTTACACCATAGTGTTGAGAAAATGATGGCCAGAAAAACCAGCCTGTATATATTCAGTACAGGTGCAATTTTTCTTTTCTTGGAACATTTTTTGATCCATGGTTGGTTGAATTTGTGGCTGTGTAAACCGCAGATGCAGAGGGCTGGCTATATACATAGGCAAAAGAAAAACAGCAGTTTAAATGCATGTTTTACAGGGCTGATCCTAAAGGCACTGCAAAAACCATTCAGTTATTATATGACATCGTTTGCTTCTTATGCAGCGTGTTCCCAGTAAGTGGCATAACTAAATATTTTATAATTACAGAAATTTCTTCTCTCCCATCTTTGACATTTAAAAAGGTGGGTGAGATGTCTCTAGGTTATTTGGAGTGAGATGCAGGAGACAGAGGAAAGTCTTTCTGGGTTTCAGGGGTGCCAGCCTGGACTGGGCCAGAGAGCTGTAGAAACTCCCACCGAGGGGCCGGGGAGTAAAAATTAGGCACGGAGGGTCAAGGCAGGAAGTCAGGAATCAGGTTCCGTTACTGACCAAGTGTGTAGCTGTGGCCAGGCTTCTGCTTTTGCTGCTTTAGATGATCCAGCTGTGTGATGTAGGAGGGGCTTGCATCTGCTGGGGAGTTGGGAGCCCTGTCCACTGGCCTGGGGGGTGGGGAGAGGTAAGAGCCCTGGGGGGAGGTAGCTCCATACAAAACGTCTTTTCCTAGTGTCTGGGTGGCGCTGGTTCCTGCTACTTGGCTCTGGCTTTTGGTGTCAGGGTTGTGTTTTTCATTCTCCATGCCTCGTGCTGGAATTTGACTTGTCCAGGATTGATTTGAGCGGGTAGCATGGTGGCTGGTCCATCACAGATGCTCGGTTAATACCAGTTGAGCGAATGCACTCTGCAGGGGGAAAGGGCAGCACAGCCTACCTGGTGGGGAGAGAGACCCTGCTCAGGGACAGGTTCATGAGCTTTGCCATTTCCACCTCTGGAGTCTGAATGCATCCTTGGTACTGGTAGGGGCAATACTGCAATATCATAAATACCGCTCAGATTATTCGTTGTTCTTCATTGCCACTGTCCTTGTCACTGCTCTTCCAGCCCAGATACTACAAGAGGCCCCTGACTGTTTTCCCTGTGTCTGGTGGTGCCTGCACCCTGATCTGGCAGTTTCCACCTGGGATGACTTGGCACGGCTATGCCAAGATTCTGAGGCTTTCCACCTGGGACACAGCTGGACAGAGATGGGTTGAAGGCCCCAGGTCGGTCACTTCCAGCAAGAGCTGTTTTCCCACTGAGCTGTGAAAATACTACCATAAATCACAATGTACAAAACATATATCTCACAGCAACTTGTTTTATGTTTAAGAGGTAACAGCTAGGTCAGAGAGGAGATCATTTGAAATACAAAGAGCCACCATCCTTCCCACTCAGTCAGTAGCCATGGTAAAATGTGAATGGAGAAAATACTTCAAGATGTTACTTTTTATCTCTAGAGACTGGTTGATGGGTAACTCTTATTTTCTTATTTTATAATATTTTGTATCTTTAAAATTCCTGGGTTAAGGACTTACTAAGTTTAAAATAAGAGAAGTTAGTAAAAGCAAGCAAATCCCCACGTGTCCACATCATTGTATTCCAAAATTCCATGAGTTAAACAAAACAAACCAAAACACTCCCTGAGTATGAGTGACCACTCTGGCTTGTCAGGGGTAAGAATCTGTCAAGAATCAGGCACCACACATGGGCCCTGTTCTCCTTAGATAACCAACCTGGGGCGTTCCATCGCAGGGTTTCTCAGTCACTGCTTCTTTTCAAGGCTGGGTTCAGGTGTGACAACCTTTGAACTGCAGGCCTGTCTCCAGAGTGAGTGAGAAGCCTTCTCCCCTCGCTCTCCCTTCCTTGCGCTCCCAGGAATTGCCCAGTGATTCTTCTTCCCAGTCCCCCGAGCCTGTATTAGATGACCCTTGTGCCCACTTCAGCTAGGTGATGGAGATGGTGTTTTCAACTGGTCCCTCCTCTGCCCGCCCATCTACTCCTTACTCAGTGTAGTTGCCCCCCTACCCCCAGCTCCCCGCTCCTGCCTATTTACATCTTTCTGGTGATGAGATGCCTAGAATTTTTCAACCTCTTAGTTTTAACCAGATCTGGGGAGAAAGAATGGGGGGCTTTTTCTGCCCTTTGTGGGTCTTGTTTTACTTTGATGTAAACACTATACACGTCAAAGGTGTTATAATACCCTGTTTTCTCTGACTGCTTAAACAGTTATTTTTCATTTACTCCTAACATTTTAATTCTCTGAAGTGTGATTGTTTTGACCTGGTGCTGGCGCTGAAGGGCATCTGAAGAATTAAAGTGCTGTAACAATTCTTTGGCAAAGTTTTAGAATGATGAATAATTGGAGTACCGTGTTGTATAGTCATTACTGATAAGCCTCAGAACCTTCCCTAATATTGTTTGTATTAAAACTGTACTAAATATAGATTACTTTGATTTATATAACACTTTAGGATCTTACACTGTGCCTTATCCTGAGCACAGATAATAGGTGAAGATAAGAAAAAATAGAAATTTCCAGTCGATAGAGAACCAGTGAACAGCACTGTAGTTCTGTTCAGTGTTGAGAGTGTTTTTGACTTCTTTTCGTGACGCTTTTGCAATTTGAGCGGTTGTAGCAAGGTTTCAAGTGTTTACTAACTTAAGTTGCGGATGATAGGTCCACCTTGTAGTTTTCTGTAGGCAGTAAGGCAGGAAGACTTGACAGGGTGACACAGTCTCAGAGCCAGTTTGTGTCACAAGGTCACCTGGTCCAGAGTTTCCCAATCATGTTCACATTGTGGCACGCTCTGTACAGGGTTGCACAGAGCTCTGTCGGGGAAGCAAGAGTGATGGATCTGGGGCCTCCATTATGGGCTGCAAACTGTCAGAAGCTTGCCACAGCGGTGTCACAGTATTCCTGCTGGGAAACTGGTCTAATGCAACCTTCCCATTTGACAGTCACATCTGTATTTACCCATGAGACCCAGACAGGTGAAATAGCTTGCTAAAGATGCACTGAGCTAGGGGTGGTATGGGAAATAGAATCTGAACATTTCACAAGCTGGCGGCTAATAGGACCTCGGTTTTACATAGCATACCTCACAGTGCGCTTCTCCTAGGACATTAAAGACCATACAATCCTTACAAAACCGTATTTCTCCAAAAGGTTCATCTGGTTTCTTTATTTTATATGGGAAGTTTATGCTTAAAAGCAGTAAATTTTAGAAATCTTTTGGACAACCCAAAGACTAAAAAGCAAAATTTGAGTAAAAGTTTAGGTTGTCACACGAAACATGGTCTAGTATTTGCACAAAGAACTGAACCATTTTAAAATATTTTTATTTACTTAAAACAAGAATGTACTCACAATATATAAAACTGATATGCTGGCTGTTACCTTACTTTTACGAATTTAGGAGATGAAAATATGATGAAAAAGAAGATTAAACTTTTCCTTATCATAATGAACCACTAGTAACACCATCCTTAGATTAATTAGACATCAACTAAGTCCACTAAGAGTGGGAGGCCACGGTTACCTGGTGTGGTTTCATACTTCAGTTATGTTCACCTTTAAGTTCTCCTTCAATGTCATGCTATGACTCATTGATTCTGATGTATTGTCAGCCTTATATTTGTTCGTGCATGTGTGTTCAGTGCCTTGTTTGAATCACAAACTCCATGTGCCAATCCAGGACAGTGTAGAGTGTGCTAGGGTTGTAACATTGGATTGACTTATTGTGCCATTACCTCTAGGGGTAGTTCTAGACTAACATGACCTACCAATTTTTTTTTAACTTTTATTTAATAAATATAAATTTCCAAAGTACAGCTTTTGGATTACACTGGCTTTTTCCCCCTCATCACTTCCTTCCCACCCACAACCCTCCCATCTCCCACTCCCTCTCCCATTCCATTCACATCGAGATTCATTTTCAATTCTCTTTATATACAGAAGATCAATTTAGTATATATTAAGTAAAGATTTCAACAGTGCACTCACAAAGAAACTTTAAGTGTAAAGTACTGTTTGATTACTAGTTACACCATTGATTCACATAGTACAAGACATTAAGGACAGAGATCCTACAGGGGAGTAAGTGCACAGTGACTCCTATTGTTGACTTAACAAATGGACACTCTTGTTTATGGCGTCAGTAATCACCCGAGGCTCTTGTCATGAACTGCCAAGGCTATGGAAGCCTTTTGAGTTCGCCAACTCCGATCTTATTTAGACAAGGTCATAGTCAAAGTGGAAGTGCTTTCTTCCCTTCAGAGAAAGGTACCTCCTTTGGCCCATTCTTTCCTCTGGGATCTCACTCACAGAGATCTTTCATTTAGGTTCGTTCCTTCCTTCCTTCCTTCCTTCCTTCCTTCCTTCTTCCTTTCTTCCTTTCTTCCTTTCTTCCTTTCTTTCTCTCTCTCTTTTTTTTTTTAACCACAGTGAATATGACCTAGCATTAACAGCTGTGTGTCCTTGGAGAAGTTCCTTAATCTTTTTCTTTGCCTCCATTTTCTCAGCTGTATAGTGGGGCATAATACTCATAGTACCTATCAGTTGGGAGTGGAGCATAGATTAAGGAAATTAATGCAGTCTTAAGAATAAGGCATATAGATAGAAATAAATACAATCAAAATGTGCAAATTTTTATCATGTTGATTATTAACAGCCACCATGCATTGCCATTGAGTAGGGGGCAGTTAGGTGGCCTCTAGGGATTACCAAGATCTACCCTACTTTGCCAGTCTCAGACATGTACCTAACTGGGTTCTTGGGGTGCCAGGGAGTATAACTGTTGCCACATTTTTTGGAGTCTCTGTCTATTGATAGGACTTTCTCATGAGTTTTCTCCTTGTGGAGGAGGGGAGAAAGCCCATCTCCTAGGACTGGGTGAAGTATTATTTTTTCTCTTAGCTAACATTACATTCCAGTGATTCTTCTGCAGAACTGTTGTGGGACAGAAAGGCAAGGTGAAGATTTCAGTTTTTGGCTTTCCTGAGACTGCGTGCAATGAATACCACAGACGACACGGTGTTTTTCAGTCATGTGCTCCCCCTCCACAAAAAACACTGAAGTGTGAAGGGAAAAGCAGGAGCTGTGAATCCCCACAAGTTGCGTTTGGCTCCTACCCTGCACTTCCTGGCCGAGGGCATCCTTGGCTGGGCCTCCACCTTCCTTGCTGGTCCTTCCCATTGGCACCGTCCTCCAGAGATGCCGGAAGCTGCCAGGGGCACTGTGTAAGAGGCTGGCCTGGGGCCGGGCGCCTAGGCCGTGTGCTGTCCAGGTGCCCGCCTTTTCTGAATTCTTTGCCACAGTGAATTTTTTAAGTGCATTCTTTGGGCAGGTTCCTATGGTGGCCCATGTGAGACTGTTTCATGCCAGAAGCCTTTTCACTTTTGATTAATGGTTCCCAAGCTCTTCCCCTCTGAACATGTCAGCTCCATTTTGCATTAGCTCAGATCCTTTCATTTTTGTCATCTGAGACTTTTCTGTCACTTCTGCCCCTATCACATTCTTAAGCCTCACCATGCTCCTTGCCCTCTCATGGGTGGGTTTGCTTTCCCCCAACCACCACAAATAAAGTTCATAGTTAAAATGGAATTTCAGATAAGTACCAAAAACTATTTAGCCCAAGTATGTCCCATGTACATTTTGTGACATGCTAAAAATTATTTGTCATTATCTGAAATTCACACTTAACTGAACATCCTGTGTTTTTATTTGCAAGTCTGGCATTGGTACAGTTATAGGTCCCTGTTATGCTGTTACAACTTTTACTCCCACAGCAGCATAACTTGGCCTTAAAAATGCCACAAGGAAGAAGAGTGGTTTCCCAGGTACTCCCCAAGGTCCTATTTTGCTGAATTTTCAAAACGAAAATGCCTGCAGGTTCATAGGAGATTCTGGAAACCTAGACTGATTCTGTGATTTCAAGGCGTAGACGTGCATTGGCTTTGACTCAGGAAGTCACTTGGTACACGTAGGGTGTCCGTATTTTAGGCTGAATGTCAACCTTGTATGTAGGTGAAAGTGACGTTTTATATCTACTTGCCACTCCCCCTCAATACAAAACAGAAAAATCTTGTCTTCCATATATTATTAACAACCCCAGTGAACAGGCATTAACTGAACAGAGCAGGAAATCTGCTTTGGAGGATGGTGGGTGTGAGTCTTTGGGGTAGAGACTTGAGAGGTAATGTAACAAGATGGCCGTACCAGTTAAGTCTTAAGTTAGGCAGCTTTATGAAATGAAGAAATGGCTTTTTCGTGCAGCCCAGGGGCATGATGCTGAAGGGGGGAAAGCAAAGAAGAATGATTTGTGTTTGTGCACTTGTGAACATGGGAATGCTGAAGTAATCAGATGACATGGACTTGTTCCCAGGGGAATTTAATTTATGGGTGAGTAATTTGAAAATACTCCAAATTTTTTTTTTCTTCTCTTTGCTTCTTCTTTTAATCCCCAACCCCCTTCCCAAGACAGAAACTAGGCTAGCTGCAGCTGCGGATAGCAGTAATCAAATGATGGTTGGTAATGACCAGGGCACTCCCAGGTGGAGGATGCATGAGCCATTCAGTGGTGTTTCCTGAGTACCTTCTGGCTGTAGATCATCTTCCTACCTGAGTGCCTGTATGTGCTCGTGTGTGCAGTGAATGAGAAGGACACAGTTCTTGCTGTATGGAACTCCTGCTGTATCCTGGTGGGTGCTTTGAGAAACACAGAGAAATAACAGGTAGGAGGGAACCTTGGCCTCTAGGAGCTACTTCTACTCTTTCCCTTTGCAGTGATTCGAGGCAGAGTCCACTGTTAGCCAGAGATTGGATTCCTGGCAGTAACTGCATTGTTTGCAAAACTCATTAGAATAGTATTCTTCAGGTTCCTGACTGAGGAGTTTGCAAATCAGAATCTTGAGTAGCCAATCCAAGCTGACAATGGCAAGCTTTAGTGAAATAGTTATTCAATCAGTATACATTCCCATCTTATAATGAATTCACATTCCATTTCTTGTCCAACAGAAGGCCTCCTAATATTGGTGCATTGTCAGTACCTTGGTGTGGGGGTCTACTGTTGTGAAAAATAGTAGAACTTGATTAATCCTATTGACATTTTGATCAACTTTAGGAGACTAAAAAGATCATCTTGTGGCAGTAAAGGTTTTCACTCCTATTAAAAGAATTTCTTAATGGTTCAGAAAGAGCATGAAGGCTAGTGGTTTGAGCAGTTCCATTTTCTTTTAAAGATAAGACCCAACATCCTGATTTTGAAGCCCCTTGGAATGTAAACTCCTGCTTGGTTTCTGTAAGCTCTGTGCATTGCTTGGGATCTCCAGTCTATGGTTTACAGGATCTTACAGTGTCTAGGTGTCTGAGAGCCATCACAGAGTTCTCATAAAATTCAAGAAACAATATACTCAAGGAGCAGTTCATGCAGGATACTATTCTTTGGGGGTCACAAAGTTCTCTGTTGGGGAAATAGCAAACCAGGCGATAATGAGGTGTTATCATGTCAAAAAGACAGTATAGAAATCAGTGACTAGTGTTCAGAGAAGTTGAAAGACATAACTCTTCTTATGAAAGACTTTAGCTTTAGAATATTTTGATTATTTTGTAATTGGTTTCAAATGCTATTTTAATGAGCCCAGTATTTTGTGGTAGGACCATGAACTTTAAGGATAATTTAGAGGAAAAAAAAATTCATTCTTCCATTCTTTAAGAGCAAATGCACTTTAACGTATCTGTCAGCTTTGTCTTTAACATCTTTTATATACAAGTGACCCTTGATGTCAGGCCTAATTGATTCCTGAACATTTAGTCTTGAACAGCCGTAACACAAACTCTTATGTTCTATAGGCTGTGTTATATGTAAAGCATATGTTGTATATTGGGCTTCCATTCCTGGGAGGTTTTTATTGTAATATAAAAACAAATGAAAATGAAACAAAAATACAAATGAAGTTGTTCAAAACAAATATTTATTAAATATTTCAAACCAAATATACTAAAGATTATGAGTTTTGCTGTAAATACTACTTTGGGGGAATTCTTTTCTGCTTAGGCTGAATTGACTGAAGCTTCTAAGAGTCCAATGTTAAATCTCCCTAAAGCAGATAAAAGCGTTTTTCCATTATTTCAAGAACCTTCAAATTGTGTTTAAAAAAGAAGTTATCTGCCTCAAATTCTGTGGCCTAGCAAAGTGTAGAGAAGCTGCTAAGTTTCCTAATTGCTAGAAGTTGAAGGAGGGGCAGTTTCCATGGTAACCTCTTCAGCCACAGGCGCACTGATACTTCAGAAGGATCCCTCTTTACTGAGCTGTGAATGCAATATTAAGAATTCGATCAGATCTCCAGAATGTGAAGAGCAATTGCTAGAGAAATTCATTTGCCTGAAGTGCAGTTAGAGCAGCCTGTCCTGTCCCCAGCCAAGTCATCCTTGCCATCTATTCACTGAGCCAGTAACTTGGGACATGATTCTTAGGACTAGGAGCTGTCCAGTTTTGCTTATCTCTGGGATGACTTCAAGAGAGACAGTCACAGGTTGAGTGTCTTTGGTTGCCTTTGATGCCTGAACACCGTTAGGATGTGTTCCTCAAACCTGTAGGTGTTGGAATATGACTTACATGTGTCTCATGAAAGTAAGTAAAAATACAGATTTTGGCTAAAAGATCCAATTTATACTGTAACCATTTTCTGGTTTTCTTTTTAAATAAGGGCATAAAGCAAGGCCTGTCATTATCACACAATAACCAGGACTGAACGAAGAATTTGTCTCTGTGCCTAGGTGAGCTACCAGAGTTCCCGAAGGAAAGACATTAAAGGAAGACTTTTTATTTCAGGACAAAGCAGGGCCTGGCATCATTGCACAATAACCAGGACTGCTGAGCATAGAATTTTTGTCTATGGCTACATGAACCTTTGGAGTTCCCAAAGAAAGGACATCAAAGGAAGACCTTTTCTCTCTCACGTTTTCAAAGATGAACTACATCTGAGTGTGGATGAGATGATTCAAAAGCATTTTCTTCATTTTTCATTACTTATTTTTTTCTTACTGATCTTCTTGACTAGATTTGATGCTTTGTAGGGTTGCATACATGGTAATGTACTTAAGTATTTGTGGATTCATGATATGTTGACACTTGTTTTCTGGTTGAATTTGAATTTTTTTAAAAATTATTAGGTTAAGAAAGGAGGAGAAGCAACAATCTTGCATTATTGTCAATAGTCAAGTTAACATCAGTCAATATTGCCAGTAGGCAAGTCAACATGTATTCCTTGCTCTAGTGCCTTGTGCTATATCACAAGGATCAAAGGGAAATGTAAGAAATGCTTCCTGCATTAAGTTGCCTCCCCTGATATCCTGACCATTTATTAGAGGTGAAAAGCAACATGCCATGAGTGAATTAGGTTTTCATTTGCAGTCTGCTCAGATTTTCCCCCAATTCGTTCTATTTTCTTGTAGTCTTTGTTGGTCATTCCCCTACTCAGGGTTCCCATTTTCCAAGGTGTCATTTCTGGAGCAAGGTATAAGTTAGCCCTGTCCTACCCTGAGGCCATCATATGATGGAAATTAACTGAAGCAGTTCTGATCAGTTAGCTCAGTTGAGAAAACGGGGCCATCCTGACAGAAGAAACGCCTTTAAAACAACTCTGGCTTTATTGAAATAATCCAGTGAAGCCTCCGAGAACGTCTAGGGAATAGGAAGACAAAGGGCATTGTTCCTTGTGAAGATCATTGTGATTGTGCCTTTCTGATGCTTGCTCATTCTCTCAGGGAGGAAGGGGGAACGAAGGGAAAAGGAAGCTGCTATGGGCACAGCCTTGAATACTCCCGACCTTGGGTGGAGTCAGCAGCTGTCCTGGGCTCCCGCATCTGCGGTATGCACTTCTTTTTCAGACTGCTGTGGTTTGTGGAAGTCGGGATTTGAAAAGATTAGCAGTGTTTATTCGTTCTGTAGTGGCTTTCTCTTTCCAGGTGAAGAGGCTAGTCTCTTGCCTTCACGAAATAGATTTTACTCGGGCATTGAAACGAAAACGTTAAAATATAGGCTGATAAAAGCAAGGCAGTTTACTGGGAAAGTCTCAGTTTGCACGGAACAAGTGGGTTATTGAATTGTGTCTCGCTGAATGTTAGGAATTAGAAGAGAGCCCCAGGGAAGGGTTTTCTTACCTGATTTTTTTTTTAATTGCCAGTTCATCTCTGTAAGAAATTTCAAACGTTCTAATCCAAGAAAGAGACTTGAAATTCTTTTACATTTAAGGAGATTGTATACTAGTCTATGAAGTATATTTGTTTCATTGATTCAGAAGGTACTTAATGCAGACAGACTAAATGTGGTATATACATACAGTAGAATAGTACTCAGCCTCAAACAAGAAGTAAATTTTGACATGGGCTACAACATGGGTGAACCTTGAGGACATCATGCTAAGTGAAAGAAACCAAATAAATAGACAAATGCTATATGATTCCACTTCTATGAAGTACTGGAATATTCAAATTCATAGAGATAGGGGCAGGCATTTGGTGCAGGGGTTAAGATGCCACATGGGATACCCATATCCCTATCAGAGTGCCTGGGTTTGAGTCCTGGCTCTGCTTCTGATTCCAGGTCACTTCTAATGCACATCCTGGGAGACAGCAGGTGATGGCTGAAATACGTGGGTTCCTGCCATCTACATGGGAGACCTGGATGGACTTCCAGGCTCCTGACTGTGGCTTAGCCCAGTTCTGGCTGTTGTAGCCATTTGGAGAGTCAACTAGCAAATAGGACATGTCTCTCTCTGCCTTGCAAATAAATAAAAACTTAAAAATCCATAAAGACAAGAAATAAAACAGTGGCTGCCAGGGAGTGGGGGAGACAAGAGTAGGGAATCAATGTTTAATGGGTGCAGAGTTTCCATCTTACAAGATGAAAAGGGTCTGGATGTAAATATGGTGATAGTTGTACAACCATGTGAATATATATCTAATGCCATTGAACTGCTTGCTTTAGAATGGATAGGATAGTAAATTTTATATCATAAATATGATACATATGTGATAAATATATCACTTTTTTAAAATTTTCATTTTATTTGAAAGGCAGAGAGGGAAAGATAGAGATATACACAGAGAGATCTGCTGACTCACTGCCCAGATGCTTCAAAAGCCAGGGCTAGGCCAGGCCAAAGCCAGGAGCCCAGAGCTCTGTGGGTCTCCCATGTGGGTGGCAGGGATGCAAGTACTTGAGCTATCACCTGCTGCCTCCCAGGGTATGCACTGGCAGGAAGCAGGATTGGAAGCAGAGGAGGCCGGCGCCACGGCTCAATAGGCCAATCCTCCGCCTAGCAGCGCCGATACACAAGGTTCTAGTCCCGGTCAGGGCGCTGGATTCTGTCCCGGTTGCCCCTCTTCCAGGCCAGCTCTCTGCTGCGGCCCGGGAGTGCAGTGGAGGATGGCCCAGGTGCTTGGGCCCTGCACCCCATGGGAGACCAGGAAAAGCACCTGGCTCCTGCCATCGGATCAGCACGGTGCGCTGGCCGCAGCACGCAGGCTGCGGCGGCCATTGGAGGGTGAACCAACGGCAAAGGAAGACCTTTCTCTCTGTCTCTCTCTCTCTCACTGCCCACTCTGCCTGTCAGAAAAAAAAAAAAAAAAAAAGGAAGCAGAGGAGCTGGGACTGCAACCAGGCACTCTAATAGGGGATGCCAGCACTCCCAGATGACTTAACCACTGTACCAAATGCCCTTGCCTTTTATTAACAAATGTGGATTAAGCATCTCTTTTTTGGTTCTAGTTGTACTCCAGTGACTGACACAAAAACACCCAGATTTGACAGAGCTGCTAGGTCGATGAGTGTGTAGGGAGAGTGTGATGCGGCTGGAAAGGGGAACGCAAGGTGATGTCATGGTTATGGATGGATGATTTGGTCCTCAGATCAGAAATGATCCTTTTTGTAAGTCTTGCTTCTGCCCAGCTTGGCCCTCACAACATGTAGTACTGCCTCATTAGCGCATCCCAAACCAATGCTTGTGGGTCATTTTTACCAGCTTCTCCTTTAACTGGTTTGCTTTCTGTTCTATTACTTGGCCTGCACTTTTAAATCCCTCATTTGGGATGTGTGTGTGTGTGTGTGTGTGTGTGTATCTCCCATGGCAGCGCATGTCATTTTCCAACCTGGACTATAAATTCAGGGAGGATGTGGGCTGTGCATTTTGACCTTTGCAGCACCCGGCGCAGTAAACCATACTTAATGAGTGTTTTGAGCGAAGACGAGGCTCTGATGTTGGAAGCTGACATGGCTAATGCCTATTTAATTGAAGGTTATTAATGCCTCTTTAGCAGTGAAGGATCATCTTTTGTTTACATCACAGAACAGGCAAACCCTTAAGGTTTTGCCAGTGGTCCCAGAAACTTTGAGTCGGGTACTGCCCTATTACTGTACAAACTGACCTGGACTTAGCATCTCAGAAAGAATGAGAGAAGCAGTTGGGGCTGATCCTACTGAGAAGGCAAGATTCCTCCCTTCCATGTGCATGGTTCTAAGATGGGAATTCAGGACGGGGTTAGATCACAATATTTTTGTACTTTTTATGTATGAGATCTTCCTTCTCTTCTCAGTGAACAGATTTTTTTCGTCTGCCTAAAATAATGCTTGTTAAGTAAGATGACCATATGTTTCTGTTTTTAATACGTGTTTGCCTGGCTTAATTACATAGCAGCCCTTTTACTCTCACAAGTGCCCTGGTTTAGTTGATAAATTTTATTGCTACTCTAGTTATCAGAGAGAACATGAAGAATCAGGGAATCTGGTGACAAAGAGGAAAGGAATCCTGGACTGCCAGAGATTCCGGAGGTGAGGAATTTGGGAAGTAGCTGTGTAGTCTGGCATGGTAGATGTTCTTTGGGTGGGAAAAATTGTTTTCAATTATAGACCTGCTAGCATAGTATGGTATACATTTGGAAGTGTTGAGAGATCAAAGGAAGATTTCTTTCTTTTTTTTTTTTTAAAGATTTTAAAGATTTATTTATTTGAAAGTCAGAGTTACACACACACAGAGGGAGAGAAAGAGAGAAAAAGAGAGAAACAGAGAGAGAGAGGTCTTCCATTCGATGGTTCACTCCCCAGATGGCCGCAACGGCTAGAGATGCGCCAATCCAAGGCCAGGAGCCAGGAACTTCTTCCAGGTCTCCCACATGGGTGCAGGGGCCCAAGGACTTGGGCCTTCTTCTACTGTTTTCCCAGGCCATAGCAGAGAGCTAGATCAGAAGCGGAGCAGCCTGGTCTTGAACTGGCGCCCAGATGGGATGCTGGCGCTTCAGGCCAGGGCGTTAACCTGCTGCGCCACAGCACCAGCCCCAGAAGATTTATTTCAATTAGTCATTGTATAGGATCTTTTAGTACAGGTTAATGTGTTAGAGCTTCAAACATTTTTATGACTAATGATAGAAGAGTTCTCTATAATATGTGTATATGTCTCCCATTCGTTCCTTTAATGATGAAATGAACTCTAGTTTGATAAAATTCTTTTCATATGTATTTGGTTTAGAAAATTGTATGGTGGATATTCAATATTGATGAGCTTTATTAAGTAAAACCAGGCTAGTCATGAGGAAATTGGGTAGGTCCATATTAATTTCTTCATATTTGTTAAGAGAACATCATTTAATCTGAACAAAACAAGTACTTTTTAAAATCAGATATCATTAAGCAATTCTTTTATGTGGCAAATTTCACTTGTAACCGGTTTGAGCTGGTTTTGTTGGAAGGAGATGTGGTGGTTTAAATACATGAAAACTCTTAAGGTTGGTTGATCAGCCACTCAACAGTCCTTACACTGTTTCTCTCCATTTCTCTGCTGTGGTAAGCCCGAACCTTGTGCCATGGATTGTCTGAGTTTTTTTTTTTTCCTTCATGACAGTGTGGGTGTGTGTATTATTAGATGTTCATTACTCGTGTATTTTCTAAAGTCGTCTGATAATATTGCTTTTGATTTTGAAAGAACCTTACACGGTTACAGAGGATGTTCACATCCAGCTTGTTGGACCAGTGTCTTGCAGAGTAGAAGTTATTGGTAGTTTGTTTATGAGAAAACTGAAGTGTGAGCAACTTATCCAATATGTTGCAGATGGCAGGACGGACTTGGACAACCCAGGTCTGTGGCTCTATGTCCATTGCTCTAGCCATGCTGATTTTTACTTCTTCTTGTCCAGTGTATTCCAGAAATTTTTTTTCCCCAATTTCCTTTCCATTGAAGTCTGAGGTTATGCCATACTATTCTTTGTTAGAAAGAACCTGGGTGCCTTTGGGCTGACTGGATGTGTATACACATCTGCAAAGTGTACTCTTGATTCAAAATTATCACCCACAGGTGGACCCGAGAGAAGCCAGTGAGTCTCAGGACACGCCTCTTTTAGCCATCTCTGCCTCATTCATTATTCTGTTACATGCTAGCACTGGCATTTCTCCATCTGGTTCTTTAAATTTTCATTTAGTTACTTGAAATAGAAGAGATGGGGTGGGGGGAGAGACAGAGATCTTGTGCACTGATTGACTTCCCAGATGACTGCGCTAGCCAGGTTCGGCTGAAGCCAGGAGCTTGGAACTCAATATCGGTCTCCCATGTGGGTGACAGAGACCCAACTACCTGAGCCAAGACTCAAAGCCAGGCACTCTGATACGGGATGTGGGTGTCCCAGGTGTCATCCTAACCCTGCACCAAATGCCTGCCCCCATCTGTGTTCCACAGCCCTTGCCCTTCCTGCCTGCTTCCTGACTGCTTTACTCCAGGCTTCGTCACCTCTCAGGAGCCAGCTGAAGGACGACTGCCTCAGTGATGGTTTCTCTATTTATTCCAGTAATTGCACGCTCTCTCTCCTGCTTACTGAATTTCCCTTGCAACCCTTTTCCCACACTGCTTCACACCATAGCTGTTTGTCTTTATTGTCTTCCTCCCTACTCTTCAAGGGTAGTGGCCATTCCTCATTCATCTCGGAGTCCCTGAAGCACGTAGCGCTGTGCCATATCCTTAGGAAAATGTGCAGTTCATTTGTAAAATAAATGAGTGGGTTGAGAGATGGTTATGCCTACTCATTAGATGTAAGGTGATTATAGATTTTTAAAGCACGTGGATATTACAGGGAACCTTATATTGGTGTAATCGTCACCTGGTTTGTGCCTAATTAAAAAACATAATTGTATATTTTTATGCAATAGGTTATCATGTCCCGTCTGTATCTATACTATTTTTTTAATGGTCCTGCCAGTTAATGAAAGTGCACAGGTGCTTTTGAGAATGCTACAGTGAAGAAGCACAGAACTGAGGTCTTTTGCAGGAGCTCAATGAGCTGGCTCCTTGTGCTGTCAGTATATCCAGTTAGACTAAGCCGGGGCACAGCTGTCCCCACCTGACTAGCTTTGCTCCTATAGCTCTCGCATTGCATTAGTGTGGAGAACAGGTTTTAAGAGTTTAACTCTTCTCTGCCTGCCTGAGTTTCAGAAATACCTTGGAGGATTTCTGAGAAGTAGACAAGACTTGGGTGGTTTTCAGAGTGCTATTTTATGTAAATTTGGGTTTCTAAGTGTTTACATTTCCCTGTTCTTTCAATTCTGTACATCTTGAGCTGGCCTAGGAACTGACGTTTCTATTAACCTCTTCACCCTTCCTTCCTCCAACAAAGTAATTTTGATGTCAGGGTTCAGAGAAAAATTGGCCACAAGAGAGAGGTACCAGACTGGATCAGAGGTGGGGCCAGAAGGACTTTTAGATAGGCTGTTTTAAATGCACAAGATTCAGGTAGACTTTTTTCCTTCTAGAGATAAGAAACAGAACATAGTGTAAGATGAGAAGGAGCCTGTTAGGTTAGAGGGAGGCCCAGCAATAAGGATTCCAACCAGGTTTCACTGGAAGGTGACTACAGAGCAAATATTCTCAAACTGTGGGTGCATTGGGAGTGTCTAGTGAGCCTGTTGAACAGCTGCATCCCCGTGTTTCTCCCCCAGCCTGAGAGCCTGTGAGTTTGGAGGCTCTGTAGCCTTGGGTTGTGGCCTGGGAATCTGCATTTCCAACAGCCGGCTGGCCTTGAATACTGGAAAGACGGAGCCCCTGCTTGGTGGAAGGGAGGAGGCTCTGCTGATCAGCTAGCAGGTGTGCCTTCTGGCAGTGCTGACAGTCTGGGATGAAGTCTGGCTTAAGCTGCTGTATTACTTTAGCTGAAATACCTGAGAGCAGCTTCTTGGGAAGGAAAAGGTTGATTTCAGCTCGCGGATGGAAGGTTCACAGTTCACAGTCAGGTGGCCCCATTACTGGAGGCTGGCAACGAGCAGGTGCTGGGGGCTGACTACATGGTGAGGCAGAAAGCAGAGAGAATCTAGGCTGAACTCGGCTTCTGCCATCTGAGGACAAGCCCACAGTGACCTGAAGACCTCCCGCCAGGCCCACCTCCCAGCTGCCATAATTAGATCAAATCTCCACCCTAATCCATCGACAGTTAATGTAAGACTTTCAGGTTGAAGTGTCTGTGTGAGTTTGGGGAGCCAAGCCCTGCTCAATCCTTAGCAGCTGGGGAGACTAGAGCTCTAGCAGGAAGATTAGTCGCAGGGCTGCTGAGTAATCCCGGTGAGGCGATCTGAGCAGTGAGGGACAGTCTTGGGAAGGAGTGAAAGGGTGGGACTTTTCCCTACAAGAAGGTGTAGAGGCTGGTGTTTGGCACAGTGGGTAAACCATCACTTGGGATGCCTGCATTCCGTATCTGAGTGCCTGCTTTGAGCCCTGGCTCTGCTTCCCTCCAGTTTTCTGCTGATGGGCCTGGAAGGCAGCAGGTGATTAAATACTTAGGTGCCTGTCACTCATGTGGAAGACTGGGCCCTGGCTGTTGAGAACCTTTAGGGAGGGAACCAGCAGATGGAAAATCTGTTTCTGTCTCTCTGTCGCTCAGCCTTTCAAATAAAATTGTTTATTTTTAGTTTTTTGTTTAATTTATTTATTTGAAAGGTAGATAGAGGTGGGGGGAGAGAGAGAGAGAGAAAGAGAGAGATCATTCATCCACTAGTTCACTCCCCAAATGCCCACAACAGCCCAGGCCTTGGTCAGGCTGCAGCCAAGCTGGAAACCCTGTTTTGGTCTCCCATAGGGTGGCAGGAGCTCAAGTACTTGGGCCATCCTCCACTGCATTATTTCATTAATGCACTTCCATGGTGCATTAACAGAAGGCTGGATTGGAAATGGAGTTGCTGGGACTGGAACTAACTCTCAGATACGGGATGCTGGCATCTCAATTGGTGGGTTAACACATTGGACCACAGTGCTGGCCCCCAAATTTTTTATCTCAAAGAAGGTATTAGACAGTTTTGAAAAGAGTTTAGCCTTCTGTGAACTGCTGAGATATCTCCCACTTGTAATCCTCTGCAACTCTTTAGAAAAGTAACCTTTCTAAAAGTTCCCACTCAGACACCCGGGCTACCTACCATCAGAGATTGGTCTAGAGAGAGTCAGGTTTGGAGGGTGAGGGTGTGGCATGGGACCTGTGAATGGACGTGAGGGCCCATGGATCTTTCTTTCTGAAACTGTACAATTTTGGGTAGACATGAGCTTTCAGGGGGGAGAGGGTCTATAGTGTTGATTATATTCCCAAAGGAGCCCTAATGGGATTTAGGGTTCAGCTGGCTTGTTTGTGGGCTGGCCTTCTCTGAAATTGTACGAGTGGAAAACGACAACACACACACACACACACACACACACACACACAGAAGGCTTCAGTCTGTTGGATGGAGCCATAGAAGAGCCCCAGACTCTCCTATAGACTCGTGTGTACCTGTGTGAGTGGCCGTGCCCTTGTTGGTAATAAAGTGGGGAAAAGGATGGGAAAGCTTCTTGTAGAGAGTGTGATAGATTTTTCTGTTCCTTGTGGAGCAATTTCAGTGGTGTCGGCTGACATAGGAAGAATGGTTCTCTCTTAACCACAAGGAGGTGGATTACTATTGGGTTTGGAGTTGAAGGACAAGCTGGTGTGTGAAACAGAACCATGTGTGAATGCTTTCTCAAGTGTTTCATTAAAGATTTCTCAGAGTGCTGCTCCCTCTAACCGTGTTGCAGTCTCTGGCTTCTGATTCCTTTGTGGAATTAAAAATGCTTTGGGGAAGAAGGGCTAAATAAGCCTTTTGTTTGCATTTTCATATATTGATTAATGAACACAGCAGAGCAGCCTGCTGTGATTTCTGTGTGCTGATGGTAGCCATCACAATGAGCAGAGCTGTCCTGAACTGGCACTTTCCATGCAGCCTGTAGGCTGCTATATTGGGTGTGACAATTTTTAAAAAGCCACGGTGCTAGAATGAAAACAGGCTATTTCCAAATGGCCTATTGATTTGCAAAACCTTTTTGTGTCAAGTTGAATGGTCTCATATCTGAGTGGAGGGAAAAGATGCAGGTTATTTTTCATTTATGATTGTGTCTTAAAAGTTTTGAGTTGACAGTGTTTCAGTGGGGATGCTTGCCTCTTGTTGAAAAGTCTCCTTGCATCTCAGGCCTTGGTGATACATGTAAAAATCTGGCTCATTACCTTACACTATAAATGACTTCCGTAGTTCCACTTACGATGTGAATCACAGTCAGTAAATATGGATCCAGAAGGCTTAATTATGACTCAAGTTCACCCGTAAACTTGGGGACCACCTCCCCACCAATGCTCACCACAGGGCTGTTTACAGAAGAAGTCATCAGGAATTGGTAGGTGGCTCTGTATGCCTGGCCTACATGGCATGTATTCATTTGCCTCATCACATATTCAAATCTTAAAGCTGATCTGGACTCTTCGTAAGAGTTACAGATGGTGATAAACCATGTCTGATTGTACTTGAGTGCTGTGAGTTTTTACCTATCTGCAGAGGGTACACGGGTGGCTCTTGTACAAAAATGCAAGGTCTAGGTTTAAAGAATGTCTTCTTGGGTCCAGTCCTGTGTTGTAGCAGGTAAAGCCTCTGCCTGCAGTGTCTGCATCCCATATCGACGCCGGTTAGAGGGGAAGCCGTAGAAGATGGCCCAAGTTCTTGGGCCCCTGCACCCACGTGGGATACCCGGAAGAAGCTCCTGACTCCTGGCTTTGGATGGGCCCAGCTCCGGCCATTGCCACCATTTGGGAAGTGAACCAGCAGATGGAAGACCTCTCTCTGTCTCTGTCTCTGCCTCTCTGTAACTCTGCCTTCCAAATAGAAAAATAAATCTTTAAAAAAATTAAGAATGCTTTCTTTGTCTTAACATCTGAGCTGACTTGGTATGGTTCCTGGCTTAATACTTTTAGCCTCTTGAGCTTTTGTAGATGTTTATTACTTCCAAAAATAATAATAATAATAATGACAAACAATAAGGGACTTTTAGAAATCTCCCGTTTGCTAGGTGTGTCCTCAAACATGAAGACTAAAGGAGAAAGAATGTCCTAAGAATTGCAAGTGTTTTTGCTACAGAAACTTGCTCTGGTTCATCCTGGGAGGGATTCTTCCATCTTCAGACCAGAGTGAGCAAGGCACCACCCTTTCAGCTCATTTTTAACCCGTATTTTACCCCATCACTGCAGTGCCTTCTTTTTCCCTGAGGGGCACAAATCTTAGGGACAAGCGAGGAGCTACTGGAAGAGGCTATGACCACCAATGGACCAATGAAATTCCTAGGCTGAGCCTTGTGTTTAAAGTCCCAGTTTTTTGTTTGTTTGTTTGTTTGTTTGTTTGTTTTTTGACAGGCAGAGTGGACAGAGAGAGAGAGAGAGACAGAGAAAGGTCTTCCTTTGCCGTTGGTTCACCCTCCAATGGCCACCGCGGCCGGCGCGCTGCGGCCGGCGCACCGCGCTGATCCGATGGCAGGAGCCAGGTGCTTCTCCTGGTCTCCCATGGGGTGCAGGGCCCAAGCACCTGGGCCATCCTCCACTGCACTCCCGGGCCACAGCAGAGAGCTGGCCTGGAAGAGGGGCAACCGGGACAGAATCCGGCGCCCTGACCGGGACTAGAACTCAGTGTGCCGGCGCCGCAAGGTAGAGGATTAGCCTAGTGAGCCGTGGCGCCGGCCTTAAAATCCCAGTTTTAATACTGAGTTGCTGCTTTGCAATAAACGTGAAATAAAGAATGGGCAGCCTTGAGGGCTGGGCACTTCACTGACTTGACGTCAGTTTTGGTGGTAAGTAAGACCATGGCATTAAACAGATAATAACTGACCCTAATTCTGTGTGCGAGAGTGTCCTAGCACATCTTGTACACATGTAGCACACGCCATCTTTAATGGGGTTTGGCAGCATAATGCTGTGTAAAATTTCCTCTTACTGCTGTATTCCAGGAAATTGAGCTCAAATGTGCCCCTGTACCTTTTATCTCTTCCACAGCAAATGTCTGTCAGCAGCAGTTTTATTGGGTGGTCTGAGTATATAGTCTAAAAACCGAGTGTTTAATCGAACATTTTTGTACTAAAATTGAGATACCTAGTACCTCAGGAAAAGTTAGATAATTGTGCTATTTAAAAAATTGGGTGGGTGGGGGGCTGGCAATGTGCCACACTAGTTTAAGCCACTGCCTGCGATGCTGGCATCCCATAGGAGCGCTGGTTCAGTTCCTGGCGGCTGTGCTTCTGATCCAGCTCCTTGCTGATGTGCCTGGAAGGTAGCAGAGGATGACCCAAGTACATGGACCTCTGCCACCCAGGTGGGAGACCTGGATGGAGCTCCAGGCTCCTGACTGTGTGCTGGCCTAGCCCCTCCCATTGTGAGTGAACCAAAGGATGGAGATCTCTCTCTCTCTCTCTTTCAAATAAATAAATCTTTTTTAAAAATTGTGCATATTTCCAAACTTTTCCCCTCTTTTTTGTTCTTCACATTTCCTCCCCCGTTTTCTGCTCTTGAATTACAGCCTCCTGAGCAGCCTGGTGGCTTAGAGGCTCTCCTACTAGCCTGGGAGGGTGAGTAACAGAAACCTTATCTATGTAGCAGATAACCCTGAAAGTGGGGCTGCCGGCTTTGTCTTTGAGAACTGTCCAGACTGCTGTGAACTGAGCATTTTGTAAAATAAGTAAGTGGCTTCTGAGCTGTTGGAGAAGGGGAAAGTTGGATCTCAACAAAAGTACCACAGGAGCAGAATCCAGCTGGTACATAGAAGCAGTTGTTCTTCCACCTAGTAGGCTAACTGGAGCCAGGAATCTGGGGGATGTTTATTAATTGGGCTTTTGTTTTTATGTGTTCAGCTTACCTTGTGCAGGCTATGTTCCCGTGGTCCCTCCTATCAGGGAAAATAGAGTTTTGAAAGTCTTCATATCAATTTCTCTTCTCCTACTTTTGCATACCTCCAAGTGCCTTTGTTTAGGAACTCAATATTTTCTGTTGAAGTTGATTTTCAAAAATTTAATGAACATATTTTAAATAAAAACTGTCTCTTATTCGAACCTAGAAGCTGTTGTAATGTAATGATACACAAGTACGTACTCTTCCTCTACCTGGAAGAATAGTTAGAATACCCTTTCTAAGTCATTGGCTTTGAGTGTTGAACCTTAAACTCAGCTCAACTATGGGAGCAGAGAGCTGGATCAGAAGTGGAGCAGCTGGGACTCAAACCAGTGCCCATATGGAATGCCGGCACTGCTGGCAGCAGCTTTACCTGCTACACCACAGTGCCGGCCCAAAGATCTCATACTGATAAGTGCGTAATTATAATGTGAAATATAGAAATAAAATCAGAATGAAAACCAGATGTTGTCCCATCTCTCTCGAGGATTTTGCATTAAGAATTATGATCTAAGCACTTGATGAGGTGCTAGTGGTCATTCCCAGAGGTAGCCAAATTCCACCCAAAAGTCCAACGGTCAACAGTATTGTTATCATTGTGGAGGCAGCAAGTGTTTCAAAGGTGCTTATCCAACAAGCTTTTTGTTCATCAGCATATATGTATCCCATGTCTGGTGGCTTGAGCTGATTCAACACACAGACCCCTAGGACCCTGGGGAAATACTTGAGTAAGATAGCCCATGTATATTACAGCGATTTTTAGGTAAATGGACATAGTTTGTCACTAGCCCAGTGCCCTTCTGTGGTTGCTCTTCATTAATAGAGAAAGTCCCAGGAGCCTCTTGTGTGTAGGTCCATCAGCACAAGTCAAATTGCTTCCTGCTGATGGGTGTTCTTATCTTTTTTTTTTTTTTCCTAGGCTTAGTATCATTAACTCTTCATTCCTTCCCACAGTCTCTGTGATCATCTGCCTTGAGAAGGTCAGCAGGTGTCCACAGCTCCCAAGCTACTGTGGAGGGGACTTTGGGGCTTGTCTCCTGCGCTTCCAGTGGTTAGCGTGTTCATACAAGTCCCTGCTTCCAGTTGGGTTTGCCAGAATGGTAGGTGGCTCTTCTTGGGGCGCTTCACCTGGTTCGAGCTCCGTTATTTGTGGGGGAGGATTTCTTTGGTCCACGTCCCCCCTAGGCAGGTGGTGTAGGTGCCCAAATACCTGTCACCTCCTTGCCGTGAGTTGTATTCTATTTCTCTTGCAAGCCTCAAGAAAGCCACTTCTCATCCACACTATGGGATTCAGTTTGCCCATGGTCGACACTTTTCCTAGTCAAAACTCACTGTTTTTTAACAGCACAGTGTAAAACAGTCCACTTCCACAGTAAATAGTGACTAATAACTCACAGGTATGTACCGCTGACTTGCTATGTGCCAAGCACTTACTGTCAGCATTCTGTGTGTTTTGTCAGGGAGTCTTCTGGACAATCTCATAAGCAGTTGTACTGTTCCTGACTCTCACTTGCAGGCTAGGAAGCCAGAGACACAGAGCAGTTTGGTAACTTGCTCAGGTCTGACTTACCCAGGAATAACCCTCCTAGTTCCGAGGCTCTGCCCCTATCTCTTATCACTAAGAGCTATGTCATTTCAGGGTGGTTAATGTTGGATTCCAATAGCTTTTTCAGGTTGATTGCATTCGGTCATTTATGAGAGCAGGTAGATTGTTTTCTGAATCTGTGGAGGAGATACAAGGGGACTTTGAAAATTTGTGGAAGGTGGAACTAAAAGATAATTTATTTTGGTATAAAACATTTTGAAAGCTAGGTATATGAGTAGTCTTCAAAAAATTCAAGAAAATTGCATATTGTGAAAAACTGCAGAGATTTCAAAACTTTTTGCATCAAAAAAATTATCTTTTAATTCCATTTTCCATGAAATTTTTGAAGCACTCTCTTGTACCAAGAGAGACCTCACTAGCTCAGCCCATTGGCAGGCCTCGGCATTGTGGACTTCTCCACTTGCCGTCTGAACTCTGCTCCTGGGAACTTAAGTGCCAAGGCCTCTTGTTCCTATTTCCTTTTTCTTGGATAGATTTTTCTCAGACACCTCCCTCTTCCTTCTAAGCTTTTCTTCCATTCCTCTTTCCTTTTTCTGAAACACAATCAGTCTCTTTACTTTTGGTGGGAGGGTGGGGGAGTGGGGCTGGTTCAGGCTCCCTGGATGGCTTGAGCGTCTGGAGCTTTGAGTAGAAGCACAAGACGCATTGCCCCGCAGTAGAAGCTGGGTCCCACTGGCTTGTGTATGACTCGTGTCTGATTTGTTGTTGTTCCTCTCTCACTAGGCTGGGCCCAAACCCCTGATTTACCCAAATGTTGAGTTAACATTCTCGGTCTCCAGGTAAAATTATGAACGAAATATGGATTGTGGTATCTAATATAAAACCATAACCTGTTTTTATCTGGGCTGCATCCTGGGACTATATTCTGTCCGGAGGCACTGAGAAACTTCTTTGCCTCTGCTGTTTGATATATTAAAGTTGTTGAATTATATCCCACGTTATTGATCTTGGCAAATGTGGGTTTCCGAATTGAGAGAGAAGGAAATGGCGCTATGTTGTTTCCGTGCAGTTGGCTGAATTATTTCTAGCCTCTAAAGGAAAGGGATTCTATTCCCAGCCCCAGTCTTTTCATATAAAGTCAGTTTATGCTTTGCCTTTTTATTTTTTAAAGACTAATTTTACTTATTTGAAAGGCAGAGTTACAGATTTGAGGGTGGGGAGAGGAAAGAGAGAGAGAGACAGACAGAGAAAACTTCCATTCTTTTACTCCCCAAATGGCCACAACAGCCAGGGCTGGGCCAGGCCAAAATCAGGAGCCTGGAACTCTATTTGGGTCTCCGCCTGAGTGGCAGGGGCCCAAGTACTTAAGCCATTCTCCACTGCTTTCCTAGGCACATTAGTAGGGAGCCGAATTGGAAGCAGAGCAGCTGGGATTCAAACTGGTGCTCAAATGGGCTGTCAGCATTACAGGCAGTCGCTTAACCCGCAGTGCCACAATCCCTGTCCTAACACTTTGCCTTTTTAAGCCATTGATCAGTTATATACATTTGGTGTGTGTCCTGTGTAGACTTTATTTGACTCGGCAGCAGTGGGAAGTCCTCCATTTTACATTTAGCAACACTGTTTAATAGTCCCTTGTACAGGCTGCCTTCCTTGCATTCAAGACTGAGGAGAACAAAGGAGATTTTAGGTTGTTGGCGCTGGTCAATGGCACATAATTCATGTAGTTTTATATTTCATATTGTTTTGAAGACTCATTTTTGTTTCTTGGTTAAGCTGTTGTTTAGAAAGGATGCTTTACAATCTTTCCAGTATTTTTACTTAATATTTCATAGACTGGTATTCCCCTGAACCCCATAAGGAAATTCTGAATGTTGAAATTCCTGTGGTGTCTTGAAGCATCTTGTTAGAGAGTAATGTTTCTCCAATTCATTAAGCTTCTAAGAGTTTTCTGTTATTGAATGAAAAAGAATTGTAGGTATTTCAGGAATTCCTGAATAGCTGTTTTATAACCAGGCCCATGAAAAGAAAGTGGTTTTAGGTTTGGTGTTTTATATGTAATGTGAGTGTCAGACTTTAAAAATTATGCAAGAAGCTAATACCCTTACTTTACCAAATGTCCTTTGACTTGGAAAGAGAAATTACTTAAAGGCAAAAAACAAAAGTTTTGCTAATACACATTTGGCTGGACTTGTTTATGGGGCATCACTTTAAAAGGAAGACTCAACCCCTAAGAACCAGTGTATGTGGTGTTGGTGGCGATTTCAGAAGATACTCATTTAAGGCGATCCATTCTGATAGTTGATCTGTATATTTTATCTGTACAGGTTATATTTGAGAATGCATTTTTATAGAATTTCAGTATTTTATTTGATTTTAAGGTAACTTTTGAAAATAGCTACAGCATATTGTAATTATACATGACCAGTAAGTTATACTTTGTTTTAGAAAATTAAATATTTTTATAATTTTTTTAACCTACTGAGTCATCACTCTTGCTAATTTTATTGCTTTAGTGTCTTCTTTGTAGGAAGAGATGAGTTTATTGAGAAGTTAACAAAATAGGCTGATTTTATACCAACATTAGTTTTAGACTACCTTGCTCTTGTTTTGTTTTTGGCAGCAAGAAGTGCACATACCAGTAGCCATTTTTCTATGTTAAACAACCATAAGGCTTATTCTTTTCTTTTGCTTTATTATTGCCTCAAACCATGAGAACCACTTGTACTTCATTTATGTTTAATTTTATACAAAGATTTTTAATCTGTCTGGTTTAGCTCTAGGCTGTCTGTGTGATAAGTTAATTGATTGATGGCATATAATTCTGGATTCAGGCCAGGGATATTTTTTTCCTAAGGAAATGAAAGTGGTGATTGCTTAGCATGTAAGATTCTGGGATGTTGAAATATGTGAGTATCTGAGCAGCTGCCATCTGTAAACTTATACTGTAAGTTAACTTCTGAATTTTAATGAAGTCTTGAGTTTTGTGAATGCCATTCCCTTCAGTGACACTCAAGTAGTAGGGTATTCATTCAAAGCTATTATCTTTTGGCGTATGTCTCTTAATTTGTTTTTTATTTTATAAGGAAAAAAGTAGGTCTTTAAGAAGATCATGGTTTATGTTCCAGCATTTAGTTTTTATTTTTTCAAAAATCAATTTTCTTTCAAAGAATCCATATTCTTCTTATCCTGTTAATTTGCTGAACTTCATCCTGACAAAGCAATCTCACATTGTTTTATCTCACCCAGACCACCTGGCGGCGCTCCGTGGTAGGTGCTGCTGTCTTCAGTGGACACACTGTTGGGGCCTAGATGCGCCACAAGGGTGCCTGGCACCCTCCAGTGGCTGGACTGGCACCTGGACTCAAGTTCAGGTTGGCTGGTCTGGGATCCAGTCCCCTTTCTACTGTGCCACGGGAAGCTCTTAGGTTTTGTTTTCCCTTGTTTTTCTATTAAAAAGGAATCCTTCACCCGGGCTACAGGCCTGGCTGCCGCCTACTTCTCTGTGCTGTCTCCCCTGTTCCCTGACCTGCCCTGTGCAGCACAGGCTGCTGGGCACTTTGGCCCTGGGCCTCACTTGCTCTCTCCAGGTGCTTTTGCCTAAGCCCCTCTTTCAGAGTAGACCGTTCTCTCTTCCTGCTCCTCATTCCTTCTTCCCCTACTCCAGGCCCAGGTATTGCAGGCCAAAGTCAAAGTCTTCTTGGTGCTTCCTCCCCTCCCTCCATTACATACTCTCTCCCCATTACATGCTTTCCTCTCTGTGGGAGTTCCTTTTTGCCTGTATTTTAATTTGATTGTCTGCATTAGACCTGGCCCTGCAAGGATAGGGCCTTCGGCCAGTTTTTCACCCATTGTATTCTCAGCTCCTACCATGCAAACCAGTGCCTAAGAGGAGTTCCTGTATTCAGAGGGGTGGATGAAGGAATGAGTGTTACAAAGAAGCATCCATTGGCCGGCGCTGCGGCTCACTAGGCTAATCCTCCACCTGCGGCTCCAGCACACCGGGTTCTAGTCCCGGTCGGGGCACTGGATTCTGTCCCGGTTGCCCCTCTTCCAGGCCAGTTCCCTGCTGTGGCCCGGGAGTGCAGTGGAGGATGGCCCAGGTGGTTGGGCCCTGCACCCCATGGGAGACCAGGAGAAGCACCTGGCTCCTGCCTTCAGATCAGCGCGGTGCGCCGGCCGCAGCACACCACTTGGCTAGATTTGGACAAATTATGAATCTTTTTGTTTTTTTTTTTTTTCTGTCCCAACTCCAATGAATGATCCTTGAGTGCAAGGCAGGGCATGGAGTGCTTTTGCTCTGTTGCCTTCTTTATCTCTGTGTCTTAGGATTTGTTCCTGTATACAAGGCAGGAGCAGGTAGCCCCTGGAAGCCACCAGGTACAAGTGTGCAGGTGATACATGGCTCAGTGAGGGAGCTACACAGGCATTTAAATGCAGACCGTAGATCACTGGCAGAATTGAATAGATCAGGCTGGATTTTAAAATGTTCCCTGCATGTGGGCTACTTCATGGTGTTGAAAGTTTTCAGGAAATGGGACTATTTCTCGGTAGCTTCAGATAAAACTTATTCTTCAAATGTCATAGCATCAGTGTTTCTCCTTTGTTCATTTTTCAGGCTCCCTTTATTGAACCTGCAAGTTGAGGCACATGTACAAATCCATGTATTTAACTTCTTTGCCTGCTGCAGGGGAAGTTTAAGATAGTGAAAATTTTCTCCTAGTCTAAGAATAGGCTGTTTCCAGCCTGAGCTATAATAAATTGTTAAACTTACTGAAAGTTATACCTTTCACTTCTTCTTAAGCTTGATTGCTAAAATATAGGTAGAGTGAATTCTCACAATATTGCACATATACACGTACTTCAATGTCATTAGATGACATACTTGAAAGTTAAATTTGACTGGAAATTTATGATTATGATTATTAATTTGGATTATTTTTATAATGTTATTTCATATTTCCCAACTTACATTCTCCTTCTTTTGGGCTGATAGTTTGAGAAGTTAACTACATATGAGGGTAATTCAAAGAGTTGGTGGAAAATGCATGGATTTCAAGAATTTTTGGTACCAAAATAATCTTTTAATACCATTTCTCCACAAATGCTTTGAAATAGGTTCAGTGAGAGGTTGTATTATGTTGAAAAGACAAAGAAATAAACTTGGGAAATTACTCTTCCTCTGGCATTTCATCCCTACCCCACACTTAACTTTTGGGATTCTATCAGTTAAATATTTTGTCACATTTCTGGTCAGTTGGTGTCTTCAAATGAGAATAGTGCCATTTATTTTTTAAAATTTCTTTTTTATTAAGATTTATTTATTTGAAAGGCAGAGAGAGAGAGAGATTGACCTTCCATCCTCTGGTTCACTCCCTAAGTGACTACAATGGCCAGGGGTAGGCCAGGCTGAAGCCAGGTTTCCCAAATGTGTGGCAGGGGTCCAGGCCCTCTCACTGCCTTCCCAGGCACATTAGCAGGGAGCTGGGTCAGAAATGGAGTAACCAGGGCTCGAACCAGCACTCACATGGCATGCCAGTGTCACAGATGACTGCTTAACTTGCTGCACCATAATGCCAACCTCACATGGTGCTATTTCTTGCTGAACAATATTTTTGTTCATTATTTTTACTTATTTATTTCTATTCTCTTTGATGACTTGTCCTAAACCCAGGAGCACAATAGCTCTGCTGTGAGGTAGGAAGGGCCTAGAACTCTGGCTGGAGGATTTATTTTTTTTTTTTTTTTAAGGACGATATAAAAGTTCAGAAAGAGCACACATCCATTCAGTTGATCCCGAAGATAGATGTTAGGCTGTGCCAAACCCACATCTACATTCAGTGTTCTTTGCAAGCCAAGCCCATAATTGGTACACATGAGTAGTTAGAGCAGTTCTAATTGCATGAAACCCGAATGAGAGGAGGATCCATTCTGTTCCTGGCGGTTGAGAAGATTCTAAGTGTGGGGTAGGGCTGTGTGTCATTTTGATGCGGCTCACTAGCTCTCAGGCATGCTGCCTCTCTGGTGGGTGGAGATGGGAGTGAGGGAGCAAGGAGCTAGATTTGCCCTGGTTTTTGGACGAGGAGAAGGGAATTTGTGATTTTGTCTCAAATTTGGGTAGCCAAGAATGATGCATAAGCAAGGGAGGTGGCTCCTGGTGTTTTGTGGCATGCACCTGACAGGCCTTCCTTGATAAGTGCGTTGTCTGTGTAGGTGAGAGTGTGGTTGTTGTCTTCAATTATGCCTTTGACTTGTGTGGGGGAAAGCTTTTCAAGGTAAGTGTAACAATGGAGTATTTCTGTGTTTTACAGAGATTGGCGTAGGGTTCCTGATACCTTAGTCAATGCTCAGACATGCTGATGACTGAATGTAACTTTTACATGGAATAAGCCCATGTAAGTCAATATCCATTTCTGAAGCATTTTAATAAACCCCAGCTTAGAAGAACCAGTTCTTTTCATTGTGAGTGTGGAATAGTAAACTAAGTGATGTGTTCAGTAAAGCGGCCGAATGAAAATCTCCTAAATCAGACCTTATCTAGATAATTTTCTGATTGTTTCATGGATTGTTAGTGCAGGAACTGCTTGTTTTTGCAGGACTCACTTCAACTGGGGAGAAAATTTACTCAGTCACCTCCTTCATGCTTAACTCTGGGCTGAGTGCTTACTACTGAGATATCCCCGGGGAGTCATGGTGGAGACAAGGTTGCCAGATTTGGCACAGAGGCCACCTGGGATGTGTGGAGGATGGGGACCCTGGAGATTCAGGGCCGAACAACCAGGGAGGAGGTGAAACTTAAAGTGTGGCTTCAAAGAGTTAGGATTTTGACAGTTATGGGGAGATGGGCAGGGCTTCTGTAGGACCTGTACTGACTTGGAGCTGGGGCTGAGCGTGGCACGGTGAGGAGTGGACCCACCTTTTGCTGCTGGTCCAAGATGGACGATGAGGTGGGGCTGTGGGTCAGGCAGGAGAGTTGAGATTTCATAAAACAGGTCCTGGGGAGCCAGTGAAGATTTCTGAAGAAGAGAGGAAACTGTGGCATGGAGAATGCTTGCTTTGTCAAGTTCCTGAGTACTCCACATCCCCTTGGTAGAACTTGATGTTTATGTATCTGTATACCAGGTGTTGCCCCCAACAGGATTTTTGTGCCTACCTATTTAGCCTAAAGGGGATGACCAGTAATGATTTAGTCATTAAACTTTTCCAAGTATTAGATTTTGTCTTGAGTTTTCTGCCCTTGGGAATCATAGAGGGGAAATGTGTATTATAGTCCCCGTTGTGCAGAAAGGGAGGCAGGTGAGGCTGAGGAGTTCCTCTGCAGAATTCTAACCGAGTGGAAATCTACCAGCAGCCGTCAGCCCATTGTCCTCTCCCAGTTACTCCTGGACATCCTGATGTGAAATGGATTGTCAACACTCAGAAGAGGAAGCTGGACAGTGTTCATTTTTAAGCTGGTGTTCCTACAGATAAGAAAATGTTAAATTCATTTTTCCCTAAATTTTCAATTGATTTTTAAAATAGTTTTATTGTGATGTAATTCATACTCTGTGCTATCCTTTATTTATGTGTTACAGTTCATTGCTTCTTAGTATATTCAGGGTCGTGAAACCATCCCCACGATCTAATTGTGGAGCTTTGCAGTACCTTCCTAGAAGACCTCCGTTAGCAGTCACCTCTCCTCCCAGCCTGTAGTTCTCAGCTGCCCTCTCACCTCTGCACCTGCCTCCCTCAGCCCCAGGCAACCGTTAGTCTTATTTCTGTCTCTGTGGTCCAGTTAGTATCTTTCTAAGCTGTGTTTTACAGAACGTTGCCATGGATTTGGGCATCAGAAGACCAGCTTACGGGTATTAGGATCTTGGGAAAATTTCTGAACTTTGAAAAGTTTGTCTCTATAAAACATGCATAAGAGTAGAAATAAAAGAATTTGGTGCAAAGATTTTGAAATCCATATGTAATTTGTTTTCATAATATCCATTTTCATGAACTTTTTGAAGATCTGTCCTATGTATGGATTTCAAAAATTGTTTACACCAGAACAAACTTATCTTTTAAATCTGTTTTCCCACAAATTGTTTGAAGTACCCTTGTTATATCTACTTCACAGCCTGTTGTGAAGATTAAAGGATAGTTATGTGGCAGTGTTTTGTTAAATACTGTGTGAGTTAATTATTCTACAGGAAGTATGCAACGGAATCATTTTATTAAATGGTCCCATATTAATCCTTCCAAACAGTTGGTGAAACATAAAATGCATAATAAATGTCTGGTTAGGAAAGAACAATTTATGTTTTTAAGGCCATAGTTTTATTATTTATGTGATTTTTATGGCTTGACTTAAGATGAAAGAGTTATTCTGGATTTCCCTGTAGGACTTAGTGTAGTAGTACATAAGCTATTCTGGGATCATGAATCCCTTTAGAATCTGAGGAAAACTGTGGACATAACTTGATTTTACAAAAGAAAAAAAATCAGGAGGTTCATGGGCCCTGTAAATCTATCCATACAGTCCTCCCAGCTGCATCTAGACAGAGAGAGAAAACAGCTCCTCCAAGCTGGGCCAAACAGCCCCACCTGTTGCCAGCAAAGCACAGCCGGTGAGCCTCAGGCAGGTCTGTTTACCTTCCCATTTTCAAATGTTCCGTTGTCCATGCGAGAGTGTGTCCAGTGTGTGCTTGCCCACGCAAGGGAGATTTGCTTCTGGATATGAAGTCGCATACACGTCTTACCTGGAGCAGACTGGAGGACTGGCACCCCTGAAAGACAGAGCTGTCAACTGGGGCAACTTGGATCTGCACATGTTAGACCCCTCCTGTTAACAGCATTGGACTCCCAAAGGTCCTAGGGGATGTGGGACTTCACGGCAGCCTTACTGTTCGGGGTGTGTGGAGCAGCCTTGTGGGAGCTTAGTCTCCAGGCAGCTGTTAACTCACAGGCCACTTGACACCACTGTTGTTTATTTCATAGTTGTTAAATGGTGGCATCCCTCAATACAGTTAGCAAACATGTTCTTAACCGTGTCTGAAGAGCAATATTAGTCCCTTTTCTGTGACTGACCTAGAGATCGGGTGATTTATAAAGAGAAGACATTTATTTAGTTTCCTGTTTTTCAGCCTGCAAGTCCAAAGACCAGGTGGCTGCATTTGCTCAGCTCCTGATGAGGGGACTTCATGCTGCTCTGTGCTTGCTAGGAAAACAGGAGGGTGAGCCTGGTGCAGAAGAGAGGAAAGGGGGCTGGGCTCCCATGACAGCCAACCCATGTCCTGGAGAAAAGCATGAATCTGTTCCTGGGGGCCCTGTGACCTAAATGCTTCTTAAAGGCCCCACCACCCAGCACTGCCTGCATTGAGGGATTAAGCTGCAACCCCAGTTTTGGTGAAGGACAAACCATGCTCAGACAGTCACATCCCTCCTTACCAAATCTGCTTTCCCAGTTATAGCTCTTAATTATTATTTGAGTCCCAGTGGTCCAAGGAATCAGCTGAGATTGGGAAAGGGAGAAAAAAATGAGTTGAGAGCTCAATAATACTGTTGTACAGAGTGACTGGCTGGGTAACAGTCTTTTATCAGATATCCATCTTTTGCAAATATTTCCTCCCTGTTTGTGGCTTGTCTTCTCATTTTCTTGACAGTGTATTTTGCAGAGTAGAAGTTTTTCATTTTAATGAAGTCTAGCTTATCAGTTATTTCTTTCATGCATTTGTTGTTGCACTCATATCTTAAAAATCATTCATTGCCATACCCAAGGTCATTTAGATTTTCCTGCATGTTAATTTTCTAAGTTTTATGGCTTTACCTTTTATGTGGAGGTCTATGATCCATTTCGAGTTAATTTTTTTTGAAGGATATAAAACGTGGTCTAGATTCTTTTTTTTTTTTTTTTGTCTTTTTGCGTGTATGTCCATGTGTTCCAGTGCTGTTTGTTGATGTCCATCCTTTCTCCATTTTATTGACTTTGCTTCTTTGTCAAAGACCAATTGACTATATTTATGCAGGTCTATTTCTGGTGCACAACCTTTTAGTGACTTAAAGATGAAAAGGGATGGCATCTTTCACTGGAGCGGCCTCCCTCGCCTGCCTTTGGCAGGGTGTCTGAAGGCTGTGGTCAGTCGGGGAGTCAGGATTGCAGGGAGCAGGTGTGCAGGGCACTCACCTGGACACTCATCTGGGAAGGTACGGGAGTTTATGAGGAAGAGACGCACTATCAGCAGAGTGAACGTGATGAGCTCTGAATTAGAGGAATAGCAGTGAGTCCTTTTCTCATTTTCTCCTCCTCTGCAGGCTCCTCATTCCCAACACTCTCATTCTAATGGATAAGATAATTAGAGCAAAACGTGGTGTAACTACCAGAGCCAGGAACCCCATTGAAACAATTATAATTGCTAATCCTCACTTTCAGTTCCTCATTGCAGTGAAACCTAAAATAAAATTAGGATTGTTTTCAAGCAGAGCTTTTGTGCAAAAATGATTGCATTTCTCTCTCCTGTCTCCAGGCTGCCCTAAATCTCTGCTTTCCCATTTGGGGACTTGGCTGGCTCTCCTGTGTGGCAGAGGGGACGTGTTCACAGTAGAGTTCTACTCTTTTTTTCTTCCTCTTTAGACCTCTTCCTTGGCAATATCACTTGATTTATTTGGTGATGTCAGACTATCATTTTCACAAACACACACACACACACACACACACACATCACCTCTAATCTGTTTATCTGACTGTATATTCTTTTTCTCCCCATTTTTTGTTCTCTTGTTCCCCCCACCGGATGGATGTAACCCTGTTATTACCCAGACACCAACAGAAGGCTCTCCTGGGTTTCTCTTATATTTAGCTTTGCCTCTGATATTTCTATAAATGGTGTCAGCAAGATGTCTCTGTTGCCAAGATTGATGTCTCTTGTTGACGGTTCCCATTCAGCAACTTTATGCAGTCTCTCCCTTGCCGTATCTATCACATACACTGGGTCAACTCTCCACCCAGTCTTCCTAGCTTTTCCTAACCCATCATTCTAATGATCTCGCCCAGAGTTTTCAAGAGCTCCCAGTTTCCTATTAGAATCAGAGCTTGCCTAGCCTGCACTCAGTATCTTAATTTTCCAGGCCTTTACCTAACTTTCATTCTTGTTTTTAGTATCTTCTCTCAGGTTCTTTGTTACCTAAGCTGAGTGCTCTTCTCATCTCACCATTTCCTATAAATATTTTGCAATTTTTCACTTTCATGTCTTTGTTCTCAGACTTCTAAGCCACTGGTCCTCAAACTTAAGTATTCCCCAGACTCACCTACAGGGCTTGTTACAATATAGATCTCTGGGCCCAGGCCCCAGAGCTTTGGATTCAGGAGGTCTGGATGGGGCCTGAGAATTTACAGTCCTAACAGGTGTCCAAGTGGTGCTGATGCACTCGTCCAGGGACCCCACCTTGAGAACCTCTCCTAAGCAATTTTGAAAGCTGGTGTGGCAGCGTTAAGCCCATATTTAAGCCATTTTTGGTTAAGAGACACATGTAATTCATAAGGAGGCCTTAAGTTATTCAGATCTGTGCCTTGGGTTTTTTGTACAGCAGGGCTAAAATTGTGGTTTGGATTTAAATACATTTTGAGCTCCTCTTCTGTTCCAGCTGACAGGCCCATGTCCATAAAAGCACAATTGAATTGAGGGTTCTACTTCTACTTCCTGTCTAAGTTAGATGAGGACACTTGCTATATTTAGCTGTGAGCTACTGGTAGCTACACTCTGTCATTACAGACCAATAGGCCCTGTGGCCACTCAACTGCTAATTACCAAGCTACAGGCCTGTGTTGTCAAGGTGGTTTAGCCAAGCTCTGCCAGCATCTCAGTTGTTCTGCCTGTTACCAGGCCCAGGCGTAGTCTTGTAGCTTGGTGACTTGGTAATTGAACCCTTCTAATGATGCAGATGTTCCCAGCTGTGTTGGTGAGGAGGTTTTATATTTTAGTCTTATTATTCAATGTAGGGGTTATTTCCTTGCCTTCAATGTAGGGGTTATTTCCTTGCCTTGTTCAAAATGTGCCAGCCACTTCTACCATCGGTGGTAGGAAGGAGGGAGAGGGGTAGGAAGTTGCTGGGGCCACCAGCACATGAATTCTGCCTAGGGCCATAGCCTGTTAGAGGCACTTTGGTACTTTTAGTTTTGCAAGATCTGGGATTTCTAAGGGGGCATGTGATTTGAGTAGGGCATTTGGAACTCTTTTAGAAGGTAATCAGCACCTACTAGATTTTTCACTTCTCATTGTGGTTGCATTCTGTACAAAGCCCCTTGAGCACGGAGCTGTGTGTGTCGCTGGCACAGGGTTGTAGCCCTGCAGAGGTAGGAACTCTAATTTAATGGAACATCTCTTATGAAGGGTTCTAAAGTGAAAGTACGAAGTGCTTTCTGATTGGTAAATGGACCTGGGATGATTCCCTTAGACTCTACTGCATTTTTGATATCTGACCTAGAATGAAACTTTCCAGAGAAATGCCTTGAGATTCCAGATGTGTTTCTGTGCTGCATCTTAGAAGGGTTGATGATGAAGTCGTCCTGCCAGGGATTTGGGGAACCACCCTGCCCACTGTTCTGAGACTTGAACCTGGTAGTCATTGAGAAAATTAACTTGATTGGCTGCTGTTGCATTTTAGTACATTCTTCATTCTGCTTCATAATTTTTGGTAAGTTAGCAATTGGCTGTCCTTTTCTGCCTTGCTGCATTTATTCTTTTAAAATTTTAAATTGAGGGCTGGGTGTTATGGCACAGTATAGTTGAACTACTGTTTTTTGGAGTGCCTGGGTGCAAGTCCCAGCTTTGCTTCTGACACTGTTGTCTGATAAGTTTATGCACCCTGGGAGAGAGAAGATGATGGCTCAAGGTACTTGGATCCCTGCCACCCATGTGGGAGAGCTGGATGAACTTCTGGGCTCCTGGCTTCAGCCTGGCGCAGCCCTGGCTATTACAGGCATCTGGGCAGAGAACCACTGGATGGGAAAATCTCTCTCTTTCATTCTCTCTCTCCCTCTCTGCCTTTCAAATGAATATAAATGAGTTTTAAAAAAACCCTAAAATTTACATTGAGGGGAGAAAAGTAAGTGTTAGGAAAAATTGCAATGTTGAAAGTGTACATTTAAAGCAGAACCATGTTGAGTAGTTTAGTTCCATACTTATCCTCAAACAAGAATAAGCATGAGTAGTATAAGCTCTTATTCTGAAGTTAGAAATAAGATGTCTGTTTAGTATTAATTCGATTAAGAGCGATTTGCTGAGTTGCAAGTTTTATTGCAGATCTTCCAGTCTAGACTCTGATTTTATAGGTGAATGAAGTGAGGTCCTGCTGAATCACACTGGCCTCAGGAGATTTTCAAGGGTCTGAGAGCTTTGTGCTGAAGAGAATCTGCACTGTTTATCGGCACTGGAGAAATGAATTTAGGTCCTAGTTCGGTGGGGCTTTGGATAAATACTGTTTACCATAGAAAGCCTAACACTGTATGTATATGGGGTCTGTACCAGAATAGGGACAAGATGAGAAGTACGACGTGAGGGGACCCCAGTAGCTGTAAGTTCAGTAGCCATAGTGTTGAGCATGTGGCCTTTGTGGCTGCATCTGGATTGAGAGAGACTGCATTCCCTACACATGCCCCAGAAGTGTCTGATTGGAGAGGCCACACAGATTACTGCAGCGAAGAAACTGGGTACAATTCAGGTAGAATGGTGTTTCCCGCTGTGGTGGAAGGGGCACAGTGCTGGGACGGGCGGTGGAGTGATCCATGGCCAGGGAGTTGCGGAATTAGAGTTCTGCAGCCGGTTGACATCGCTTGGCCCATTAGGCCCTCGGAAATTTAAGCTGTGAGTGACAGATACAGTGGCCATGCCACCCGGTGGACCTGGGCTTGCCTCTTCGTGTTTGCCTGCCCCTGTGTCATTTGTTAGCTGCCTGATTTGGAACAGGGCTGAGACCTGCCATGCTCTTCCCATCTGTAAAGTATGATCACTAATGCCGGCTGCCCGAGCACAGGCAGTGTTAGCTGGAATGCTGTGAAGGCACGCCAGACATGGGGAGCAGGAAACTGCCGTGTCTGGTGATTTATCATGATTCTTACAGATGTTGACTTACTTTAATGCTTTTCTTAAAGAAATGTGGAGTTTTAATTTAAAAATGTATTTCATGTAAGGATATTGGAATTGGCTTTGGTAAATTCATGAGTTTGAACACTTGAACTCTCTCATGGCCTTTAAATATTTCTTGATTACTTAAGAACATTTAATTCATCCTAATGTTATGGAGTTATAAAACCATTAATGGTATTATAACTCTGGAGGCAAGCACTGCAGCTAACTCATTAGAGATAAAGAATATTCTGCAAGGGTTTTCAAACATTCTATTCCCTGCATATCTGGGAAAAATTAAATATGAACCATAACAGATTTTAATTGAGCGTGTTGATTATTGGCAGAATGATGAGATGGGGGCACTTAGAGACAGAGACAAGTAGATCTTTCATGTGCTGATTCATTCCCCAAATGGCTGCAATGCCTGGAGCTGGGCCAGGCCAAAGCCAGGAGCCCAGAACTCCATCCCAGAACTGCATATGGGTTGCAGGGGCCAAACACATGGGCCATTGTCTGCTGCTTTCCCAGGCACACTTGCAGGAAGCTAGCTCTGAAGTGGAACAGCTAGGACTCAAACTGCTGCTGCAATATGAGGGCAGCATCGCAAGTGGCAGCTTACTTGTTGCATCACACCCCAGCCCCTAAAGAAGCTCTTAGTAGTTTTATATTAAATAAAATTAGTAAGCATGTACCCCATACCAAAAAAAATTTTTTTGCTGATTTTTCTTAGTTTCTTTCTGAGATGGGTGGTCTTTTTCCCCCCTTCTTTTTAAAAATAGTCCTCACCTTGGTATTTAAGAAACATGGACCCTATTTTCATACTTTAATCCCATTTTAAGCATTGATAGTGAGGAAGGGGTATGTTTATGTTTGTGTATGTATGTTCAAGCATATGTTTGTTTCCTGGAGTTTACCTGTGATGCTGCTTTAGTAAGCTCCCATGGTTATAACAGTTTCTATTAAAAGCAATCAAAACCTAGTTCAAAAATTCTATAGCCGAAGGATAAGGAAGAATTTTCATTTCTTAATTTCAGTTGAAAAGAAAATGGCATTTTACTGTAAAAGTCATAAATATAGGCATATTCTGCTGTCTTTAATCTGAATAAGAATTCACAACAGTAATTTCGTTTTCATAGCTGTATTTCCCTACATTTATTTTTAACATAAAGGCCTCATTACCCACAAATATTCTGAGAAGTAGAATGGAAATAACATCTTGTGTTGTGGTCTGAATGTGTCCCCCCAAAGTTCATGTGTTGGAAACGTAAGCCACAAATTCTTATCACTGATGCTATTTGAAGGGAGGCCTTTGGAAGGCAATCAGGAATTGATGAGGGCATGAGGGACTTTCTAAGGAGAAGAGAGCTCTTCACTAGCATGGTTGCTTTGTCATCATACAGGGCCCTCTGCCGTGTGACAATAGAGCAAGCCCCCCCCCCCCCCGCCCCCAGATGCCAAGCAGATGCTGGCGCCATGCTCTTGGAATTCTTGGCCTCCCAAACTCACAGCCAAATAAGCTTTATATTTTATATATTATCTGTTCTCAAGTATTTTGTTATCACAACAGAAAATTGACTAAGACAACCTGTTAAGTGCCAGGCATACTTAGACACTTCACGTGTGGGCGGCGTTTATAACCGCCATACAAGGTAGCAGTAGTATTCTCACTTTTTAGAAGAGAAAACGTCTATAAAATGTTGCTGTCATTTGAACTCAGGTCTGCTGTACGCATAAGGTCCATATTTTTCTGGACTGTTTCCACATGGGGCATAATTACCAGCTGTTTACCTAGTGAATGGCAGTTAGGCTTGTTCTTGTGTTTTAGCATCAATAAACGTGAAGAATTGCCTCAATTTTCTTTGTTTTGTGTTACAGAGTTATAGGAGTTCTGAGCCAGGTAAAACTTGTGTCTCCAGCAAAGCCTACGGGGCTTTCTTCTCTTCCTCAGAAGTTGTTAATTACCCTTGGCATGTCTGGTGGTGAAAGAATATGTCTTGGGGGTGGCAAATGAAATGTGAACCATAATGAATGAAATTGTTGGCCAGCCCTGTAAGTTGGGTTAAACAAAAAGGGGAAGCAACTTGAATGAATTTGGTTTTCATAATGTGCCTTTGAAGCAGAACCTAAACAGAGATGCTAAACAACTGTCTAGTTGCTTAAATGGCCCTAATAGGGCCTGGTGATGAAATCCCGTAGCTCTGTCCATGTTAGTCAGACAGGCAAGGTGGTTAGGGAGGTGATGCATGGGGGAGAAAGAGGTGCAATAACTTGCTGACGGCAAAACCTGGAGGTGGAAATCTGGCTTGGAGTTCTTGGTTCGTAGTCAGAAATAAATACCACCGAGACAGACATTGAGCCATCCTTTCTTGTATCTGCAAGTTGTAGAATGTGAACTGATCACATTGTGCCATAAATTGAATGTGAGTTTGCTGAAGCCAAGAGCTGATTACTGCAGCCCTGGTCTAGGACCATAGCTCAGGCCACCATTTGGGAATATGGGTCTTTACTGCTAAAGGAAACTATGGAGAAAGGGAATTCATTCAAAAAACATTTATTATCCCATGGTAGAGGAAATAGGTAAATGGGGGCCCGTCTATCTGAAGTAGGCTGACAGCCATAGTCAGAGTGTGATACAAGAGGCATGAAGGGTAACGAAAAGTCATTGGGAGTCAGGCAAGTGTTGAGTTTCTTTGGCTGGTTCCTGGACACCAATGGTACACTGGTCTTTCTTGCTCCATCCCCTCTCTTCTCCTTATACTCTCAGCCTGAATACCTGTTGCTCCTTGCCTTGCCTTCCCTAGCCCCCATCCCAGGGCTGGAATAGGCTCCCTTGCTGTGGGATCCTTGAATGTGGTGTACCACTCTTAATAGAGCATCTACCTCAGGCATCCTAACTGGCTCTTACCTGTCTCTCCCACCTGCCTGTAAACTCCTGTGAGAGGAAAAGCCATGTAGACACAGTTTACCTAGGACATCAGCAATACTTAAATATTTGCTAAGTGAATTAAAATGAAGCTGTAAAGTTGGAGTCCAGTTGTAGAGGGGCCTCATAATAATACAAAATGATATGTGTTGAGAACTTACTAAGTGTTTGGCAGTATAAAAAGTGTTTTGCTCATATTAACGCATTTAATTTTTCAACAGCCCATAAAGCAAGTACTGTAATTACTCCACCTTACGGAAGTTGAGTGTGTTCTTAGAGTTTATCTACTTTGCTCCCTGCCTCTAGCGCACCCTGCTGGGGAGTTCAGAGGTGGCTTCTGGAGCAGTGGGGGTTGTCAGTAGTGCTGACAGGGACCCTGTATGTGTTCCTTGGGATGGGATTTGTGACTCAGCTGTGTTGATGGGTTGTAGGAAGGGGAGAGTGACCTCAATCAATACAAAGTCATCCCTGAAATGGCAACAATAAAACATGTTACTGTGATTGATTGATCCAGCAAACACATGGGACACTTACAAAATTCAGACCCTGTTCAAAGCACTTTACAATATTAATGGCTTCAATGCTCTTTGCAGTCTTAAGAGGTAGGCACTAGTAGCTCTCATCCCCATTTTCTAGATGAGAAAACTGAGGCTCAGAAAGGTCCGACAGCTGGCAGGTGCCCAAGTCAGGCTGGTCTGATGCCAGGTTTTTAACTAGTATTCCACCTTGCTGCTTAGATTACTACTAGGCTCTAGTGGTGTTTCCCGTTCCAGATAAGACAGAATCACAGTGGTATTGGGAGAAAGATCTTTCCACTTCCAAAAACATCAGTTTTAAAAAATTGTTTGGGCCAGCATTGTGGCACAGCAGGTAAATCTGCTGCCTGCAACGCCAGCATTGCATATGGCCACCAGTTCAAGTCCTTCCTGCTCTACTTCCAATTCAGCTCTCTGCTCATGGCCTGGGAAAACGGCAGAAGATGGCCCAAGTGCCTGGGTCCCTGCCACCCATGTAGGAGACCTGGACCCTGACTTCGGCCTGGCCCAGCTCCAGCTATTGAAGCCATCTGAGGAGTGAACAGGAAGGTAGAAAATCTCTGTCTCTCTCCCTTTCTCTCTGTAACTCTGACTTTCAAATAAATAAACGAATCTTTATGGGGTCGGCACTGTGGCACAGCAGGTTAAAGCTCTGGCCTTCAGTGCTGGCATCCCATATGGGCACCAGTTCGAGTCCTGGCTGCTCCTCTTCTGATCCAGCTCTCTGCTATGGCCTGAGAGATCAGTAGAAGATGGTCCAAGTCCTTGGGCCCCTGAATCCACGTGGGAGACCAGAAGAAGCTCCTGGCTCCTGGCTTCGGATTGGCGCAGCTCCGGCTGTTGCGGCCATTTGGGGAGTGAACCAGTGGATGGAAGACCTCTCTATCTGTCTCTACCTCTCTCTATAATTCTGTCTTTCAAAGAAATAAAATAAATCTTTAAAAAAATAATTTTGTATAGAGGAGAAAGACAAATTAAAAAGCTAAAACAAAGTACTGTAACAGACCCATGTCCACTATGAAAACTACTAGCTACATGTGTCCAATGATACATGAGTGAAATATGGCCAGTCCAGATTGAAGAAGGCTGTCGGAGTAAAATACACACTAGAATTTGGAGACTGAGTGTAAAAATAAAGAGACCTCATCAATAATTTGTTACATTGATTACATTTTAGAATGGGTTTTTATATATAATAAATATATAATATTTATATAATATAACCTGTTATATAATATATTATATATAATTAAAATATACTGGGTTAAGTAGAATCTAGTAAAATGAGTACTAAATGAAAAAAGCAAGATCCAAAGGGCAAATATTGTGTGAAGTTCCTGAAAGAGTTAGGCTTGTAGAATTGTAGTTACCAGAGTCTGGAGGAAAGAAGGGAGGCAGGGTTTATTAAATGGATGCAGACTTTGAGTTTGGGATAAAGAAAACATTATGGAGATGGTGGTGATGGCTGCACAGCAGTGTGAATATACTTAATGTCACTGAACTGGACACTTAAAACTGGTTAAAGTAATACATTTTATGTTATGTATATTTTATCAGAATTTTAAAAAACTAAAATCATTTCACTTTCTTTTTTTAAATGTGAATGCTAAAATGTTTAAAATCACATATGTGACTAAAATTCTGTTTCTTTTGGGTTGTGCTGGGATAGAAGGTAAAAGTACACGTGACCAAGAGAAGGCTTTTTGGAGGGGGTCAGATTTGTGCCCTATGCAATGAGAAGGAACTGACCACACAAGAGCTTGTTTGAGGGAAGAGTTTCAGCTAGTGCAGAGATCCTGGAGTGGGAAAAGTTTGGATGTTTAGGGAGATGGGATGACTTAACGGTAGAAAGAGGCAGAGTCCAGATCATACAGGTCTTGTGGACCATGGTGAAGAGTTTAGATACTACTGCTCTTCATTAAACTTGAGACTAGCAATAAAAAGTTCAAATTCCCCTATATTCTAAATCATATGAAATTGCTAGTATTTCTGACCTACAAAATGGCAATTTCATATGATTCAATCAAATAATTGTGTTTGTAGTTTGGGGATTCGAATAGTCATTTCCCCCGTGATCTGCCCTATCTACTAATTAAGAGTGTATTTTTTGTTTTCTAATTGCTGCTATCAGGTGGGCATCCTGCTGGTTTGCCTGGCACAATGCCCGACCACAAATCTGAGTTGAAATGGATAGAAACATAGCTTTTCACAAACTACAACCATCAGCGATAATAAAGCTCGAAGGCAGTATTTGGAACATGGCTTATTTCACAGAGCTCCGTCTTTGGTTGGTAGCTTTTGGAACCCAGAAGGAGAGACACTAGTGTCGTTAGCACCTTTGGATCTAGGCCCTGTCAAGTCCCTGGGACCGCTTACTATGATTGCACAGGTAGATTTTTTTCATACTGAGAAGGTCTTGGCTGAAGTAAATTGAAGGGTTGACTTTCTCAACAGGGAAGGCTTGTTAGGAAGGTAAATTGGGGTTTGTTTATCCTGTCAAAGGCCATTTGTGTGGTTCAAGCAGTCTTGTGGTGGCAGCTGCCACCCGTTTCTGTTTTCTGAGTCCACCTAGGCGGCCTCGTTGTGTGTTATTACCGCTGGGCCTGGGACAAAGGGATGCAGCCCCATAGGCGGTGCTGCAGAACGAATCTGGTTCATAATTTCTGACTCCAGAGCTGCTGGTAGAAAATGTTTGATCCTATTAAAGGGGAAAACAGTGAGTGCCTCAAATCTTTAATTTTACACAAACCTTTTCTGGGCTTTGAAACGTTTCTGGCTGCCTGCTGGGGACCAGTGAAGGCAACCAGCGAGAAGGCTCAGTGCCTGTGCTCTGGTCTTTTGTGGAGATGCTCTGTCCCTAGGCAAATGGTTCCGGTGGCCCCTCAGGTGGCAGGAAGTGGAGATGTGACTGCAGCCTCCCAGGCTGTGTTGAGTTTGAACGTTGCCTGGATCCTTTGTGCTCCCCTGGCATGATGGGCTGTTTCCTCATAACCTTGGTGCTGTATAAGCTAACTTGCTAAAACCAACAAAGGCTTGTTCTACCCCCTGTTATGTAATTATTGATATCTGAGCCACAAGCCAGAAATGGATGCCCAGGAACCGTCTACAAGTTCTAGAAGCTTTCTCAGTTCTGCCTGTATTGTGATATGCTACAGGATACCTGTTATGTTGTCTGTGTTTCATATCCAGTCCTGCCAGTCGTTAGCTAGATTAACAAGACACTTTCTCATCTCAAGGAGCTGCTTATTTCCATAGGTTTATTTGGAGGTGGGGATAGGTTTGGGCTTAGCTATGGATATTGTCATTACTTTTCTGTCCTGATCAGCCTCATGTGCTTTCTTTTTCTTTTCTTTTCTTTTTTTTTTTTTTTTAAGATTTATGTATTTATATGAAGGTCAGAGTTAGGGATTGGGGTTGGGGGAGAGAGATCATCCATCCACTGTAACTTCCTAGATAATCACAATGGCTGGGACTGAGCCAGGCCAAAGCAAAGAGCTTCATCTGGGTCTCCCACGTTGGTGGCAAGGATCCAAGTAAGTACTTTGGCCATCTTCTGATTTTATCAGGCCATTAGCAGAGAGCTGGTCAGAAGCGCAGCAGCAGGGATGTGAACTGGTGCCCATATGGGATGCTGGTGTCTCAGGCGGCAACTGTTACCTGTTGCACCGCAGTGTTGGCTCCCCTCATTCACTTTCTTCACATTAGGATTAGCCAGATCATTGTGACCATGGGTTTACTCATGACACTGGCCTCCTTGGAGGCGGGTTGAGTTCTAAAAACTGTAATTTTTTGGACATGATACCTTACCTAAGAGCAAAAGCATCTGTTCAAATATAAATATTGGGTTTTTTGTTGGAAAACTTTTCTTTTTGCAGTTTGTATCAACTGCTTCGCACATTTCCTCTCTTAAATCTTTACATGAAACCCAAGAGATTGGCCTCCTTTCTCATTTTGCGTATAGACGGCCTCAACCCCAGAGTAAGTCCAGGTGTATTGACTTCAGGTTGGATTCTCTTCTCCACGCCTTCCAACTACCATGTTGCACATGGCCAAAAAGACTACAAGAAGCCAACATGAGTGGGAAAACATTCCTGACAGCTGTCATTTCTGATTCTGAGGCTAGTAACCCTGCTGGCACGTTCTATTTTCTCACTTGTCAACTGCTCTTCAGAGGTGCTCAGTGACGACACCGCATTACCTCTTGGCTCAAGTGGGTGAGGTGTGGCCAGCATCGTTAGCCCCCAGAGTCCCTCAAGACTCCAGCCCCTAAGGGGACTGGTGAGGCTGGACACGGGCTAGATCTTCAGGGGAAGACCTGGGCTGCTTGCAGAGCCACCAGGAGATCCAAATCTGGAGTCTGCCCCTGGGAAAATGTGGCGAAGAGAAATGAGATCCTCATTACCACCACCCATCGGCTTTATCAGCAGCAAGAAAGCCGAACTGTGCTTTTTAAGAATTCAGTTGTGTGCAGCAGCAGCTGTCCCTTCAGGAATGTATTGAGAGCTGCCATTTGGCTATTCAGAATTTAAAACGTTACTGCCTCTGAATATTCCCTGCAAACAACTGTCTTTCCCCTGCAGCAGCATTGAGGTAACAGTGGTTATGTGTAATTTGCAAGTGCAAAATCTCCATTAGCTGAGAAGTGCCAAAGCCAGGCTGTCGTCTGTACAGCTGGCAGGACCTTGCCACGTTGTGATGGGACTCACACCTGTCCGCAGTCATCTGACAGCTATTGAAGGGCTTGAGGCTGTCATCTAGCCTTGCTCTTGTTCTGTGAGGAAGACATCTAACACCTTCCACCATTATTTTGTGCTTTACTTGCTTGGAAAACACAAGAACTCTGTCAGTTTTACTGCAGTTCATGTATATTCTAAACAACTGGAAATCCAAATCTTTCTCCTTCATGAAAACTTGTGAGAATTTACTTGGCTCCTATAAAATGTAGACTCTTCTAAATATGTTTCCTGAGTGTTGAAATCCGTTCCAACTTTGGTGCTTAGGTATCTAGGGGTGCCAGGAAAAGGAACACAAGATCCACCTGCTTTGTGTCTTATAAATGTATATAATTGTAAAAAGTGTACACACACACAGAGAGAGAGAGAGAGAGAGAGAGATTTTCCACATGCTGATTCACTCCCCAAAATGCTTGCAACAGTCAGGGTTGGGCCAGGCTGAAGCCAGGAGCCCAGAACTCTATCTGGGTCTCCCACATGGGTGGATCCAAATACTTGAGGCATCATCTGCTGCCTTCTAGGGTGTGCATTAGCAGGAAGCTGGATTGGAAGCAGAGAAGCTGGGACTGGAAGCAGGCCCTCCAATGTGGGATATGGGCCTCTCAAGCAGCACTGCATTTGCTTTGTTCTATCTATGGAATAGGTGATTGTTTGTTTGTTTAATTTATAGTCAGTTGTGGTCATCAGAATGCTGCACCCCTGAAAAAGTCAGACTTTGTCTCCGATGAGTAAGGACAAAACACAATATCACCTAAGAGAGTGATAATTCTATAATATTCTGTAATAGTCAGCTCATATACAGATTTCCTAGATGTCCCGAGAATGTCTTCTCTAGTTGTCTTCCTGAAACAGGCTCTGCTGGAGTTGTTGCCATCTGCAGTGTACTATTGCATCAGACTGTCCCAGGGCTTGTGTTGACAGAGTGGATGGCACAGTGATACGATTGTTAGTTAAGACATGACAGTTGCACTCTTTTCCTGGAGAAGACGGCACTTTCCTGTCTCTGTTGGCAGTTTCGTTTCTTGCGTGGTGCAGCAGTGAGGCAAGAATGCATGAATGGAAATGGATGCGGAACACCCTTCTCGACTGTAAATGGGCTGCCTGTAACATCCAGAAGTACGAGACTGTATCACTTCTTTGCCTAAACTAATGGACTCTGATGCCAAAAACCTCGTTGTCCCTGCAGAAGGGACCCTTATTCAGTGAGGAGAATATGGGCAAACGCCAGGAGTGCACCGGGGATTTGGACTTCGTGATTATCAATAGACTCTTTTAGGATATGGTTTTAGATTTATAGAACAATTGTGCAGGTAGTACATCAGGTTCCATGTACCTGCCTCAACCTTCTTCTTTTTCCTCTGTTTTTATACACAAATGCATCTGGCATTGGTGTGGTGCATTTGTTGCAGTCAAGGAACTGCTATTGGTGGTAATATTTTTATTAGCCGGGCTTCATGGTTTACACGAAGTTCACGCTGTGTGTTGTACAATTCTGGGGTTCTGACAAAGCATAATATCACATGGCCACCCTATCAACATCATGCTGAAGGGTTTCTGGGCCCTAAAATCCCCTGTGCTGTCCTCTTTTCCCCTGAACCTCTGGCAACTCCTAATCTTTTTACTTCCTGTATTTTTCCATTTTCCAAAGTGTTAGATCCTTGGGATCATACAGAATGTAGCCTCTCATAGTGATTTTTTTTTTCACTTAACAACATGCATTTAAGTTTTCTCCATGTCTTTCAGTGACTTGATGGCTCATTTTCTGTGGCTGAATAATATTCCTTTGTATGGCTGGACCAGCGTTTGTTTAGTTGCGGGGTTTGCTGTTTCATTTTAAAACAAAGGACCAAACATTTCAAACTGTATAGCAGTTGTTTGATAGTCAGTCAGTGACCTAGTTAGATAGAAGCCTTAAGTTTTCTGCTGGATGTCGAGAGCCAAGGGAGACTTGAAATGGAAAAGGCAGTTATGCTGTTAGGTGCTGATTTTGCAAATGAGGTATTGTTCAAGGAGAGAATGTTTGGCCTAGAAGGAGCTTAGTCCAGCAGAGGGAGGTGGCCCTGATGTGTCCAGGCTTCCAGCAGCAGTTTAAGAATTCTTAGAACTGCACTGTTTGGGCCTGCAGTGCTGGCATCCAAATTGGAGCTCTGGTTCAAGTCTCTGCTGCTCTGTTTTGGATCCAGCTCCCTGCTGATGTGCCTTGGAGAGCAGCAGAAAGTGGTCAAGTGCTTGGCCTCCTGTCAGTCACATGAGGGACCTGGATGGAGCTCCTGGTTCCTGGCTTCAGTCTGACACAGCCCCAGCAATTGAGGACACTTAGAGAGTGAACCAGCAGATCAAGGATCTCACTCTCTCTCTCTCTCTTTCCCTTTCTCTCTGTCACTCTGCCTTTCAAATGATATAAATATTTTTTAAAAAGAGCTACACTGTCTAGTGACACAGGTGGCTCTGTGAATTTAAATTGATTAAAATTAAATAATAAAGGGGCTGGTGCTTTGGTGTAGACGGTAAAGCCGCCACTTGTAGTGCCGGCATCCCATATGGCCACTGGTTCAAGTCCCAGCTGCTGCACTTCCGATCCAGCTGTCTGCTGTGGACTTGGAGGGCAGTGGACGTTGGCCCAAGTTCTTGGGCCCCGCAACTGCACGGGTGACCCAGAAGAGGCTCCTGGCTTCTGGCTTCAGATCTGCTCTAGCTGTTGTGGCGTGAACTAGAGGATGGCAGACCTCCCCACCCCCCACCCCCACCCCCACCCCCACCCCCTGCCTCTCTCTAACTCTGCCTTTCAAATAAGTAAGTTTTTTTTAAAAAAATAAGTAACATTCAATAATTCAGTGCCTCAGTTGCACTAGCCACAGTTGAGCTGTTTGATAGCCATCTGTGGCTGGAGGCTACCGATTTGGACAACGCAGAACATTTCTGTCATCGCAGAAAATGTTCCTGGACAGCCCTGATTCAGATAAAAGCAGGATGGGATTGAAATTAGTCGACCAGGCTGATTCCAGTTTCTCTTTAGTGCTGAGCTCTTTTGTGCCACGACCATTTTACAATGGGAGAGACCAAGCCCAGGGATTTGTTTGCTGGGGGAAAAAAATTTGCTTAAAATGACCTGCTGGGGATCAAAAGGCTGTCCAGGCCAGTGGAGCAGTGAAATGCCTCCTGTAGGACCGCCACAGGAGGTAGGGTTGACAAGGGTTTAGGCCCTTGATCAGCTGGTGTTCAGGGGTTTTACAGAGCTCTCAGCTCTTGCTTATTTAGTCTGGTGAAAATGCAGGGGCCTTCCCTAATTTGAGGGGATGGAGGAGGTGTGGAGAGGGAGTTAAACTTTTCACCAGTAAATTTGCAAGTTGTCCACCCATCCCTTCAGTGAACTCCCACAGTCCTCGCGTCCCAGGAATGTGAAAGCTGAATGCATATCAGATATTTGCCACAGACACTGCAGCTCGCTCCCTTGAAATCACCCTGATGTGAGAGGGAAGCCATGGCTGCAGTGAAGCCTTCTGGCTTTCTGAGAGCTCTTTGGATTTGGTGGGATCTGATTTCATTCACGTGGTACATGCCATGTGGACACAGCATATTATGGGTTGCCAGTCTACGTGGACTGCAGTTATGTAGTTTGCATTTGGCATTTTAATAAAGTCTTACCCCCCACTTCTAAATAGAGGTACTGATAACAACCTTTATGTTATTTCATGCTTTTCCTTAATGTCTAATCTGGAAATTGGCTGCTTGTGCGGGTGAGGGGTTTTAATGTAATGCTTTAAGTGAAAATGCCCAGTTGTCCTGTGTGTTCCTTGTAGCTTTAAGTATTGACTTTTTGCTTTTTTTGAAAGGCTTGAATTTCCAAGAGGTCTAGTGTGAAAAGGCAAACTTGACAGCATAATATATCTACCATAATTCCTGTGAAAAGGCCAAAAAAACGTTCAGGAATTTGGAAGTTCAGTCAGGATGTGACCACTTGGAATTGTGACTTTCTATAAACACAGGTTTAGAATTGATAGTTTTCTCTAAGAATAGGCGTGGAGAAAATAGTATATTATCTTGCAAATTAAGAACTGGAAATGCCAGACCTCAAATGAAGACAGATTTTTCCCTTGGATCTTTAAACTGGTGTCACCTTCTAAACAACTCTTACAAGAACTGCTGAGGTTTAATCAGTATTTACTTATTAAATTGGTTCAATTGACTTTAAAAAAAGAAATATGCTATCTCTTGAATTAAGGGCAGTAAAAGATAGGTTTCTTTTTTTCTGCCATTGTTTCATGTCATTTTAAAATATATATTTTAATTTAGATAACGTTTCGTGTGAGCAAAATTTAGAAAAAAAATTGATGATTTCTTTTTGGGGGATTGTTTTCTTCAAAGCTGTGGAGAGGAAAAGAATCAATATTAGGGCTTTCTGAATGGCAGCTTTTTTCTGAGCACACCCCCCCCCCCCCCCCCGCACGATTGATTACAGCTGCTTTTGTCAAGGATTTAAAAAGAACAATCTGTATTAAAAACATCATTCTTTGGTATGAGCTTGAGCAGTTCCAAATGGGTTTCCATGGGGGCTGCCCTGCAATGTGACCACTTGAGGGGATTGTGGTCCTCACCGGTGGGCCAGGGCAGGGAGGCAGGGAAGGCTCTTAGGTGAGGGCTTGCTGGCACGCATGCCAAGGGGGTTACCTTGGCAGCTGCAGTCATTCCGCCGCATTCTTCAGCCTTCAGAGCGGGAGGGTCGAGAACAAGTCATTTTTCTGCAAGTGGTGTGTAAGGTTAAGCAGCAGGAAGGGAGCGTCGGAAGGCTGTCTTTGTTCCAGGGCAGCGGCCGAAGCCAGGTATGACCAGGGCTAAGAGTCACAGATAGCTCCCTGGTCTGCTGCCTGGCAGCCCGTGAGGATGGGACGTGTCTTCATTTGGCATCACGCACATGAGGGCCGCTCCGTGTTCTTCTAAGGCTGCATCTTGATCTGTGACAATTAAATAGTAAACCCCTTTCTGTGGGCAGAGGCACTGTCGAGAGGTGAATGTGCCCGGGGCACTTAAGTCTGTTAGAAGTTGGTCTGATCAGCACAAGCCCTGTGATGGGACCCAAGTGAGAGATCATTAGTGTGGACCGGACTGCCACAGGTGAATTCTCAGTAAGTCCGTGCACTCACTAGGAAATTAAGACATAGCAGGTAGACCAGGTGGCTTGCATTCCCCCCAAAGAGGGGTTTTCTCATGCAAACCTTGCCACTAGTTGCTTTACAGAACAGACAAGAGTGGGATGGTCCATTAATTTAGGAAGGATGAAGATCCTAGACAGTGGACGTTTGTAGAAAACGGTATTCAGTTTACCACAAAGGCCTTAATGGCTTACTACAAAACGGATGGAATCAGTGAATAATCGTATTTTATTGTTGGATTTCCATGAAGAAAAAAATCCTTGAGATGATCTGAATGTGTTTTGGACTCACAACAGTTTGCTTTTCTTTATCTTCCGTGGATTTAGAACACAAATGTGTCTTTTATGAAATGGTGCATAGGAATGTGGGTTTCAGTGGACACTTCTATCACTAGTAAATTACCATAAATCAGCTATATTTGGGGAAAAGTAATAATGATATATTACATGCTCTTTGTGTTACCAGTTGTCAAAAATACATCTTGATTATTAATTTTGAATTGAGCTTGTGATTTTCTGTGTTCAAGTTCCGCTTTCCCCATCATTCTCCACAGCCCTTAAGGATAGTAGTATTGCAAGTTGAACTGCCCTAATAGCAAAATATGAGCTACAAAATAGTTTGAAATGCTCTGAAATCCACTGATAGGATACTCAAAAGGTTTCAGATTTGGGGACGTTTCAGATTCTGGATCTTCAGAATAGGAATACTCCCCTGGTAAAGTCTATGCAAATATTTCAAAACCTGAAAAACTTCTGGTCGCGACAACGTTTTTGGATAAGGCATATTCAACCTGTATACAATTCTGTCACCACGATTTCAAAATGTCTTCGTGTGTACATTCTGATGCAGATGGATCAGAAAGAAAGCAGAGCTGGCACGGATTGGGTTCCCCTTAGACTTTTGAAGTCTTTGGCTACATGCCAGTTTGCACAGCTGATCCAGTCTTTATTGTTGGTGGAAAAAAATACTGTTGTGCACCACTGTCCTTTCCTTCTCTTTTGGCTAGCCCATAACTGTGATCTTCAGATAAAGTATTTCTCTATGTTAGCATACCAACAGCAGCACTTGACGTGAGGCATTTGTAATGTATCCTGTGTGATTATCAATAAACTCCTCCGTGGGAAGAGCATCCATGTGCCTAAGAGTTTATGCCCTGCCCCCAAGCCCAGCAGTGCAGCTTGAGGGAGGTTCCCTTTCCCAGGGAATTTCATGCAGGATTTCTGATAGATTTCGTAACAGACTAATCCCTGTCCGTAGTTTTCTGCTTCCTCCATCAAGGAAGCCATTTCTTTAAAAGCTGTTTGCCCTTCTTCATTTACTTGGTTTAAAAGTTTGATCAAGAGCAATTCTTTTTTTTTTTTTTTAAAGGTTCATTTTATTCGTTTGAACGTCAGAGTTACACAGAGAGAGGAGAGGCAGAGAGAGAGAAGTCTTCCATCCAATGATTCACTCCCCAATTGGCCACAATGGCTGGAGCTTCTTCCGGGTGTCCCACGTGGGTTCAAGGGCCCAAAGACTTGGGCCATCTTCTACTGCTTTCCCAGGCCATAGCAGAGAGCTGGATCAGAAGTGGAGCAGCCGGGACTTGAACTGTTGCCCATATAGGATGCTGGTGCTTCAGGCCAGGGCGTTAACCCACTGCTCTACAGTACGGTCCCAAGGGCAATTCTTTTATTCAGTAAGAGGCAAGGCAGGGCCTAGGGCTGTGAGTCCTGGGCAGAGTCCGGGTGTCTTTCCAGTAGATCTCAGGAATGTGAGTAATCCTTTGGGCACATCTTTGGGTGACTTGGCACCAGGTATTGATGGCCCACCATTCACAGTTTTTCTAAACTCCAGCTTTGAAATCAGGAAATCAGGGTCTCATCACCTTTGGATTGATCCTCTCTGTTCTAGCTTTGTTGCTTTTGTTTAGGGTTTTCGAGAGTTGTTTTTTTTTTTTTTTTTCTTTAAGATTTGTTGAAAGTGCTGACACATTTTCAATCTTCGAGGATTAGGAAACAACTAGAAAATGTTATCTTCTTTGTTTTAAAAGCCCTCTTGGCTCACATAGTCACTGTGTCAACTTACGGGCTTTCCTGTGGTCAGCAGGAGAGGCTCCCATTCCCGGCAGACAAGGTCAGTGGAGTGGACCGTCTGGAACAGTGTGTGACACCTGCAGGTGTGTCTGGGCACAGGGCTCAAGGGCAGCCATTGGCCTCTCCTGGCTGGTGTTAAGCCGGAAGAGTGCTTGTTCACTGGGAAGTCAAGCAACCCCACCTTGAACTGGAGTGGCTGCCTCCACTTGGCATAATCCAGGAGCAAGGAGGGTAGCCAGTGAAGATGGGTAATCAGTCTCAGGAAAATGTAGCACCTGGAATCCTATGATTAAATGTGCATTTTATTAGACCTTTTGCCTTTGTGACCCCAGGGGACATGGATCAGCTGTGCCTGAGGACTATTCTGTGATTCACTGGCACTTTCCTGAAGTCTGAAGTTATGTTAAGTACTTCCCATAACCCATGTACTTCCATGATGGTTTCTTTCAGGGGTGGGGAGTGTCCGGGCCGTGGGCCGTAAAAAGCCCACAAAATCATTTGGTCTGGCCCTGCCAAGACGACCGCAGGCGGGACTTGAAGTTCAATAAATCTGTAGCAGGCTCATTTTTAAGTTGATAATTTTGTATGGCCTGCAGATGATATTATAAACACCCAGATGGCCCTTAGCCAAAAAAAAGGTCCTCTGAGTCTTTCAACAGGTATGTATAGACACACACGTGAGAGGCCTTCGAAAGAGTCATATGAAGAATGTACACCATGAAAAACTACACACCTGTTTCCAAAAGGTTTTATACCAAAATAAACTCATCTTTTAATTCCATTTTCCAACAGCTTTTTGAAGTACCCTTATATGTTGCAAAAGTATAACATTTATACCAGTTATGAAAGAAGTCACCCACAACCTATTGCGCTAACCAGTTACCTTTCTTCTTTTTCATCTTTTAAAAGGATTTATGTATCTGAAAGGCAGAGTTAGGGAGAGAGAGACACAGTGAGATTTTCTATCCACTGATTAATGCTTGGCCAAATTTTTAAGAAATCTAAATATTAGAAAATATTTTTATGATTTAAAATTTAATGTGTTAGTATAAAGGTTTTCCTTAGTGCTCTGTGGTATATGATTTTTAATGACCATGTTGAGAAAATTAATGTATTAGGCCTAATCATCACCTATAGCTACCCCCTATATTTAGGATGTCTGAATAATTTAATGTGGTAGTAAACACCTAAACTTTGCTTCTTTCTTTAAAAAATATTTATTTAACTGGAATTAAATACTTAAAATGTTTTTATTGATTTAACAGACAGAGGCACAAAGATACAGAGATCTCTTATCTGTTGGTTTACTCCCCAAGTGCCAGCAACAGCTAGGCCTGTCAAAGCAAGGAGCCTAGAACTCATTCTGGGTTCCCATGTGGTGGCAGGGACCCAACTATTTGGAGCCATCACCTGCTGCTTCCCAGTGTTCACATTAGCAGGATACTGGAATCTGGAGCGGAGCCAGGACATGAACCAAGGCTCGCCTGTCCGGGATGTGGACACCCCAAGCAATGTCTTAACTGCTGGGCCAAATGCCCACCCCACTTCTTTTTAGAGTATTTCCGTAGGATACTACCTGAGAGAAGAATGCTTGCCTAATGATATAAAAGATTTTATAGCTGCTGCTGCTGCTTGTTTTTGTTTTTTGGTTTGTTTGTTTAAGGTGTATTTATTTATTTGAAAGGCAGAGTTACAGAGAGTCAGGTCTTCAACCCACTGGTTCACTCCCCGCGTTCCTGGGAAGGATGGTGCTCAGCCAGGCCAAAGCCAGGAGCCTGGAACTCCACTGTAGTCTCCCACATGGGTGGCAGGGGTCCAAGTACTTGGACCGAATTCCACTGTTTTCCCAGGTGCATTAGCAGAGAGCTGAATCGGAAGTGGAGCAATCAAGTCTTCACCCAGTGCCCATATAGGATGCCAGCATTGTAGGCTTAACCTGCTGCCCACAGTGCTGATCTTTTACAGCTTCTTAAAATGCACTACCAATGTGATCTCCAAAGGGGCTGTACCAATTTCTATTATTTGAGATCTTTTAAATCATCAGGCTTGTCTTTACAGGCCAGCTGTAGAGGGTCCCCTGTCCCTATACTTTCAGCCTGTGCCGTTCAGGCCCAGTTGGAGATTCCATCCATCTGACTAAGGACTAAGGCAAGCCTCAATCCCAGGTTTTTTGTCCAGCTGTGAAGCCACAGTCTGCTCTCTGCACCCAAGGTCCTTTCCAGCTCCCTGTCCCATAAGTTTCCTGTGGCAGTCTGCCAGCCCCATTCCCCCACCCTAATGTGGCAAATATTTGTGAAGCCTAGAATTGTAGCAGCTGAAAAACCCTTAGAGTGAATTATTAAATCTAAGCCAGAGCCCATTGGCTTCCTATGCTTTTGACTTGAAGTCTGTTCCTTTATGATAGTTTTTACAAAACACTACTGAATAAGAAATAAATTCCAAATATCTCACACCCCCATCCCCCATCTCCTGCCAAACTCCACCAGGAAACAGAATCTCATTACTTGAGGTAGAATTTATTAATACTGACCCTCTCCAGCACTGGGAACTTTTCAGGTTAGGCTCATACAGCTTCTATTTTTACTCTAGTCTAAACTGTGGTCGTATGGATAGCAAAATAAATGCTGGACTATTCTAGTTTGGAAGGGGGAGAGGCAGCAGTGCTTGTAATAACATGGCTGAAAACCTCTTGCTTCCCTCTGTTTGATATTCCAAAAAAGGAAGAAGGCACAACGTGGAACACATCTGTAAGTGATGAACATTTTCTTTTTGTGTGTCATGCATATTCCACAGAATCCACTCATAGTCCCCGGGCTTGTTTTAATAGACGTGGCTTCAGAGAGTCCTGATTCTGTTGCCAACAAACCTAATTCAGGACAAAGCTTGCTCCCCTCTCTCTGGATCAGGAGTCTGAGTCCAACACTGCACACAGAAGTCAGGATTGTCAGTCTGTTCAACTTTTGTTTTGGGGATTTTCTGTGGTTGCCTTTTTCCTTATTGCTGAAGGGGAGCAATTTCTGGAAGGGTATTTGTTCATAAATACATATTGATGAATTTTGTAATGCACATGTTTTGACATTTGAAAGTTACAAAAGAGCAGAAGGTGAAAATTCTCTTCAGCTGGCATGTTTTGCTTTTAATTAGTTATCTCTGTAATTAGTCTAGGCTACAAAGCATGACATGTGTCAAGAATTTGGGTGCAAAGGTTTTGATTTCTTTCTGTTTGGTTTATTCAGTTAAGAGCTCTTCACCATGAGATGGTGGTTTGTAAAAAATGAGGAAACTGAATCATAAGGAATTTAGGCCAGTGATGTGACTACTAGTAGATAAGCATAGGAAAATACTTCAAAAATTTCCTGAAAAATTGAATTAAAAATTTATTTTGGTGCAAAAATCTGAAATTCATGCTTATGAGAGGGTTTTTAAAAGCTCATGGAAATGCATATTATGAAAAAACTAGGCATGGATTTCAAACTTTTTTTTTTGCCCTGAAATAAACTTTTTTTTAAAGCTTCATTTATTTGAGAGTCAGAGACAGAGGCTCCATCCCCACTAGTTCACTGCCTAAATGCCCACAACAGGTGGGCCTGAGTGGGACAGCGTCCCAAAGCCAAACTCAATCCAAGTCTCCCACATGGGTTGCACGAACCCAGTTACTTAAGCTGTAACCTGTTGCCTGCTAAGTTTAAGTTCTACACTGGCAGGAAGCTGGAGTCAGGAGTGGTGCTGGGAGTAGAATCCATGTGTGATGTGAGATGAAGATGTATTAACCACTAAATTTATGTTTTGATTCCATTTTTCCAAGAACTTTTTGAAGTACCCTTGTATACTCAGTGAGTGTATGTGATTAGGGCTGCTCATTGTTACCAAGTTCTAGGTTACAGAGAAATGAGACTGGGTGATTCACATCTCGCTTTGTGTGTTTTAATACTTGGGAATGGGAGAAGGATGCCTCCTTCTGTTACATAACTGTATAAAATCTGTCTTGATCATCATATCTGACACACCATTCTAAAATTACCCTACAAACCACTGACTAAGCAGGAAATTTTTCTGTAGAATATGTAGACGCTTTGAAGAAAATAGTTTTGTAGTAGCAGATACACCAGTAGAAATACAGGGAGGCACCTTTTCTGAAGTTGATTATATTGAGTCATCCATACCAGTTTATGAGCCACATTCTCTGGCATGATTTTCTATGGTGAGGGGGGTTACTGTGCTATCTGTTACATTGAACATTTTATTTAAGGAAGATTTTTTTTCTGAGTTTTATTGGCTTAGGATATATGATCACTTTGGTCCAATTCAGATCTTTTTTAAACAAAGAGGAAATTTTCTACAGTTAAGTACACTAACTCAGTGTTAGCTTTTTAAAACACGAGCCACTTAAATTTCTTCAAGACTAGTGCCATGCCTAGCCCACTGGGGACTTTATTTTTTTCTTTTTAATTTTTACTTATCTATTTGAAAGGCAGAGAGCCAAAGAGAGCCCCTGTGTGATAGTTCGTTTCCCAGATACTTGTGATAGTCAGGGCTGGGCCAGGCAGAAGCTAGGATGTGCGAATTCAATCCAATTCTCCCACATGGGTGGCAGATTCAACTACTTGAGCCATCACCTGCTGCCTCTCAGGGTCTGCACTGGCAGGAAGTTGGAGTCAGGAGTTGGAGCCAGGTATCAAATCCAGGCAGTCCAATATAGTACACAGACATCTTAACAGCCAGGCCACATGCCATCTCTGGTGACATTCTTAAGCAGTCAGAAGTTTGTTCCAAGGTCACACTTAAATTTCCTGGCAGTCTTCCTTACAGGGTAAGGCTGAATTCCAGCTTGCAGTTTTCAGAGAGACTAAGTGAGAGAATGTTGATGTCTTCTTACCAGATGGGGGATAACCAGGTAACTTCTTTAAAGGGCATGGTTTTTTCGTTTCCCTAAGCCTGGATTCAGCCTTCAGAGAGCTAGGACTTCTGCTCTTTGTTGACTCTGTGCTGTATGCTGGTTCCTAGAGAATGGAGGGACAGGGCCCATGGCATCAGACCTGCCCCTGCGTCTGGAGCCTCTGTGAGGAGCCCTCACTGTGAGAGGAGAGATAAGACACCTACTGAGCGTGAGGCATCCAACAGGAAAATGCAATGTCGGGGCTGAGTTCCAAATGACTAGTTGAGACTTTAAGGCCTATAAATACACTCATGTGTCTCTCGGTGACAGGAATACATTCTGAGAAAGGCATCCTCAGGTGATCTCATGCATTATACAGATATCAAAGTATTCTTAGGACAGTCTAGATGGTATAGAGCCCATCACTCCATGTTGCTCCATAATACAATCAAGAGATGCATGAACAAGATGTACAGGGCTGCAGCCTGCAAAACACAGCATACTGTTTTGTTTTTTTAAATAATTACAGGTTTTTTTTTTTTTTTCAAAATAATGATTTTAAAAAGTGCCTGTGTATTAAATACATAAGCCAGTAGCACAGTCATTTATTGTCATTATCAAGTGTACAGCATCACTTATGGCCGTGAAATACGTTTGTTTACACCAGAATCACCACAAACACGTGTAGTACATTGCATTTTGGTATTATGATGTTAGCTGTAGTGTCACTGGGAGCATTTCAGCTCTGTTACAATCTGATGAAACCACTGTTGTATGTGTGTGTCTGCCATTGAGCGAAATATTAACGTAGTGCATTTCTGTAAATGCAGTAGGAATTATGCCATCTTCCAGACCATGGTTTGTTTCAAAAGTTTCATGGAAGTCATGAGATTTCTCCAAAATTGCCTATGAATTGATGTTTTTATGGCTAGTCCAGGCATCCTTGTGCCTCACATTTTACACCCAGATAGGATTCTGCCTTCATATAACCTGTGGTTATTTGGTTCCCTCCTCACACCCCAGAATTGGATTTATTTTCCTGATGCGTATGAGTAAATAGGAACGTCATTCTCCACTTCTTGGAAGGTATATAAAGTGTTTCTTAAGGAGGCTTTATTCAGTTTCTAGGTAGTTAATTAAGGACTATTACAGTCATTTGAAAGAGTTCTGAACTTAAGACCTCTCTTAAGAATTCCTTAAGTAGGGGATTTAAGAATTTTTCTTTCATGTGTGACCTCATCTTTGACCTTGGCTTTTTTCCATGGATGATTTGAATGTAGTCCAAGCACGTCCAGGACGGTAGGGTAAGCCAAGGAAATTGTTAGGTACCAGATAATTCTCTGTAAATGAACTCTTAAAATAAGTGCCTGTAGGTACAGCTTTCTGTTCTGGTAACTCAGCCTTATCTCCATAGTCAGGAACAATAAACACAGGGTTCTTTCCTTTGGTTACCTTTTCAGCTTGGATGGGGCACCTGCTTGTTGGAGATGAAGGCGTTTCTAAAATTAATGAATGGCAATTGGTGTAGCTGGCTTCAGGCCTCCTCCATGTGGGGAATGTGCAAGATGTGAGGCAGAGAAGAAACTGTTAAGCCAGAACTCTACAGATAACTCAGGGTTTTTTTCTCCATCTGTGATGCCAAGAATGCTAATTCTGAAAGATGCTAAATGGATAGTCCAGGGAGAGAATTTCCGTCCGTGGTCAGAGTTTGAAAATGCTGGATTAAGCAAAGTTCAACATGGCTCTTCCTTGCAGTTCTTCCAGGGCCTTTATTAAGACTATGTGTGAATCACAAAAACACACAGGAAGGAGGTAGAGTCCAGGGCATTGAACATTCTCAGTGGCACACACTCCAAGGTCCAGACTCCTCACTCTTGAGCTATGTGACTTCAGGCAAGACTCCCCTCTTGGTCTGCAGTGGACATTGCTGAGATGATTAAATGAGCCAATTCTTGTAAAACACTTAACATAAAGTGCCTGGCACATAATAAACACTTGACAGTTAGCTGCAGCTAATCCTTGTGAACCTGAGGTTGAATAGTCCCATAGCACCCATGTTGTGGGCCATTGCAGTGCAGCGGAAGGAGCCCAAGCTTTAACTTTGGCCATGACCTGGACCAGATTATTTTCAACCTCTTTGCCCCCATGCAGCTCCATTTGTTCATTTTGAATGAGAGATAATCCTGATGCCCACATTGTCTAGTCAAGTTCAAGATTATATGTTCCTTTGGGCTATACTTAATGCCTGTATAGGCAAGTCCAGCTTAAGGGTGGGTATATTTTCTCTGGGTGACTATATGGGCAAGAGAAAATTTTAGCTGATCATTATTGCCTTATAATGTATGTTAGCTATTAGTAAAATGGTTTACTAAGTCACTTATAGAAAGATAAGTGAAGTTACAGCTTGCCTGGAACTCTAATCACCATGAAGTTTTCATAGCTGAGTCTAAATCAAGGCTGGGCCTGTCTCTGTCTTAAAACTAAAGGCATCATCTAGGTGGCTCATCTTCTCTGCTCTGATGCAGAATTTTTTTTATTAGGCCACATGGTTATTTAATTTTTAGGTTCAAAGGCAGATTTTCTGAATGTTGGATCTTGGGGTCTACAGTCTCCGATATTAGATTTTCTAGTTCTGGTTTTGTTTTGAATCCAAGTTTAAGCCATCAAGTAAATTTAACAGCTACTGCTTTGAGCTTTAACTGTCTTGAAGGCATTTGGAGGGCATCTACTGAGTGGGAGAGGCTGTATGCCTCTCACGGAAGACCTCAGATTTCTAAAACACAGAATTCCACACTGGCAGTTGGAAACATGACATTTGTTCTAAGTAGGCTGTACCTACATGAGAAAAATCAAACTAGATTTGTACAGTTGCTTTCCCACAAATTGTCTTTGCTGAGAAAATGGACAGGATTGTGATATTTCTCATCACTAAAACCGAAATAGGCACACTTGATCTTTTATGCATTGAAACAACTTTTTCTCTTTTTGTTTTTATTACAGACACCCTGTAAGTTTGGTCAAAATCTGCTTATCAAAACCTAGTTTTATCCTGCAGCATGGAAGACCTAGTTCACCTTGCTTTCCTTAATTTCCCATACTTGAAGGAATTTATTTCCTCTTGGCGGGGGGAGGTTGTGAAGGATATTGGTGTCACCAAATCTCTCAGTGTTTTGTGACTTGGAGATTAGGGCTTGGGTAGAGGGAGTGGCAACACTGAAAATGCAGGTAAGAGAACTTACCTTGTGGTCAGAGAACTTCCTTCCCAGCTAAGGAGGTTATGTCATCCTGTAGGCGACATGGAGCCAGTACAGGGTTTGTCACAAGAGCTGATGTGACTGTGTTGGAATTTAAGAGTGGATTCAAAGACAGCAACCTGGACAGAAGTTAAGTATGAAGGCTTGAGCAATGGTCCAGCCCAATATGATGAGATTGCTGATGCTGTGGGGTCCAGAGGAGGGGTGGGATTAGGAGATAAATATGTATCTCGCCATCTTTCTGGATGTTGTGGGGATAGAAGACTGAGGAATGTAGTCTTAGGGGCACGGAAGGGCTGAACATGGCATAAAGCAGGGCTCCCTCTCTCTGTCGGCACTGGGTTGTCTTCTCTGCCCTGCCTTGCTGCTGTCCACAGCTTCCCTTTGCTCTCCTGTACTCCTGTCTTGCATCAGCCAAGGTTGGGGGAGGTCTGAAAGATCAGCTTTGTTTTTTTTCCAACTTGTACTCTGAACCCTGTTAGCCAACAGTATTGGCACTGCCTCATGGTCACAGTCAGTCCCAAATTAAACAACCTCCTTATGAAATCCTACAGGTGGGCTGTGGCTTTGTGCCTCTGAGTGTTTCCTCCCACTTGTTTTGGTCCAGCAGCCATGCTCTGTTGAACAAGTGAGAAAGTGCAGTCCGTGTCCCAGGGTTTTCTGCTCGGTGGGGCCAACCACAAGTGTGGCCAAGTGTAAATCAATAGTTGTGAGCCATCTCTGTCTATGGCCTTCAGGAAGGCACATCCTGTTATCCCAAGGGAATGTTGATGCATGATTTTCTTCTCCAAGCATGTTAACTACAGAAATCCTTTCAGTCCAGAGTGCACAGTCTTCATAAAATGAATTTGTCATGATTGGAAAAGTGTTGTTGTTGTTAGGGGAAAGATAACAGAGCTATTCTTTGAGCACTGTATGCTCAGAGTGCAAAGGCCCCTGCTTACTATTAAATTGGATTTCCTGGGGGATGATTTTGGTGATGCCATGTTCTTGGTGCTCCTGAAATGACAGTGGGAGAGAACTTTTTTAGTTTGATGGCAAAATTATTTGCACTGCATTGGATTCAGAGAAACAAATACGGAGCTTTCCTCAAACACATGAAACGTAAGAGTCAGCCCCGGGACCACCCTGGAACTCCTCAGACCCTAAGTGGCTAGCAGCCAGCTGGCTTCCCTAGGCTTGGCAGTTACCCCCTGAGGAGCCGCTTGTCCTGGGGAAGTTGGTTGGCTTGTCAGGATGCCCAGTGTGGTTGAAGTGTGAGGTGACTAGAATTCTCTGGGAGGCCATTTTGGCCCATTTGTCTGTTGCTATAACAAATGTGTTAGTTCAGACAACTGGATCATCTGATGAGTAGAAATTCAGTCTACACATAGGGATTAACTATTCATTGTTACCCTTGCCACAGCTTCTTTGACAGAGGCAAGGGGAAAATAAAGTCACTCAGTGTTAAGACAGGGGAAAATGATTTCTAATATGTAAAGAGAATCCCTTGTTAATTTGGATTAGGTTACTTTATTAGATATGTTACAACGTCTGAAAGTTCAGAACAGATGATTTCTGACTTAAAAATTGGGAGATTTTTACCTGTAGGAATTCTAGCAGTCTTGGGACATGTGCCAACTCAGAAGCCAAAGCCAAAGGCCAGTTTGGTTTAAGTAATCGCAGCTGGCACGTATTTATTGCGTGCCATGCACTTTGAGAGGAACAGAGAACACACACAGGTTATAAAGACCTGCCGTCCATGAGTTATCTTTGCGAAGAGGCAAGACAAAGACACATGAAACAATTCCAAATAATAGTGAAAGATTATGTCTTAAACTGTTCATACGCACAAAATCTGAACTAGCACAGTTTGTAACTGCAGGACATGTCAGGGCTACAGAAGTCTGTTTTGAGAGAAAGACAAGATTTGAGGGAGAAAACAAGAAGATCCTCCAGGTGAAGGTAACAGGACATAGTTTATTATTTTTAATGAATGACAGAGAAAGAATGAGAGAAAGATAGAGGAAAGACAGAGGAAGAGATTTTTCATTGGCTGATTTCACCCCCCGAATGAACCAGGAATCTGAAAGCCAGGAACCTGGAACTGGGTCTCCCACATGGGTGCAAGGATTCAAGTACTCGGCCCATCTTTTGCTGCCTTCCTAGGCACATTAACAGGGAACTGGAACAGAATCAGAGCAACCAGGACTGGAACTGGCACTCCAATATGGGATGCCGGTGTCACAGGCAGTGGTTTTACCCACTGTGCCGCGACGCTGGCCCCAACAGGACACAGTTCAAAGCAAGCAGCACTGAGATTGGCTTTTAGATGGGAGCACAAACAGTGGTTCAATCTGAGTAGTGTTTGCTGAGCAGCCACTGCATAGCAGGCACCATGCTTTAAAGATGAATGAGGTACAGTCCTCAGCCTCCAAGTCGCTGACAGTGTAACAGGGGTGAGTTAAGTTGGTCGCCAATCTTGGAACACAGGTGTCTCCATTTACAAGCTTTGGGAATTATAGTCTGGAATGGTGCTATCCTTGGAAATGGCACATAGGGCAGCCACCGATTGCAGAGTTGAGCTCCACCTGTTCCAGCACATTCTTGGCTCAGGGTGGTCACTCAGTGGCTGCAAACCAAGCCACTAGAACAGCAGTCCCTAAGAACCTGTTGGTGTGACAGCACCAATGAAATAGCCTCCCATGCTTTTCTGTCATTAGCCTAGTGGGCTCAGGCTTAAAGATATGTCAGCCTGTCTTGCCAGCTGCCCAAGAGTGAGAGAATAAAGCAGTGCTGTGGTGGGAGTGCCGGGCCTCTGTCCTCCCAGGAAGGTCCAATCACAGCCGTTGCTGGAACAGAAGGTCTTATTTTAAGAAGAAATCTACTCGATGCCAATGTAGTCAGGAAAACACTTTAAAAATAATTTCTATTAGGAATACACATTCAATATGGTCTTTAAAAATAGGACAATAATGAATGTTGCCTGTTTCTAAACACAAATGTCATTTAAATGCTGCCAGTTTGCTTTGTTTGTTTCTGGGCTCTTGTGAGGTTCTGATGATGAAAGTGTACTTACTAAAATGACTTTAAAAATTATACCTCTGTCTGCAATTCAGTGAAGTGACTCCTTTGGCAGGATTGGGTTGAATTTCGATAAACTCTTGCTGAAGAGTAAAGAAACTATGGAGCTGCTCTACTTAGCAGCTGATCCCTCTTCATATGCAGTGACCAAGTGCCAGTAATGCAAGAAGAATGTGCTCTCTGGGTTTATCTG